>NC_140123.1:57876520-58200037 GCF_964035555.1 Netta rufina | reverse complement strand
TCTGGCCACGCTCCTTTTAATGCACACCAGGATCCCATTGGACCTCTTGGCCACAGGGGCACTTCTCCTCAGAGCTCTGCTCCAGCAGGTCGTCCCCCAGCCTCTACTGATACTTCAGGTTGTTCCTTCCCAGGTGCAGGACTCTACACTTGCTCTTGTTAAATCTCATTTGGTTTCTTCCTACCCATCTCTCCAGCTGGTCCAGGTCTCGCTGAATGGCAGCACAGCCTTCTGGCGTGTCAGCCACTTCTCCCAGCTTTGTGTCATCAGTGTGCTTGCTGAGGGCAGACACTATTCCCTCATCAAGGTCATCGATGAAGATGTTGAACAAGACCGGACCCAGAACCGACCCCTGGGGAACACCACTAGTCACAGGCCTCCAGACAGACTCCTCTCTGCCGATCACCACCCTCTGAGCTCGGCCAGTCAGCCAGTTCTCAACCCACCTTGCCGTCCACTCCTCTATCCCACACTTTCTCAGCTTTGCTATCAGGATGTCATGGGAGACAGCATCGAAAGCCTTGTTAAAGTCAAGGTAGATGACATCCACTGTTCTCTCCGCATCTACCCAGCTGGTGATGCTATCACAGAAGGCAATGAGGTTGGTCGAGCATGACTTCCCCTTGGTGAATCCATGCTAACTACTCCTTGTAACCTTCTTCTCTTCCAATTGCTTGGAGACGGCATCCAGAACAAGCTGCTCCAATATCTTTCCAGGGATAGAGGTGAGACTGACTGGCCTGTAGTTTCCTGCATCCTCCTTCCTGCCCTTCTTGAAGACCGGAGTGACATTGGCTATCTTCCAGTCTTCAGGCACCTCATCCGTTCTCCAGGACCTTTCAAAGATGATAGAGAGCGGTTTGGCGATCAAATCTGCCTGCTCCCTTAGCACACACGGATGCATCCCACCGGGCCCATGGATTTGTGTGCGTGGAGCTCACTCAGATGCTCCCAAACCACTCCCTCATCAACCAAGATCAATCCCAGACCCTTTGTCCTATTGCCAGGGTCGAGGAGTCCTGGGGGAGTGTCCTTGAAGCAAAGACTGAAGCAAAGAAAGCATTCAGTATCTCTGCCTTCTCAGTCTCTCCTCAGGACACCCCCTTCATTCAGCAAGGGACCCACATTATCCAGGGACCTACATTATCCCTAGTCTTCCTCTTGCTGTTTACATACTTGAAAAAACAGTTCTTACTATCCTCTATCTCTTTTGCCAGCCTCATCTCTAAGTGGGCTTTAGCCTTCCTCATCGCATCCCTGCAGGCCCTGACAACACATCTATACTCTTCCCAAGAGGACAGGCCCTTTTTCCACATTTCATAGACCATCCTCTTCCTTTTGATCTTATTGATGAGCTCTTTGCTCATCCATGCGGGTTTCCTTCCCCCCTTCCCTGATTTCCTATTCCTCGGGATGCACCGATCCTGAGCATGGAAGAAGTGCTGCTTAAATGTAGTCCAGCTCTCACAAGCACCCTTGCCTTCTAGCAGTCTATCCCATGAGATACTCCCAAGCAGGTCCCGGAAGAGGTTGAAGTTGGCTCTTCGGAAGTCCAGGGTAGCAATCCTGCTTTTAGCCTTACTTCCCTTGCCTAGTTCCACGTGGAACTCCACCATCTCATGGTTGCTGCATCCAGAGCTGCCCCCAACCTTCACATCCCTAACAAAGCCATCGCTGTTGGTAAGAACGAGGTCCAGGAGCACCCCATGCCTCATCGGCTCCTCCACCACCTGCATCAGAAAATTGTCCTCAACACATTGTAGGAACAATTTGGATCGCTCGTGCCTGGCCGAGTTGCTTACCCAGCAGATGTCTGGGTAATTGAAGTCCCCCATGATGACCAGCGCTCGTGAGGCTACTAGCAGTTGCGTTTATTTCTAGGCTGCGCACCTGTAACATCCATAACACCTATAACATCTATAACACCTGTAACATCTGTAACATCTATAACACCTGTAACATCTGTAACACCTGCAACACCTATAACATCTATAACATCTGTAACACCCATAACACCTATAACACCTGTGTATTTTATGCATACTAGCTTGCTTTGCAGACAGTCACTATCGCCGGCAATCCAAAAGAACCTGATTATCTGTTGCTGTAATAAACCATACTTGATTGCATTGTGATAACTCTCATTGAGTGCAACGAGGGTGAGGGTGGTTATCCGTGATAGTTCAGTGTTCTGAATCTAACCAGACCCCCAGGCGGTTAATGCATTTTTGGTGAATGTCCGAACGGACCCCCAGATGGTTAATGCGTTTTTGGTGAATGTCTGAACGGACCCCCAGGCCGTTAATGCGTTTTTGGTGAATGTCTGACTGGACCCCCAGACGGTTAATGTGTTTTTGGTGAATGTCCGACTGGTTCAGTGTCCTGAATCTGACCGGGCCCGTAACGGTTAATCAGCTACACCCCTTAACGCGACAAAGGCCTCATCGACTTCCTCCTTCTGATCTGGAGACCTGTAGCAGAGCGCCACCACCGTGTCTCCCATACCAGTCCACCCCTTAATTCTTATCCACAAGCTCTCCACTTGTCCTTCACCCTCCCCCAGCTGGAGCTGGGTACACTCTAATTGCTCCCTCACATAAAGGGCAACCCCACCCCATCGCTTCCCCAGCCTGTCTTTCCTGAAGAGGACATAGCCCTCCATGACTGCGTTCCAGTCATGCGAGCTGTCCCACCACGTCTCAGTGATTGCAATGAGATCGTGGCCCCACGTCTGAACACAGATCTCGAGCTCATCCTGTTTATTTCCCATGCTCCATACATTGGTGTACAGGCACTTTAGGGAAGCAGGAGGTGCAGTTACCCCTGGGGGGATGCAAGAAGAAGATACTGGCCAGGGGATCAAGAAGGCTACCTTCTCTGAGGAGCCCTCAGACAATCCTATGGGAGAGCTCAGAAATTTTTCCCTGTCTTCAACAGTGACAGTAGTGATGACTTCCCCCAGCCCTTCTCTGTCACCATTAGCTCCTCTCCCTTCCCCCATCAAACCTAGTTTAAAGCCCTGGTAATCAGCCCAGAGAGCTTGCTCCCCAACACACTTGTGCCTCACTTGCTCAGTTGGTGTCTGTCCATAGCCCACACACCCGGCCTCTCAAAGGACGGCCCAAGATCAAAATACCCAAATCCCTGGTCCAGACACCACCCCCTCAGCCAGTCATTTACCTGTCCTGTTCTGCTCCTTCTATCTGCATCCCAGTCACCCAGTGGGAGGACAGAGGAGAACACTACCTGCAACCCTGATCCCCTCAACAACCTCCCCAGGGATGCAAAGTCCTTTTTATTATTCTTCATTTTTCTAATAGCAGCTTCCCGGGATCCAACCTGGAAGACTATGAGAGGATAGTAGTCCTCCAGTTTAACAAGTCATGGCAGAGCCTTCCTAACATCTCTGACACGTGCCCCAGGAAGACAGCACACCTCTCTGGATAGGTTATCTGGGTGACAAATGGGAGCCTCAGTGCCCCTCAGCAAGGAGTCCCGTATCACCAGGACTCTCCACTCTTTTTTTGTGGCACTGGTTACAATGCCACAAAAGAAAGAAGAGACAATGGTAAAGACCAGACTGGCTGAACAGAGAGCTTCTTCTGGAATTCAGGAAGAAAAATAGAGTTTATGGTCTTTGTAAGAAGGGGTAGAGAACTGAGGAGGACTATAAAGATGGTGTGATTTTATGAAGGGGGAATGTTAGAAGGACCAAAGCCCAGCTACAACATAACTTGTCTACTACAGAAATGTTTTTATAAATACATAAACAATAAAAGGAGGACTAAAGAGAATCTCCATCTTTTATTGGATGTTGGGGGAAGCAGTGACAAAACACAATGACAAGTCTGAGGTATTTAATGACTTCTTTGTTTCAGTCTTTGGTAATAAAACTAATTGCTTTTGGTACCCAGCCTGCTGAGCTGGAAGACAGAGACAGGGAGCAGAATGAAGCCCTTATAACCCAAGGGAAAATGATTAGTAAGATACTATACCACTTGAACACAAATCTATGGGGCTGGATGGGCATAAAGGTACTGAAGGAGCCGGTGGAAGTGCTTGCCAAGCCTCTTTTAATAGTTCACCAGCAATCGTGGCTAACCAGAGAGGTAACAGCTGACTGGAATTATCAAATACATGTATGATGCACACCTACAAGAAGGGCAGAAATGAGGATCCAGGGAATACGGTCATAGAATCATAGAATCACTAAGGTTGGAATAGACCTTCACAATCATCTGGTCCAACCATCACCCTACTACCAATGTCACCCACTAAACCACATCCCTAGGCACCAAGTCCAACCTTTCCTTGAACAACCCCAAGGATGGTTGTGGTGTAATGACCACACAGACACCAGGGTTCTTTTAGGATCACGAACTGCTACTTCTTTATTGATGACATAACTTCAACCCTCTCTTACTGAGGGCATAACTTCATCTCTCTTATAGAGGACAGGCTCCCATCTTATACCATTCACCCCACAGGAGTACTTTTCCACTAACTATTCATTGGTCAACAACTTTTTCCAGAAACAGCAAACACCCAGAAACTTCCATGCCTTAACGTCTGGAGAACCAGCGGTCCAAGGCAGCAAGACATCTCCTGAATCACCTTTCTTTGTTCCTCCTAAACTCTTTACATTCTTTATGGCCTCATTGTTAAGAGTCTGATGTTATCACCAGCCATGGGGCTTGTCAACCCCCATGGCCACACTCCCAAAGATGGTGATACCATCACTTCCCTGGCAACCCATTCTGATGCCTGACTACTCTTTCTGAGAAGAAATGTCTCTTAATTTCTAACCTAAACTTCCCATGGGACATCTTGAGGCCATTCCCTCTAGTCCTATCACTACTTATCTGTGAGAAGAGGCCAACCCCCAGCTCCCCACAATTTTCCTTCAGGTAGTTGTAGAGAGCAATAAGGTCTCCCCTGAGCCTCCTCTTCTCGGCTAAACTACTTCAGTTCCTTCAACCACTCCTCAAAGGACGTGTTCCAGGCCCATCACCAGCTTCATAGCCCTTCTCTGGACACATTCCATAGCCTCAATGTGCTTCTTGTAGTGAGTGGCCCAAAACTGAACACAGTACTTGAGGTACAGCCGCACCAAAGCAGAATACAAGGGGATGATTACCTCCCTGGTCCTGCTGGCTACACTATTCCAGATACAAGCCAGGATGCCATTGGCCTTCTTGGCTATCTGGGCACACTTCCAGATCATGTTCAGGTGAGCATCAGTTATCACCCCCAGATCCTTTTTCTCTGCACAGCTTTTGAGCCTCTCTGCCCCAAGCCTGTAGGGTTGCATGGTGTTTTTGTCATCAAAATGCAGGACCCGGCACTTAGCCATGTTGAACCTCATCCCATTGCCCTCTGCCCATTGATTTAACCTGTCCAGGTCCCTCTACAGGGCCTTCCTATCCTCCTGCCAGTCTCACCTTGGTGGCAGGGAAGGTCACAGAGCAGATAGATAGATCATCTTGAGTACCATCAGAGGTCATGCACACAAAATGTACCAGGTGATCAGACCTACTCAAGAGTTGTTTAACTAACCTGATTGCCTTTCACTATAAGATGACTTACTTAGTGGATGAAGGAAGGGATATGGATGTTTTTACTTGGACCTCAGCAAAACATTTGGTACTGTTTCCCACAACATTCTCCTGGAGAAACTGACTGCTCATGATTTGGATGGATATACTGACCACCGGTTAAAAAAAAAATTGACTGGATGGCCAGGCCCAAAATATTGTTTCAAATTCAAGGTAAATCACAGAGTGATAAGAATTCTGGAAAAAAAAAAAAAAAAAAAGAAAAAAAAAAAAGTTGTAACATGCATGAATAATACACTGCATAAAAACATTTGTGTGAAAATGTTTGTGGAAATGTAACTCTTAAGTGTAGTTTCTAATAATATTACATGGAGCTATTTATAATTTCTTAGAAATTTCTTAGAACCTTCAACATACAAAACTCTGGCAAAATCTGCTAGTGTCTGAAATCCAAGTGTGTTTTCAAGGGATTTATTTTATTTTATTTTATTTTATTTGTCTACATGTAGTTCTGTGAAAGCAGTCAGAAGGGGATACTTATAGAATAGATTAAAATGAACAGATACATTTTGTCTTGTCTTCCAGGAAAAAGGAATTTGAAAAATAAACATCATACAAGTATTCAGATTTTATCCAACTGAGAGTATTTTGGTAAAATATCTCCTCTAATTAAAAAGCATTTTGATTAACAAAGTAATAATTATATACCTGGTAAAAAAAAAAAAAAAAAAAGTTAATTCTTCATTCCAGCTGATATTTTCATTTTCATGGCAAAGAATATGAGGAAAAGTATACAAAGTCAAAAATGTCACATTAGAAAAACTTAGCCTATACAGAGAAGACAGAACTATTTCATATGTGGAAAGAAATCCAAATCGATAATGTAACAGTTGTCTATCCAGAGTCCATATACACTTATTAGCAAATGAAATGATTGAGCTCAGTCATCAGTGGCCTCTAGACACTCTAAATATTGAAAGACGCAGTACTTCATGGAAGTATGATTTTTACTGAGCAAAGTGCTTCTGAATTCAAAATGTTTAATACTTCCCTTTGAGAGCATTGCCAATGACAACGATGTTCTGTGGTGTAATTGACTGATGGAAAAAGTCCAATATGTTAAGGAATAAATAAAGGAAAGGAGGAGCAGGAAGGGGGGAGGTCTGTTCTTTCTCAATGTCGTTTGGCAACTTGATGAGCTCTGTGAATTCATCAAATTTAAACTGACCATGCCCAGGAAGAATTGTTCCTTTTTTTGTTTCTTGGAACAGCTGGGATGACAAATATTTCTTTTCTATATTTTTCATTTTGAATATTTTTCTATATTTTTCATTTCAAATATTTCATTTCTATATTTTTGTAAGACAGGTATAGTGTACTGTGTTTATAAATCCACCCCCAGACCGATTTTTGTTAGTCTTTCAAAATCTCTTTACCTCCTTGAATAAGCAGTGATGACTAAAATGTCATGAGGTGCCAATATATATTAAGTTGAAAGTTCTGTTGATGTTTTACTTTTTCCAGAACCCCTACAATATTTCTACTACAGAACCCCTACTCTACAATATTTCTGAGAAGCACATTTTCTTTAGGATCATTTGCCAAGAATAGCAAGCATAATTTTATAGAGGAAGAAAATGTTATGGTTTTAGTTTGAAAGTACAGAAAATGAAGTTACGGTAAAGTTTTTTGGAAAAAGATATTGTAGTATTTCACTTTTTAGTGAAATATTATCTCTCTAACTGCTTAAGAGAGTGATGTTTCTGGGATGCTAAAAGCCTCAGTGGCAAGTACATGGAGCACAAGAAGACAAAACGCTAGTTTGGATGTTTCTCAAACACTGAATTTGAAATGTTAACAGTAAATATTAGAGCCAAGCTATGCTTCTTACTCCAGAGTAGAACTGTGATGGGCTATTAGTGGGTTATTAGGGTTCCCTTAGAACCCACAGAATATCTTAATTTCTGTATGATATCTTTTCACAAGGAGTTTTTTTGAGGTTAATATTTTTTGTTTTATTGTTTTGTTTGATTTTGTTTTTGTGTTTGTTTGTTTGATTGTTTTAAATACCAAAGAAACTACAACTATCAGCATGTCTAACCTGGAAAACAATTGTCCTGGTTTCAGCTAGGATAGAGTTAATTTTTCTTCTAGTAGCTGGTAGTGTGCTGTGTTTTGGATTAGGATGAGAAGAATGTTGATAACATGCTGATGTTTTAATTGTTGCAGAGCAGTGCTTACACTAAGTCAAGGACTTTCCAGCTTCTTGCTCTGTCCTGCCAACAGGCAGGCTAGGGGTGCTGCAGGCGTTGGGAGGGGAGAGCTGACCCAAAGTGGCCAAAGGGGTATTCCATACAATATGGTGTCATGCTAATCAATATTTAGAGGTGGCTAGCTGGGGAGAGGGGCAGGGAGAGGCGCAGCTGCTCAGGGATAGGCTGGGCATCGGTCAGCGGGTGGTGAGCAATTGCATTGTGCATCACTTTTTTTTGTACACATTATTAGTAGTAGTACTATTATTATTATTATTATTATTAATTATTATTTTCCTGTCTTAATAAACTGTCTTTATCTCAACCTGCAGGCTTCACTTTCCTGTTTCTCTCCCTCATTTCAGAGAGGGAAGGGGGAGGGTGAATGAACAGCTGTGTGGTGCTTAGCTTCCAGCTGGGTTAAACCACAACAACAATGCAATGTTTTTTCCAGTCAGTCTGACTTCTACAGGCCAGTTGGTCTCACCTCTGTGCCTGGCAAGATCACAAAACAGATTCTCCTGGAAACTATACTGAGGCACATGGAAAATAAGGTGGTGAGGGTGACAGCCAACATGGCTTCACTAAGGGCAGATCATGCCTGAAAACTCTGGTGGCCTTTACGATGGGGTTACAATGTTGGTGGATAGGGAAAGAGCACTTGACACTTGGACTTGTGCAAAGCATTTGACACTGTCTCCCATGATATCCTTGTCTCTAAATTGGATCGACATGGATTTAATGGATGGACCACTTGATAAATGAGGAATTTCTTTATTTCTGGTCACACTTAACAGAAATAAACTTTTAATTTCTGGTCACACTTAAAGAGTTGCAGTTAATGGCTCAATATCTGAGTGGAGATCAGTAACGTGGTGTTCCTCAGGGGCTGGTATTGGGACTGGTGCTGTTTAACATCTTTCTTGGTGACATAGACAGTGAGATCAAGTACAGCCTCAGGAAGTTTGCTGATAAGACCAATCTGTGTGGTGTGGTTGACACATTGGAGGGAAGAGATGCCATATAGAGGGACCTGCAAGGACTTGGGGATGGTGTTTGGTGAGAAACTCAACATGAGTGGTTTTTTTTGTTTGTTTGTTTGTTTGTTTGTTTTTGTTTTGTTTTGTTTTCTTTCATTTTGTTTTTGTGAAATGGACAGTGGGATTGAGTACATACTCAGCAAGTTTGCTGGTGACACCAAACTGATCTAGTAGAGATGTCCCTGCCCATGGCAGTGGGATTGGAACTAAATGATTCTTAAGGGTCCCTTCCAACACAAAACATTCTATGATTTTACAAATTGCTTTTTTTTTTTTTTTTTTTTTTCTTAAGGTTACTTCCAACCTTAACCATTCTGTGATTCTGTGATTCTGTGAAATTCAATGTTCTGGCTCAGTTTTATTCCTGCTCATAACCGTGCATCAAATGTTTTTTGGATATTTTTCTATTTCCTTTAAAATTCCTTAGGATATGTTGAAAACTGGTCATAAGGGTATAGCATTTGTGAAATACTTATAAATATGAAGCAGTAATGAAACTGATCAATTAATTATAACTATCTGGAAGCAAAATTGCAGAGTAATTAGAAGTCAGAAAATTTGAGTTGTCTTCATGTCCTGGATACTAGCACATTAATTGCTTGCTCACTTCCTGACAGGCAAGAAGGAAAACATGGCATTTTTATAATTTTTAAATAATAAAATAGTAGTGAGCAATTTCTCATTTCTTCAACTACCTTATATCATCACAGACAAACATATCTACCTATTCTTATACATGCATACATACATTTATACGTTAAGATAATTATGAAACCAGTCTGAGCAGAAATGTTTGAATAAAACATAGCAGAAATTGAGAGTTAATCCAAAGTATTTTTGTAAGTATAGCAGATACAGTTATGGATGAAGTGGTTTAGAGAAAACATAATTTACTTACATTTAGCTGATTTCATTCAAGGCAAATGAAGACATACCTGATACTAAGTACTAGTAAAACACATCTGTATAAATTGTGTCTCATCCAGCAAGATCTGCAAATTCTTGTATAACACTTACTAGTGATAGTAAACTAGCAATAATTTTTCAGTATTGCAAATATTAAGAAATCAAAAATAAAATGCACAAAAATGCACAAAAATCTCAGATATACACATATCTGATATAAATGGCCAATAATTGATATCCATTAAAGAACTGCAAAACCAATGAGACAGGGAGAAAGAGAGAGAGGGAGAGAGAGAATAGGATTACCCCTCTCCTGACAAATTTCAGCCTCTGACTGACATTGTAATGGATGTTGCATATGGATTGTAATACTGAACAGATAGATTAGTGGATCTATCTGCTCATCTTGAACTACCTCCACCTACTTATGTTTTACATCCATTGTAGCATCAATGGTAATGAGTCCCAGAATTTGATTCTGCACTAGATGAAAAATGCTTGGTATCATTTCTTTTATTTTTGAAAAGCAGACATTAAATGTATTTCTTTATTTTATCAGTTGTATTTGTGCAAACAAACATTCTTAATCTATTTATTCTTTCCTAAATAAGCTAAACATACTTGCTATTCTTCTGCATATATTATGACAAATAATTATTTTTTCTGAACTCCGTTGGCATTCTCAGAAATCTACTGCCCCTCACAGTCCTCCTTTCTGATTTGTAAGTAGAAGTGTTTTTGAATCTCTTATTGTGTGTATATTGCTAGTATTATTTTTCTTAATTTCTTCATATGGAAGTAATTTCATCTACAGTTTTGTTTCCTCTTCATTTGATCACCTCTTTCATTCAGTACCATATACCATTTTCAGTACCATCTTATGCAACTATTTGCAGACAAATTTAGATTCAGCTATTCTCAATAATTTTCTGTCATTATCAGACTTTGCTACCTGTACCCACAAGTTAAGATGAAAGCCTTGTAGCAAAACAATAGATCAAATAACACTAGAAAATGATATTTGTTGTCTTTAACTTCATTTTTCTCCAATGGTTTATCTCAACCAAAATACATAACTAAAAATACTTTCTTTGGAAAGTACATAAGTAATCTCAGCAATCTCATTATGAAAAATATCATTATGAAAAAAAAAATGAAATAAATATCTATTTTCCTCAATGCGGTTTATATTTGTCTAGAATACTTCCTTTCCATTTTTTTTTTATTTTTTTTTTTCTTTCATTTCTGTTTTCCCTAAATTGAAGAAAACTATGAATAGTTTTTTTCCTAAATCTGTCCTATTTTTGGATTAGGCAGAATTGCCAGTTAATCTATAAAGCCGTATCTTCCACCTAGTCAAAATGGGATATTATTTTATTTAATATGGCTGTATTGGCATGCACGGATCCAGGCTATTCTTGACAAATATCTAATAAGAAAGTCTATTAAAGCATCAATCAAAAACACCACGGCATGTGTATTCATTACATTTAACATTAAGTTAAAGTGCCTGATGAATTTTAAGTTCTTATGTGGATGGCCAAGAGAACAGAAATTTGAGTTATCACCCCTTTGAAGTGAAGTGCATATTGTGATGTAATATAAAAATCTATAAAAACTGTTTATGTACTGTTCTAAGGCTTTTGACACCATTTCCCATGGTGTCTTGAGCATTCTCCTCAAGAAACTGGCTGGACAATCCCAGCTCCCTCAGCTGTTCCTCGTAGGACTTGTTCTCCAGAACCCTTACCAGCTTGGCTGTCCTTCTCTGGACTCGCTCAAGCACCTCGATGTCCTTCTTGTAGCGAGGGACCCAAAACTGAACACAGTACTCAAGGTGAGGCCTCACCAGAGCCAAGTACAGGGGGACAATCACGTCCCTAGCCCTGCTGACCACACTGTTCCTGATACAAGCCAGGATGCCGTTGGCCTTCTTGGCCACCTGAGCACACTGCTGTCTCATATTCAGCCGACTATCAACCATCACTCCCAGGTCCTTCTCTGCCTGGCAGCTTTCTAACCACTCATCTCCCAGCCTGTAGCTCTGCTTGGGGTTATTGCACCCCAGGTGCAGGACCTGGCCCTTGGCCTTGTTGAACTTCATGCAGTTGACCTCAGCCCATCGGTCCAGCCTATCCAGATCCTCCTGCAGAGCCTTCCTACCCTCGAGCATATCGACACATGCACCTAACTCGGTGTCATCTGCAAACTTACTGAGGGTGCACTCAATGCCCTCATCCAGATCATCAATGAAGATATTAAAGAGGACCGGCCCCAGCACTGAGCCCTGGGGAACGCCACTAGTAACCGGCCTCCAACTGGATTTGACTCCATTCACCACGACTCTTTGGGCCCGGCTATCCAGCCAGTTTCTAACCCAACGAAGCGTGCACCAGTCCAAGCCAAGCCAAGTCCAAAACAAGGAAGGGTGATTCAGGAGACTCCTGAATAAGGCCTTTTAGAAATATTTGTTTTATAAATATTACAAAATTCAGATTGAGTTGAGACCTCATTTATAACAACAGCATTATTTTCATCACAAATCCAAAACAGAACCATACTAGCTACTATGGAGAAAATGAACTGCCACTTGAAAACAGGACAGATAATTTTTGAAAAATACAGCTTCTGTTCAAACATGCTCAGTCATGGACTTTGTTTATTTCGCAAAGGCCAGTGGATAACAGCCTCCATAAAGATAGCTAAGAAGTGGTTTCTATCCATTTGCTCAAATAATTCAGTTCTCTGTCATGGGCTGCAGTCATCTATTAATCTATAACAAGTAAATTAGTTCATTTCTTGGATTCTTTTGGAAGGCACTTGGTAAAATAGGTGTTATTTATCTAGGCAAAGTTGTGGCACAAGCTATGATTTCATATGTGGGTGCCTAATGTCAGATTTAATATCTAGGGTGGAAATCTACTTCACTTTTTACTACTTTACTGGAAATATACCAAAGTGGAGAATTAAATACATTTTCCAGCATGTACTTCTCCACTTCTTCTGTACTGTTCTTACATTCTTGTAAAAATCTTTTCTACTTATGGATATTTATTAACAGGTATCTAACTTATACTAATAGAAAAGTCTAATCGGGAAGACAAGTAGCTTCTGCTAGGAAGTTTCATTAAACTTTAACCTCAAAAATGGGAAAAATACCTCAGCGTGGATAAAATTAATAAACGTTTTTTATAAATGAGGTCTCAATTCAATCTGAATTTTGTAATATTTATAAAACAAATATTTATAAAAGGTATAAAAGGTATAAAAGGCAAGTAAACAGCTCTGGGTGTGCGGGCAGTCTACACTCCACCAACATGCACACACAAACATTAAACATTCTAAATACATGTATACAGAACATTGCTTTACATAATAAACCCAGGTATGCCTATACATATGTACAATCAGGAAAGGTAACAAACAATCCTTTAAGTTCCATAACTTACTAAAATTGAGTACACCTATACATAGAAGGTAACAAACAATCCTTTAAGTTCCATGACTTAACAGTCTCCATTTTCCATTCTTCGGGCCTTATGTATCCTGTTCTTCCCAGATCGAAGAAAAGCATATCTATATCCATCTCCTTCTCAAGGCCAATAGGCCTGAGTCAAAAGGCACGTCCAGGTCAGCAGGGGCGTAACAGCAAAAGCCTTCGATGGCTGTAGCAGCAGAGGGGCCCATGGCGATGGCGTAGCAGTTGGATCAGTAGAGGCCACAGCTCCCTCACTATCTGGCAAGCCACACATTTCTTACTGTGGTCCCACATGGCTCTTTAAGGCCTCAGAGACTGCTCACCAGGTGCCGAGCAATCCCACTGCAACCTTGTCATTTTTAGTTGCAGAGTGCCACACCTTGACCTCAGTTTGGTCCCATAGTTCAGGCTCATAAACTGTCCGATTGTTAAGAAGGAGAATGAGCTGTAAGGTTACCAGGACAGTCTTTGTTTCTAAGGGCGTATGATTCCCCATAATGCGCAACTGCTTACCAGCGAGGGGCAGTTGTATGCGCGGGTCCGCTTCTCTCAGCTCAAGCTTCTCTCCAGCTCCAGTGACTTTCTGTACGACCTCTGAGCAGTTTGCTGAGTCTGGCCAAACCTGTCTTCGTGAGGCAATCAGTGTGCCTGTTCCTGTCCTGGTCTCCATTCTGCCAGCCTGTTCCTCTTCACTCCTTTTTCCTGCTTCTTTATTGATGTAACTTCATTGTGCTGCCTTTTTCTTATCTTAAGGGCAGGCTCCCCTCTTATACCCTTCTCTCCACAACAGTTTTTTTCAAAAACAACTTTTAATTGGTCAGACAACTTTGAATGTATCAACAACAGCAAACACACAGAAACATCCATGCCTTAATGGCTGGAGAACAAAAGAACCAGATGGGGAACAAGAAACCGGAGACTGCATGGAGCCTCCTGAATCACCCTTCCTTGTTCCCTCTAAACTCTTTTATATTCCTGATGGCCTGGTCGTTAAGAGTCTGATGTTATCTCAACCACTGGGTTTTCCAACCCCCATGGCCACATTCCCAAATCTCCCCTTTCTTTATTAATATCAACCATTTTCTCAACACGAATTACCACTCCAAATATAACACCTTCTATATTATTTGTTCTAAGCTATTCCCGCTATAATGAGCTTCTGGTTTGCAGAAATGATAATTATTAGACAGCAAACTGTTCAATAAAGAAGTGATCTCCAAGCTGAGGTGTGTGCACCCCAAGCAGTGTGCAACAAAATCCATTGGGGTACAGGAAAAAAATATTTTTTGTACTAGTATTAAATAAAATAAAATGACAAAATTAAGAAATTTAGAAATAGTTTATTTCATGTCTATCTCACTTTAATTTCTACATTTGTGTATGTTTTATCATGTACATAATATACTAGCACAGTATTGCATGTATATAAATTATAAATGAATGGAATAAAGATAAACGTACATATATATATATATGCATTGGGGATGCATGCTCAAAAACTGTTATTAATATTGTTATATATGGAGTCGTAATTCGTGTCGAGAAAATGGTTGATATTAATAAAGAAAGGGGAGATTTGGGAATGTGGCCATGGGGGTGGGAAAGCCCAGTGGTTGAGATAACATTAGACTCTTAAGGACTAGGCCATCAGGAATATAAAAGAGTTTAGAGGGAGCAAAGAAGGGCGATTCAGGAGACTCCATGCAGTCTCCAGTTTCTTGTTCTCCAGCCCTTAAGGCATGGAAGTTTCTGGGTGTTTGCTGTTGTTGTTATTTGCAAAGTTGTTTGACCATTGAAAAGTTGTTTTTGAAAAGGACTGCTGTGGGGAGAAGGGTATAAGAGGGGAGCCTGCCCTCAAGAAAAAAGCAACATGATGAAGTTACATCATCAATAAAGAAGCAGGAAAAAAGAAGTGAAGAGGAACAGGCTGGCAGAATGGAGAGCAGGACAGGAACAGGCACATTGATTGCTTCATGAAGATAGGTTCGGCCAAACTCAGCAAACCACTCAGAGAAGCTCGTACAAAAAGTCGCTGGAAATAGGTGCACCAGAGCTGGAAAGAAGCTCAAGCTGAGAGAAGCGGACCCGCGCACACAACTGCCCCTCGCTGGTAAGCAGTTGCGCATTATGGGGAATCATACGCCCTTAGAAACAAAGACTGTCCTGGTAACCTTACAGCTTATTCTCCTTCTTAACAATCGGACAGTTTATGAGCCTGAACTATGGGACCAAACTGAGGTCAAGGTGTGGCACTCTGCAACTAAAAATGACAAGGTTGCAGTGGAATTGCTCAACACCTGCCAAGCAGTCTCTGAGGCCTTAAAGAGCCATGTGGGGTCACAATCACAAACGTGGTTTAATACAGGAGCTGTGGCCTCCTTTACTGATCTGACTGCTATGCCACGGGCCCCTCTGCCGGTACTGCCGTCGAAGGCTTTTGCTGTTATGCCCCCTGCTGACCTTGATGTGCCTTTTGACCAGGGCCCTATTGGCCTTGAAAATGAGATGGATATGCTTTTCTTTGATCTGGGAAGAACGGGCCTGAAGACCGAGTTGCTTCACAACTTAAAGCAAGACATATTGTTCAAAAGGAATGGAAAATGGAGACTGTTTGTAATTAAGAAAAGGAATGGAAAATGGAGACTGTTAAGTCATGGAACTTAAAGGATTGTTTGTTACCTTTTCTGATTGCACATATGTATAGGTGTACTCAAGTTTAGTAAGTCATGGAACTTAAAGGTTTTTTGTTACCTTTCCTGATTGTATAGGCATACTCAGGTTTAGTATGCAAAGCAATGTGCTCTATATGTAGAATGTTTAATGTTTGTGTGTGTGTGTTGGTGGAGCGTAGACTCCCCGCACACTCAGCACTGTTTACTTGTCTTTTATACCTTTTATAGATTTTATAGCTTTCATACCATTGAGTTGAGACTTCATTTATAACAATATGGTTGTTTAATTAGAGCATCTTGGAGACTACTGCAATAAAGAATATATAACATTTACAAAAGCATCTTAAATTTGTTTTAAAGTATGAGAAGCTTCATGTACAGAACCCGCTTCTCTAACTCTTATGAACAAAATTTAAAAATGCAGCAAACAACACTAATCAGAATCAGGAGAATGCATTTAAAATCTGTGAACAGTTCCATAAATAAACACTCTATAATCAAAACAGCTTGCAAAAATCATCTTCTTGTCTTGATATCAGTGGCATTTCAATTCTTCCTGATTCCTTAATAATTCCCCCATTAAGAAAAAGGTTAGAGATAAAAAAAAGTTAGATATGAATATACTTTAACAGAGCATGGAAAGGAGATGCCTGTTTTATAATGAAGACTCATCTCTTGCTAAATCTAGCTAAAATAAGAAACAGTTTCCTGCTCAGCTATAAAATATAAACAGCTACATACATGGAACTGCTATTTTTTAATATATATATATATATAATTTTTTTTTACCAGCCCTTGACAGAGAAATTATGCTTGGGAATTTGAAACTCTTATATACCATTATATATACCTAATAAATAATGACAGAGAACTGGGTAAGCCTAGTGGTTTACATGTCTGAATAATATTTACTTAACCAGAACATTTATGCATTTTTTTTTATCTGAGCTGAATGGTTCATATAATACAATTGCTACAGTCATTCTCTCAGCAGCACTGAAATCGCCATTTAAGTGCCATCTGTGAGGCAGCCAAAAACTGGCTGATTCTTTGCTTTTGTTGTTCTGTGTGATGTTATGCCTTAGTTAGTAACAGAGAATTCAACCATAGAAAAAGATGAATCTCTCTGATGTCATTCCCTTCATTGTATTTGAAGATCTGTGCCCCACCACCTACTAAGCTTTCCCTGACTGACCTGTGTTTACCTTCTGTTGGTGCCACTTCCCACTGTGTTATTGATGTGCTTTTCTACCCAGGAAGCCGTCTTTCTCAATGCACTTTGTTAAGCTCAGCCCATTGGCACACACTGCTCTTTGTTGTACTGTATATGAGGAATGTCTTTGGAAGGGAACGCTGATGATATCAACCATTAGGTGTTAAAGTGTCTTTGGAGCCACAGAAGCAACATTCTGCATTGCCAACAGACTGCACTGAAGGGGTTAGACATAAAAGATATTCAATTATAAGATACCAAAGGTCTTTTTTTTTTTTTTTTTTTTTCCTCATGTCTATGTACATGTTGTTTACGTATCAGAAAACTACCTGCTTCTGTACAGATTGTGTATGTTTCAGTATATTTTTGATTTTCTTCTCTTATCCTTTATAGCTACTTTCATTCAGTTATATTCAAATCTGTAATCTGTAATAAAAGGGACTCAACTATTAGGATCAGCCACATTATCTAAAGAAAAAAGTACCTGCCTAAGAAAGCTAAAAAAAACAGACATGGCAGCAAAGAATTTCTGATTTGACCTTTTTTTTTTTTTTTTTTTTCTCCAGCTTGGATTTGTTTGCCAAAGTGTAGTACATATCCTTGGCCATGAGTCTGACAAAGAGGGGAAAAAGAGAAGAAAGAAACACAAAAAGAAGACTGGTTGGAAGAAAGACAGATATTGAGCACAAGGTTTGGGCAACACTTGCCAGAGCTTGTTATAAATGAAGTCTCAATTCAATCTGAATTTTGTAATATTTATACTTCTAGAAGGTATAAAAAGTATAAAAGCTATAAAAGGTATAAAAGGCAAGTAAACAGCACTGGGTGTGCAGGGAGTCTACGCTCCACCAACACGCACACACAAACATTAAACATTCTACATATAGAGCACATTGCTTTGCATACTAAACCTGAGTATGCCGATAAGTGCATACAATCAGGAAAGGTAACAAACAATCCTTTAAGTTCCATGACTTAACAGTCTCCATTTTCCATTCCTTTTCTTAATTACAAACAGTCTCCATTTTCCATTCCTTTTGAACAATATGTCTTGCTTTAAGTTGTGAAGCAACTCGGTCTTCAGGCCCGTTCTTCCCAGATCAAAGAAAAGCATATCCATCTCATTTTCAAGGCCAATAGGGCCCTGGTCAAAAGGCACATCAAGGTCAGCAGGGGGCATAACAGCAAAAGCCTTCGACGGCAGTACCGGCAGAGGGGCCCGTGGCATAGCAGTCAGATCAGTAAAGGAGGCCACAGCTCCTGTATTAAACCACGTTTGTGATTGTGACCCCACATGGCTCTTTAAGGCCTCAGAGACTGCTTGGCAGGTGTTGAGCAATTCCACTGCAACCTTGTCATTTTTAGTTGCAGAGTGCCACACCTTGACCTCAGTTTGGTCCCATAGTTCAGGCTCATAAACTGTCCGATTGTTAAGAAGGAGAATAAGCTGTAAGGTTACCAGGACAGTCTTTGTTTCTAAGGGCGTATGATTCCCCATAATGCGCAACTGCTTACCAGCGAGGGGCAGTTGTGTGCGCGGGTCCGCTTCTCTCAGCTTGAGCTTCTTTCCAGCTCTGGTGCACCTATTTCCAGCGACTTTTTGTACGAGCTTCTCTGAGTGGTTTGCTGAGTTTGGCCGAACCTATCTTCATGAAGCAATCAATGTGCCTGTTCCTGTCCTGCTCTCCATTCTGCCAGCCTGTTCCTCTTCACTTCTTTTTTCCTGCTTCTTTATTGATGATGTAACTTCATCATGTTGCTTTTTTCTTGAGGGCAGGCTCCCCTCTTATACCCTTCTCCCCACAGCAGTCCTTTTCAAAAACAACTTTTCAATGGTCAAACAACTTTGCAAATAACAACAACAGCAAACACCCAGAAACTTCCATGCCTTAAGGGCTGGAGAACAAGAAACCAGCTGGACAACAAGAAACTGGAGACTGCATGGAGTCTCCTTCTTTGCTCCCTCTAAACTCTTTTATATTCCTGATGGCCTCATCATTAAGAGTCTAATGTAATCATCAGCCATGGGGCTTTCCAACCCTCATGGCCACACTCCCAAATCTCCCTCTCCTTTATTAATATCAACTATTTTCTCGACTCGAATTACAACTCCATATATAACAAGCTGAACAAGAACATTTTGGTTTTCATTTTGCAAAATGGCAGAAAACTCACCTCTCGCTCTCTCACTCTCCTCTCAGGCTTTTATTGTTATCTATTTATGTATTTATTTATTTGGCTGGTACTGGTGGTGTTTTCATTAAACCTGTAATATATGTTTATATTTCCTGAAGAAGAGTAATACTGGTGAATGTACTTCTTTCTAATTCCTATCTTTATTCAGACAGAAATCCATGAAAGTTAGCTGTTCAACTTATGAATATCAGATCTTGTAAAATTACACCCTCTCTCTTCTCTTTCCTTCTGTGCTGTTTATCTTCTAAACCCAATTGATTCTAACTATATCTCTACAAGATATGCCAATTGTGCATTCTGACCTCAGTTCTTCTCAGAGAGAAGAAGGAAAAACAACAACAACAACAACAACAAAAAAACCTTCACAATCCATGTGGTGCTAGAAGTTTATTGAAGCAAAATGATGAAATGATGACTAAGTCTAATGAATATTGTAATTTAAAGCATTTAACCATTGGAAAACAAAACAAAACAAATCAAAACAAAAAGTGAAATAAAATACCTAGACAGTTTCCTTTCTCAACTGCCCCCACAATTGAGTTGCTATTTGGGTTTTGACAGTAGATTTTCTTCTCTCTCCTGGAAGTGCAGTAAGTTCGTGCTATCTGACTACTTACGTTATTTATTGTATAAATACTGTGTCATCTATCAGACAGAAGGTACTAATAAACATGTAATAACATCAAGAGGACCAAGTTTTGATCAATGAAAAATAGGCAATAGACTGAGAAACAATAATCATATCATCAAAGTTTATTTAATATGAATGAAAGCATCCATGGTCTAAAACAAGATGTATATTAGAACAATTTAACTCTTTTCTCAATTCACTTACAACATTAATAGCTGCAGTATTTAAATCTTTATATGTGCAGAAAAAAAAATATAAAAATAAAAAAATATATATCAAAAATCATATTCATCCATGATTTAAAAAAGAACTTCAACATTATTGTCACACTTATTCTTGAAACTATAGGAAGATTTTTCCTCATAAATAATTTTTATTGTTTGTTTGGTTGGTTTTGTTTTGTTTTTTTGGTTGGTTGGTTGGTTTTCTTTATTTAGGATCTGGATTTCTTTTATTTATTTTTTTTTAGTTATGGTCTGATCAGGGAAATATCAATATTTACCAGTGAAGATATGAAGTAGCCAGTTTCTCATGGATACTATCTGTATTCCTTGTAATGGCAATATTTTAAAGGAGAAGGGTACTGAACATTAATTTTCTGGTATTTATTACAACACCATCAATCATTAATGTTTTGTTTTGCTAGTCAATCAGTAGTAATACAGTTTCACAGAAACTTTGCTGTAATTTAGTATGTCTCGATATCATTTTTCACATATCTAATCAATGGCTTGTATTCAAATACTAAGAAGCAAAGCAAAAGGGTTGATATTTCCATAACTGAAAGGTCTAAAGAAAAGTAATATTTCATATCTGACACTACCTTTTTCTTTATTGATTACTTGGTAGAGCTGGAAAAGATCACTGATGTCACTATTGCTTCTTTGCGTCCCGTTTTATCATTGATGATATATTGCTTTGTTAGGAAATACATTGGAACTAATAAACTGAGAGCAGAAAAAGTATTGTATCAATTCCAGTCATTTGTTTACTCTCTTTATAGTCCAGTTATGGGTGATATGTTGTAAAGTCTAGTTATTAATTCATTTTCTGTTTGCACATGGAGATATGTCACTAATTCAAAGCCAAATGCTTTAAAATAGAAATGGTTCTAGTATTCTCAAAATATTTTTTTTTATTTCTTTTAGTCTAATTATTCAACTACCTATGGAACACTTCAGAAGGAGGAGCTGTTAAAGTTTTCTCTATGTAACCAGAAACTTTTTTGTCTTTTCATTAGTAGATTAATTTCATTTGAACTTAAATTAAAGAAGGAAGATACTTAAAGAAGGAAGGTACTTAACTACCTATACATAATGACATTCTTTACATGCTAAAAAAGTTTATTTTAGCACTAATTAGCAATTTTAGTAATCACCTGTAACATAGACAAATGTGGCATTTGCAAATACAATTATTAAGTAAATCAAACCCACTTTATGTGTCATCTTATCTCTCAAGACAGGTCATAACAGCATGTGGCCTCCATTAATCAATACCCTTGACAAACATACAATTGCTTTCAATATACTCTTTATAGAACAAAATATCCATAAATATTTCTCTTCATCTGTATCTCAGCTGCAATGTACCATAGACAGATATTTTAAATGTGAGCAATGCATTATAGAAGATATGACTAATCTAGAGAATTTCCATTTGAAAGAGAAATGAGTAATAATTGATTGGCCTAGATCCAAAATCACAGTGGGGTTCAAAAGGCTTGTAAGTGCCCTCATAAAAATAGAAGCTGTATCAACCAATTGAATTTAATTATATGTGAAGGTGATGAGGGAGCTAAACAGCCTGTAATTGGAGTCCAATTACTCAGCTGGTCTTCCATAAAATTAATTCATCTGAAAGTTTGCCATTGTCCCATGCTCCAGGCCTGCTGCTGGTTTAATTAGTTAACACTGAGGAATCCTGAAACATTACATTATTTTGTCTTTATTGCCATTTATGGGTTATGGAAAATCATATATAAAATATTAACATCTGCTTCCAGCACAACTTGGAGAGGGTAAAAGCAAAATATCTTTTTCTTAATTGTGTTAAGAGAATATCTTTTTTATAATTGTGTTAAGAGATTGGAAATATATTTAAACACAGGGAAAAATATTCCTGCTAGTCATGGCTTATCAAATTAATCAAGATGGAAAGGATTATTTGAATGAGATGCAATAAAATGATGAAGTATAAGGGCTTATGTAACATTACTGTAAAAACAGTTTAACTATATTGCGTTAAAAAATATGTCGGACCCAGGACAGAGAGGACAAAAATTTGGATTAGTGGTTCTTTTACTCAGTGTTATTGACCCTAGTAACTATGGAGATGCAATAACATTCCTTGTCTTTCTCTGCTACCGAATTAGAACAGTTTACTTCTGATATATTAATATAATTAATATTAACATTAATTAAAAATTAATTACTCTGAGTTTTTTGTTGTTGGTGGTGGTGGATTTCTTTTGGAAGTGGGAAGGGGACTTACAGTAATTTCTGTCTCTATTTTTCATATAACAACTGCATAGTCTAGTTGAAATTAAATGAAAAGGAGACAGGAAATACCTATAATTAGACTAAACTCTTTTATATAAAAACATTTTATTTCTAGTTTGCTCCAAAATTTTATGTCACTATCACAAGCTTTTCTAGTGTTTTAATGGGTTGCAAATCAACCTGCTGACTGGGATGTTTCTTTTACTCTTAAAACAATTTCAGAAACATCTACCATAGAAAATAAAGAACTATTTAATCATTATTTGATATAAGCCTCTACAACCATTTTATTTATTTATTTTTTTTAATATGAGATTGTTGAGGAGAAAAATATCTCATCTCTTGATGAGATTTAAAATGGTACACATTTGTTTCCCCAAATACTCATGAATATCTACAGAGTTAATTACAGTAGGAGAACTATAAAAGATCCAATTTAGAGAGCTCTGGGAAGTGTGTATCAACAACAGGTGGATTTTTTATTATTATTATTTTTAAGAGTTAAATTTTGAAGAAAATCCATTTTGTGAATAGTGCAATTGGATTAAATAGCTCTTGTAAAGATTTACACACACTACCTTTATTGTGTATTTCTAAAGCTTTCTCAGTCATACAATAAATAATTCTACCATAGGACAATTGAACATATGTAACAAAAAATTGTCATTACATTTTTCTGTATCTCTTCCAGAAATAGAATTACTAAAGCCAATTACTTTTTAAAGTCTTTTTATTCAATCAACTACATCAATATAAATCCATACTTAAAAGAACAACATTAAAGTCAAACTTTTAAAACAAGATATACTGTGTATTTCTGAAACTGTAAAAACAGGCTAATCTCATAAAGGATGGATTTCACTATTCCTCAGTAAGGAAAAGGAAAAGAAAAAAAAAAATCTTTGTGCAAAACCAAGTCAGAAACTGAAGGACTTCACCTAACTTTAAAAGAAAAACTAAATACGAGGCTTCATTTCCCAAATATAAGAAGGAAACTGCTGGAGTCTTAAACATTCTTTTAAGCCATACATTAAGTCATACATTAAATTTCTTTGATTAACCTGAACTACTTTTTATGCTCTTCCGTGTTCTGTGAAACATAAAGAAACAAAACAAAAGAAAGCTGTTGAACTATACGGTCAGGAAGGCAAGGAAATCGCACTGGTAATGCCTGCGGGCTTTCCAACGGGGGAGAGTCCACGGTGCTGTCAGAAACGTGATCAGAAAAGATCTGAAGAGACATGGTAAACAGATTTTAAATAGACTTTACTCCTTAAAATTACCATACAAGATTGCATTATCATGGGCGATAATAGGCTAAACAGCCGATGATTTATATGTCTCTGTCCCTGTGTTTTCTCTCCTGCCCTCATAAGAGTGCTGAGCGCAGCACTGCTCGCAGGAAGCGAGCAGTCGCTGAGGGCTATTAGCACAGAAGAGATACTGAAGTACTCCCCATTGAACAGAAATGGCAGGACATGACCATTAAGGATGCCAGCATTCACTAATGGGAGGAAACACAAGTGCCCATGTTGACCCTTTGGTACTAGTTTTGAGTGTTTGCCATTAAATAAGTAAACTCGCCAGCCACATACACACACACACAAGGGATCATTTCTCGTTTAGAGAAAGAAGCAGAGTTTCTGCTGAGTCAAAGTGATGTATCTTACTGGGAAAATATATCGGTGTCTTACCTCTCCGCCCCTGTGCAGCACATTGCCTACCTTTCCTTTCTTAAAAAAAAAAAAAAAAAAAAAAAGTCTCCAAATTATAAGCAGCATCAAACATAAAATTATTTAATTCTTTAAGATACACTTAAGTAAAAATGAACCTGATTTTCGTTGGATGTATGCAGTGAACTTTATCCCCTTTATTATGTTAATTGACTATATATATTCTGTTTCTTCTCCATTGCTGGGTAAATAGAAAAATCTATGACACTTCTACAAATTATTATTGGCAGTTGACATTGGGCAGGCAAATTTAAATCCTGTACATCTACCAATGCTATAAACAAACAAACAAACAAACAAAAACAAACAAACAAAAAACATATACTTGTGTGGGCTCTGGAACCACAGAAATCAGAGAGTGGGAAACTGTTGTGGACCTGTATCTTATACATGACTGCTTTCCAGTCTTTATAACATTTGGATCCAAATTTCTCTCTGAACTTGGTTCATTTTTCAAGCAGTCTTCCTCTTCTATAATATATATATATATATAAATCTAATTATGTAGAACTCCATGCTTTTTTAGTGTGTTCCTTCTTCTCATCTGCCTACCTTCTTGAAACATCTGTGAATTTACTTATTCCTGTTCAAGGTTTTTGAAATCAGACAATGAGATTAAAAGCTGGACACCAAAAAAACTATATGCATGTAATAGTTTAGTATAACGGATGAAGCTTTATTAGTTCATTATTATCATTAATTCATTTTTTCTTGGAAATAATGAGGAAAAAAATCCAAGCAGAATAATATAAGTCCTCTCAATTCTAAGTTTAGACAATTCCTAAGAAATCACTTAGGCATGATATGAAGCCTCACTGGATACAGTGTTTGGTGTGACCTTGAGCCTTCATCTTCAGCTTCCTTAATAAGGGTCACACATGGAAGACAAAACTGTGTATGAAAAGTTTCTGCATATATCAATGTTATAAATGAGGTCTCAACTCAATCTGAATTTTGTAATATTTATAAATATTTATATACCTATGTACAATCAGGAAAGGTGACAAACAATCCTTTAAGTTCCACAACTCAACAGTCTCCATTTTCCACTCCTTTTTTTTAATTACATACAAGTCCCAAATCTCCCCCTTCTTTATTAATATCAACCATTTTCTCGACACGAATTACCACTCCATATATAACATCAATGATCAGATTTAGCCTATCTCAGTACCCATTCATTAAGTACTAAAACAATATCATTAAACTGTTTTTAAAATTTCACACTGAAAACCTCACCTGCTGAAATTCTGCTGAATTCATTCTCCTCAGAACAGACTCCATGATGTAAACAACTAATTCTGCTTTTCTTATCTGCAATAGCTCTATATTTGGTTAATTTGTTGTTTGAGTATTTAACTACAAGCAGTTGTTCGGATATCAGTCCAGGCAACAGAAACAGTATTGCTATAACACTGTTTTCCAGCTAATTAGCACAGTATTGCTTACTGAGGCCAAAGTCATGCATTCACACAGTTCTTTTGCATGCCACAAACTGGCTGTCTCCACTCTACATTCTGCATGTTTATTTTACTTCCTTTTCCTTTTCCGCATGCGCAAAGTAGCATACTGCAACTTTCATATATTTCAGAATTTCAACCATATTTGCTTGCTCCCATATTCCAGTTTCCCTTTTAACAGTGTCTTTTCTATTCTGTTCTGTTTTCTGTCTCTTTTCTGTTATTCATGTTATATTTGGAAACTGTTCACTCATTACCCTATGTTGCACTCAGAATCAGAATGCTGATTAGAGGATACAGTGTTATGAAAAACATAGATCTTCAGGGCTGCAAGAAGCAACTAATTAAATAAATGCAATGGACATTTTAACCGAAAGCTTTTTGGTTAGCAGAACATTCTCAAGCATGCATCCACTTTAAAAAAAAAAAAAAAAAAAAAAAGCGCTTTATTAGCTTTATTATATGGATCCTTGAATCCTTGATGAGCAATCTGTTAGTTGTTTTAAGCCTGCAGCACTAAAACTTCATTGGTTTGTAAATATCAGAGAGAAAAAAAAATCTTACAACAGTAAACATGTTACCAAGTGTAGTGCATGCTCTGAAAATCTTAATTCAGGATTATTTTTTTTTGAAATCCTCAATTTTCAGATGGGCAAAATCTGTCACACACAAATTCCTGCAATCTCATCTGGGCAGAAAGCACCATGAGGACAGCATCAATGCCTAGAGGGCTGGGAAGGACAGGGTAGTGGTGGGGACAGAGGAGAGAAACAGTATATGAATAGTCACTATGAATGTTCATAGTGATTGGCTGACAGTCACTATGCTAAAAGATAAATTCTGATTCAGATAAGCACTAATGTAGGGATATCCTGCAGTTTAGACTATGTAGGAGGTCAAACTATATGATTAGAACAGTTACTTCTGAGCTTCTTGTCAATAAATCTATCAAATATATGTTTGTTTTTTGTTTGTTTGTTTGTTTGTTTGTTTCTAAAGTACACATAAAATGTCCTTTATTTTTGAATACTCAGTTAAGGTCTTTGCATGATGTCTCATCAGTGACCAAATGAGAAATAAGATATAACACAATGGATCACTGAAATTACAGAAAAAATAAAAAAACAACATAGGTGATAGTTTACAATAAAATATGAAACATTTTCTTGGAAGCGACTTAAAAGGCAGTGTTGTCTTTAGTCCCCTATGGAAATTTCAGAACCTTAAAACATAATGGAGTATGAGTTCAGGCTCTTTGCCTTTCCCTTAACAAATCTACACACTGTCTAAACCCTATTGAATGCTTTGTGGTCATGGTGGCCACAAGGATAGCACATCTTTCTGTGCTAGAAAATCTGCTTTCCAAATGCAGGGAAAGGTTCCTCAGTCTTATGTGGAATTGTTCACATAAAGTTTTGTTTAGGAAAAAATGTTGGTAAAGGGAAATACCGTCTTCCCTCCACTTCAGATAGAGGGCCAGTCTCTCTGACTGGACTGAACTATCACTTCTTATAACTTATTCTGTTGCTGTATTTAACTTGGGAAACAATTGTCACTGCTTTCATAGAAAATGGTCTTTTAGGCTTATTTGAATGATGGGAAATTTACACTGAAATATCTGTTAAATATATATACTTGTATCTGTATGTATGCATGTAATACCAGGTGTTTTATACGTCATAAAATACATTTCCATAGGAACCACAGATATAACTATGTATAATTAATATTTATTTGATTTTGTTGTGGAGAAGCCATAAGAAAAAATGGGGTTTGTTCCTATTTTGACGGCAATTACAAATTTTAATTGTAGTTGTTTTGTTTTTATTTTTCACATGGATTCAACTACATACTCATTTCATCACACTTGCTAAATGTTGTTTTAAAATGACACTGAATGGTATTTAAAGTTAATGTCAACTTTCAGCTTAGTTCTGAAACACACAAACATACATATTTATTACTTAATCAGACACTATCTAGGATTTGAAGTATTTCTCTCTGCCTAAATGACTAGTACTCAAATATTAATAGAAAAAAAAAAAATCTTACGGATCCTGATAATAGCAGGAAATATTTTTTTTAGTAATATCAGTTATTGGAAAGAAAAGACAAAAAAAAACAAAACAAAAAAAAAAAAACACACACATAAAACCAGGTAACATACAATACATGAAAGAGGTTAATATTATTTTACAAACTTTGGCAGGAAGACAGCTGTTTTAACTGCATAAGTATTGTGATAAGATATATAACATTGAATGATTTTTATATAATACTGTACATATAATTAGTTAACATCTGCAATGACATTTGTGTGTGACATTCCATGTAAAAGAGGGTTATTTAAGTAAGCTATTATGGAAAGTAGAAAATAATGATTTCTCTTTATTTCCCATTCTATAGCCTTCTATCCCCCATACATCCCAAAGATATATATTCTTTCCAGTTCTCACAACCTAAACACAACAGCACAACTGTGGTATTTTAAAGTGATTATCTTTCCCTACCTATTATTTTACTGAACCTGGGACAGAATTAATACAGTCTAAGAATTAAAAAAATCCAAGAGGCTTAATAAATAAAATAATCATCATCATCATCATCATCAAAGAAAAACAGCATTTACTGCCATTATACAGTCCATTGTTATACTTTTTTTTTTTTTTTTTTTTTTTTCCCCACAGTTTGATACATAAGGATTAGGAATCTTTCCTCTCCTAAAATGCTTAAGGCCTTCCCTGAACTTTTCAACTCCCGTGTTCTCCTCTTTGATGAGGTTGTGCATCTGCTTCTGGGCTCTGTTAGCACAGCTCTGCCTGCCCTACTACCTTTCTCACAGCTCCAGCACATGTGAATAGGAAATGCTTCCAACCGGGATTTTTTTGCAAATGAAGTTTTTGATCACCAGCTGTTTCTCCCTGAAAATCCTACTTCATCCACTGCATGTGCAACTTCTCCCACTGTCTCCCACATACAAACCTTTGGGGTTCTTAAGCTAAACATCAAGATCTTTTATTTGCATAGATTTAATGTTTAAATAAATCCAGACAGAGTTAAATTATTTTGGTGATGACAAGCAAATTAAAAAAATCCTAAATGATATTTACACCTATGAAGAGAAGTGACAGGCTGAAATGACATATTTCAGAAGAACTTCAATTTCACAGGCTGCAATTACCAATACTAGCATGTTCTCATCTCTCATTACCCTTAGCACATACCAAATCTGTTCAATATTATCTGCTACATCTTTCTTCACATGAGTACACCTAAGAAAATCCTCTAATTTATAATGAGAATGAAACATATTTTTGTGGTCTTAGAACAAATCCATGGAGTCTAATAAATACAAGATTTATTCAAAAATTGAATATTTCCTTTATATTATTTAAATTTTTTTGGTAATACTATATGAGAAAAAAATAAAAATAAAATAACGTAGTCCTGCCAACACTTTTCTTGTTCATTTAAGACTTCTCTGGAAATACTGTTATAAATTTAAGCCTTTTCTACATAACTATTTCTTGCAGAAGAAAACTTGCATATAAATTAATTTCTCTATAAATTGATATGAGAACAAGTTCCATATAATGAAATCCATTACAATTATATAAACTTGATCTAGGAAACACTCACTTTATTTATTATTCAAATAAATAATCATATCACCTGCACATTTATACAGTAAATGTTGTGGCATGTAGTTTTATATAAATACTAACCATTTTAACAATGCATTTGCAATTTCAGAACTAAAAACTATTTTGTTAAGATAAATATTTGGCATGATACAATAAAACCTGAAATCCACTGTAGATACATTGTATGTATGGCATTCAAAGAGACAGATCACAGATTTTCAAAGCAGTAACATCACATACATACGCAGGAGCAGCTGTGGTTTATTCCTTCACTGAACTCACAAACAGACAAACTTTCTCACTTAACTACCCCATACCACACCACTCCATGCTTCCATTAAGATATTTAATTTCAGAAAGATTTCATACAAGCAGATGGTGAATCAAGGAGCATTTTATGACAATGGTTTGCAAATAGTTTCCAGTCTTCCAGGTGGCCCACACAACTACTTCTGTCACAACACTGAAGCATCTGTCATTCAGTAAGCAGTGACACTTACAGTTTGTTGTAGCCTGGGACTAGTTTAAAGTTTCCAGCATATTTTCCAACCCTCTGCAATAAAACAAAACAAACAAAAATAAGAGAATTTTTGTACAGCTGCTTCATATATTTTTTGAGTAAATCTAACTACGGTCAAACTTGCTAAATTGCTAAGTAAGAAAGCTGAAATAAAGGGAATAACAAAACTGTAAATTGCATCATGAATGGAGGAGATTAGAAATGGGGAAACTGTAGTGAGCAGGACACTTTTTTTTTTCTTTTTTTCTTTTTCTTTTTTTTTTCTTTTTTTTTTTTTTCTTATTTCTTATTTCTTATTATTTCTTATTTCTTTTTAATACCTAGCATAACTAACTGGAGAAAATAAGTTTTAGTTTCAAAAACTGTATTTCTTAGATTTACAAAAGATGTCTCTTCCTAAAAAAAGTAAATAGTAAAAATGTACTCAAAAAGAAAAGTAAGATCCACATAAATTGGAACAACATTGCTGCTCTGGTTATATTAAAACAAGTTTATTTTAATCTTGCTTTCTTGAGACTTATGTTTTTTCAGCCTGCAGTGCAGACATGATGGCAAAAGTGTGGAATTGGCACTTCTAAAAGTGAAAAAAAGTCCTAGTTTTATGAAGAAAATGTATATAAATAATACAGAACAAAATATAATTATGTTTGAAAGCATGTTGTCATTTCCAACTAAATATTAAACTGATTAGGATTCCTGTTGAAAATCTGCACACAAAGTTTAATAGGTCTTTTATGACTACTTGCAAGTGAATAGACACAGCCTTTGATATCATTAAGCAGTTCCACCCATTTCTTCTCTCTCCTTCTTCTTCTCTGCTTATTCCTTTTCTGCCAGAACAAGAAAGTGAAGTTAGTCAAACAAACAAATAAAAACTCTACTCTTTAGAGTTACTGTGTTTAACAAAACAAGGTAAAATTTACAGTGAAAAAAAAATGCAGATGTACTTCTACTAAGTTCTATTGTATGTCTCTTCCTATATTTATATATATATATTTATACAAATATATTTCAATAGAAGGTCTATACTTCTCCTGGAAATGCACGTACTCTCTTTATACCATTTTAATGTCAACTTAATATTATCAATAGTAAGCACAAAAGGGTTCATCTTTAAATCATGTCTCTGTTTATGATCTAATTACTTTCCCTATTACATTAAATGGAGGCTACTAATGTATAATATCCAGCTTTGTTCCCCATGGCTTCTGACAAGCAAAATCACAACCGTATGCACATTAAAAATAAAACAGATTATTTTAAGTAGTGCTAAATTACAAATTGCCGCAATCCCCTGATGGTCTTAAACAACAAAACTTACTCAAATAATAAAGTAGGAAGAAGTGGAAAGGGTATTTTACAGCACAGGATAATCTGTTTTATCCATCTTCTCTACATACTTCTACACTGTTGTTCACTAAGGATCTCTGAGTGACAGTGTAAACTCATGAAACTATCTGTGTTAGATAAACACTCAGAAAATGACAATATGCCTATATAATTCCAGACTTTTTAGTACATAAAAGGACCATTGTTGCAACCACTGTTGCTGGTAGAAACACTATATATTGTGTATATTTCATTTTCCTAAATCTATATAAATTCATGATGATGTTCTATTTTTTAAATACAGATGCACCTGAGAATTTTGTGCTAAAACGTATAATTTCCTTAAAACTAGTCAGAATATGAAAGTGTTGTTCAGATTTTTAAGTTTTAGAATGTCCAAAAATGAATCTGAATATTTATTTAGTATATTATCTTATATATATAATATGATCATATATATATGGGATATATATTAGATATATATATAGCATATATATATATAGGATCAAAACAAAATCTGTTTCACCATAAATGTGTTCAAGACGTAAATATGTTCTGGTTAATTGGATGTCCATTTGTATTATTATTATTTTTTTTTTCCTATGATGAATTAGTATCATTTCCTGCACAAACAACCAATCCTTGTCCACCTGTGTACAAAATAGAATAAAAGCTAGCATTGCTCTGGTGTCATTTTTATTTGTCTTTCAATTGCGATGTTCGGATCTTCAGCTTTTGGATGCTTAATGATTATTTGTTTTCACCCACAAGACTGGAAGAACAGACAGGTTTTATGAGTCTCAAAGATGATATGGGGCACGCAATTATTTGAGTCGTAGCTTTGTTACCTTGTTCTCCCTCTTGTGGGCTCAGGCAGAAAGAACATACGAGATATTGCTTCTATGCACAGTCTGGTTATTACCCCTATAACAACTAAACTAAAAAGACTTTAGGGGAATGTGCTACAGGATTCATCCATCACCCTGGCATATGGGGCCTAGAGCAAAGCCACCCTTGACAAACTTGCTCGTGGGGATCCCCATGTATGCCTTTCCCTGGCTTTCCCACAAAAGTAAATCCTACATATTTCAAACTGGGGCACTTTTCAGAAGTTTCACCCCAACTTGCCTATATTCACCAAGACAAAAAGATTTGCCTTAAAGGCAAGGTCACCCACTTCTGTTGTACAAGCTGATTCTTCTCTGTGCTCTGAAGAGTAACAAAAATAAACGACATGGAAGTGCTTCTATTCAGTCATATGTAATAAGTGTTTTAATATTTAGATTTTAAGACCACAAATTGGTAGCTATAAATATTGTGCTGCACTCAAAGTTCTGTATGTGCCATCTGGTGACCATGTGATTAGTGTATCTATGGGGCAAAAACGGAAGGGAGGGGGTCTTGTCATGCCCTTATTTATTTTCTGTGTTCAACTATGCACTCACTTAAAACCTAGCCATATGCTAGAGCATCTGTTATAGATGGATTTTTTTTTTTTTTTTTTAATTAAGTCGATTTTGCCCTTTAGAAGCCTACACTCTAGCAGTGCTTTGGAATGACATTTACGACAGATCAAATTATTATTTTATTAAGCACTACAGTGTCTAGTTTGATCAAACAGCAAAATTCTGATTTGGAAATAAATCAGTACTTTAAGTTTATAGTACAAAGACAAAACAAAACAAAACAACAACAAAAAAAAAAAACAACCTTTTTGCTTACATTAACCAAAAGATGAGTAATTTAGACTCTGTTTGTATGTGTATTCTTACAAAGAGGTTTTCAAGTTAATTTCTATTTTCTTCAGCTTATTTGGGTAAAAAGAAGATACTTTTACCTTAATAGAAAAGATTCTATGCAGCAGCTATAAATATGAAGAGCAAATTATCTGCTTTATTGGCCCAGTGCTCATATAGGCATAATCATCATTTAATTTACAGAATACTGCTCAAGGCAGTCTTATGCAAGGGGTATGCCAGTATGCTGTTGGCAATGAAACCAAAATACAACAGTTTTTGCAGCTTTTCATCATGCCTTGTAAAGAGAAGGTGAAACTAAAATTGGCTTTGCAAGAATAATAAAAATATACTAAAAATATTCTCATTTTTTAGTCATTCTTTCATGTTAGAGAGAGAGAGAGAGAGTTATTTCTGCAGTCTATGCTTGCTTAAAATATCCAGTGAAGTAAACGGGAACTTTACTTTATTGATATTGCAGTACCAAGTCCCACTTTCACTGCTCCAGCTTTTTCAGGAGTATTTCTACTCTTTTGCTAAATGTAAATTGTAGTGTTAGATTGTAAAGTAGACTGCATAAAACTCTGAAAATATCTTATTTCAGAGCCTATGTGTAACTCTTAACTATGAAAATAGTTCCTACTACTCCTGTCTACCCATATAGGTTATACGGGAACTTTTTTTTTCTTTTGCACTATTCAGTAGGGCATTGCTGTCTTACTGAACTTTTCCCCTCTTCCAAGAGCTCCAGAATTATCCAGCCCGACACATTGATGTCACTGTCATTGTGTTATCCTACTTTCCAGCATTAATTTCATGCACCAGATCCCATGATGAACCTGGGCTGTGCCATTTCTCAATATTTATGCTAGGTCAAGGTGGCAGAATTTAATCTTACAAAGCTAGCTCAAAAAGGGCACACCAGCTGCCTTGTCTTAGTAAATCAGATATCAGCAATAGATCTAAAGAGGGAATTAGACAGAAGTAAGTGAGATTATTGCATCTGTATAAATCCTGCATCCCTTACAACCATTTTGAAAGCACATATTTGTTACTGACTGAACAAAAATAATGTTAAAACTTAATTAAAAACAGCCTATAGTGTCTTTTTTTTTTTTTTTTTAATTGTGGTTTTTAAAAAAGAACTGTTGTCAGAGACCTAAGAGCAGCTGGTAAGAAGTTCAAATGCAGGTCAGCATGCAGACTAACTGAGCTAAGATTTCTGCATCTTTAGCCTAAATTAAAAGAACATTAAAAATCAATGTACTGTGATGTGAAATGGCAGTTCTGAGGCTGGTACACAAACAATGTGTAGAAATGAGGACAGGGTGTTGTCTTACAGTGCTGATGTATTCTGAAAGCACTGTCAAAAGCTTGGGAAAATGAAAACAAGAAAGAGATATCTCTCTCTCTCTTTTTTTTTTTTTTTTTTTTAATTTAAAGAGCTAGAGCTAGATTAGAGATTCTATGAGGACTGTAGAATAGCCTTATTGTGAACCCTCCACATAAATTATGAATGTCTTCTTATTTTCGAAGGGGCATCCAGCCTGATAACTATTAGACATCATAAAAATCTAGATAAGACAATCATTGCTAGGAATCACAAACCTTGGATGTGAATTATAATTTTTCTGTCTGCTACTAATACAAAATCATTGCCATTCGTGGCTTGAACAGTATACTACACTGTGCACAGCCTGGAAGAACTACTTATTGCCCTAATGTCTACCATACTCATAAAAATTCTGTCAGCATCCATAAGTACACCAACTTGGACAGCATTTCCAAAATATGTCTAGTGGAGCAGGCAAGGATGAATAACTTTAAAAGAAGAGAAAATACTAATTTTCCAAACCCCCAGAAGCAGCTAAGAGCTGGCAGGACTAAATTTCATAAACTAGAAAGAGAACTTGTGGATTTGTGAACTTGTACATTAGAATCTGTAATCTGATCTAGAGTACACACAAGAAAAAGGATAGAATGGATAGAATGAAGTGGAAGGTCTAGTACACAATAAGAAGCAATTCAAAACAGGAATTAAGTACTACTAATTTTCCTTTGTCAATAAAGCTGGTAGTAAAAATATTTTAACTTTTTTTTTTTTTTGAAAATCTTCTGCTTTCTTCTGAAATAGAAATACTAATACTAATAAAATTAAAAACAACAATAAAAAATGAAAATTCCCATGAGAGAAATAAAATATTTATGTTGTAAATGATATTGCTATAGCTTGACTAATGTATCTTTGATTTCTCAGAGGATCCATCAGCCAGAAGATACCACTGAAACCATGGTTTTCTATATTGCACCAAGTGTTCCCCCGATGGAGGAGTGAGATGACATCCATGTATTGACTTCCTAAGTGAATCTCAAAGAATAAGGCCTGTTCTTATAATAAAATGTTCTTTCTAAAAGGCCAAATAACACAATTACAATTTGAACTTCTTCAGTTTTCAACAACAACAACAATAAATTTCACATTGTTGACTGAAAAAATAATAATAAAAAAAAAAAAAAGACAGTTTTGCTGTTATTTCCCTTAGGAAAAACAAACAAACAAACAAACAAACAAAAACTAACAAATACACAAAACTGCTGTATATTATAGACAGCTCTGGTGTGATTATGAAAGCATTCGTTACATTCCTAATAGAAAACTGAATGAGTGCATGTGATGGATAATAAAGAAGTATCAGTTAGTTCAAACTGAATACTTTTCAGTTTGGAGAGGTACATTCAGAATGGTTTCTCCATTCTGCCAAACTCATACACTGTTGAGCAATGCCTGGCCCATGATCATTCTGGCAGATGAGCAGCAAGGATTGATGAAGGCATACAGACAACTCCTAGCAAGAGAAAAAAACAGGCTTTTCTTAAAATAATTTGGGTTTGTTACTTAGTTTTCCTATGTAAAATGCCTGCCTCACCATGCGATAATACATGTAGTCCATGCACAAGAAATATCTGAGACTTCTGGACCTACAAATGCCAACAGTTATAAACAGTTTTGTAAGATGGATTTGATATTAGTTATACATAAATTTAGTCATATTCCCATTTGTTTATTTATTATTATTACTGTGAGTAGAACTGCTGAGGCTCAGCTTATGTCTTAGCTTATTCCCAACCTGTTCCCAACTCTACTTTGCATGTCAGGTATGAAATCTAGCCTAGTTATCTTATGTACCCAAGACAAACAATGTGTCAGAGAAGAGCCATCTGGCTGGTGGACAAAGTAATTCCAGCCAGCCACCACATACAAGGAGACAAATGCTCATTTAAAAGGCCCACTAGGATGCTCTGCATGGACCCTGGCAGGGACATGAGATATCCTGGAAGCAAAGCGGAGCCCAGCCACTTCTTGCTGGCAGATTGCATGGGTGTGGCACTGCCACAGGTAGGTCAGCCTGGTAACCAGGGCACAGAGGGACAACATAATACAGCCACCCATCAAAAACATGTTTATCCTTGTGGAGAAATTTCAGACCTCAGAAGTGGAGAGCAGTAACATGCAGCTGGGGAGATCAGAAATCAAGGAACATTTCATCATAGTGAGTTTTGAACCCCTCTCAGAAAGAAACACTTCTGCTGATAAAAGGGTCAGCTCAACATTTTTATTTTTTAATTTTATTTATTTATTTATTTATTTTATAAAACATCAGAAACCAATTCTTTAGGGCATCTCCTTGTACATTGTCCTTTACTGAACTGGTATTGAGCATCAAAGATGGCTTTTGTCATCACTTTGAAGAAATGTGTATTGCCTCCACCACTGCCTTACAGCAGTGCAAGGGCTCAGTGACTCAGTGATCCTGGTATCGAACAGCAAGGTCCCTCTACTTTGGAACTGAAGGAACAATGCCATTCAGCCACCTTCTGAACACAGTCAGCCTTGCTCACCTCTGGAGAGCTGACAGGCTTACAGCATACTGTAGCATGTGTCACAGGAGCCTCAAAGGATCTCTTAAGTTTATAGAAGGGGAAAAAAAAAAGTAACAGGTACCAGGTATTATACTACATCCTGGGAAAACTTGTGACTAAGAAGACGCTGGCCATCATTTGGAACAGCAAAGGGACTGCTTTTTGAAAGGGCTAATCGTCAGCTGCTCAGCTGTAATCACTGGTTTAAGCTGAACTGGCATAAAGATATCATGAAAACATGGGTTAAATATAATAAAAGAGAAAAAAAAATATTTTCCACGCTATATATATCCTTGTTTCAAGGTTGCTTGCTATTCCCATGGTATTATTGATAGGTGAACCTCTCATTTCCACATTTTTTCCCTCTACTTTTTGAGTGACCAGGTTAAGGCCTAATAAATAGCAGAGAGCATATTTATCGTGAAGCAAAGTCCCAGTTCAACTCTTTTTTTCTTAACATAGCCTGTATTTCCAGTCTGTTTCTTAAATATCACTTGTATTTGTACAATTTCAAGCTTAAAATCACATGTCAAGGCCTACAGAACATGCCTAGGTATAAATGACATGAGTCTTGCAGTGACATAATTTCCCATGTCTTCAGCTTTGTATTCAGACAGGAAAAAAAAATTATGCATAAGCCAAGACATTTGTGAAGCCGATGATTAGGCTGTGCTTTAAAAATAAAGAGTAAGAAAAAAAATGCTGTTTCTCCTTCATGCTTGTGCATTGAAGCATTGACTGTGGAGGGCCTTGAGACTAGTTTCAACACAATCAAAGGGCCTGCACCTGTCTGTGCCTTACTCTCCTGGAGCTAGGAAAGTAAGCTCACTTTTAACACAGTAGTTCCCCAGCGTAAAAGAGAAAAATAATTTGCAGTATTAGATCATGGCTTGTCTTGGCTATGTGCCAGCAAGAGAAAAGTTTTCATTGGTGCTGCAGTCCCAGAGTTTCTAAGTGAGTGAGCCACACTGAACAATTCAGAGATGTCTTTATGGAACTAACAGAGAACATAGGTTTCATAAAATACAGACTTTTTTTTACTTCAGACTGATAATTCAAAGGGAAAGTATTTTAAGTGTGTTATTCTATCAACAAGAGGACAAACAAGGTAAAATGGTGAGAGATGTTGAATTAAAAACTATTGGCATGCAGCATTTTTGTCCTAGGGAAAAACAAAACAAAACAAAACAAACAAACAAACAAACAAACAAGCACTTTAACTATTCTCCAGCTTCATATAGGGAAACTTTCTTCCTAGTTTTCACTATCAGCCTCTTCCTATTGATTTTATCATAATTCAAATACATGGAAAAATACTCCTGAGCACAAAAGCAGAGGGTTAAGCCTCACTCTCTTTTATTACACCAGAGAGTCACTAAATAGGAAAGGATTTTGATTTAGATTCCTACATTAAAATTAAATCACACATCCTAAGGAAAAATTATCCGTAATAATGAAAGTCACACACATGGGGATTGAAAGTGCTATTGAATAACGAAGAAAACTATAGTAGCAATGAATGTGAGGGACCACTAGGATTTAATGAAGAGATATTTCAGAAACAAATGTCTCCCTTCAGTGTGTTCTATTGATGGTCTGAATATTATCAAACAAATTACGTGAAATGTGAATATCACAAAGCACAAATGAATTACTTACTGCCTTTTGATTTGGATTGCAACATTTTATGCCTCCAGAGTACGAAAGACTTCATGTCACTGGGTGACTTTTAGTGCATTGTGCAGGTCAGGATGAATACACTGAGCTTCCAGTGACCAAGGCTGCAAATGTACTTCCATTTTGAAAACTATCACACAGTTACACTGTCCATTGGATGGTGAGATTATATGCAGTTTCAATATTGACATCTTTCTTTCAGTTTCATGCCCCCTACACTGTTTTTATAGATTTAAATATTTTTCCTAGTAGAAAACTTCTAATCTCTCTCTGTTTTTATCGTGCTTCGTGTTATATATCAGCCTTTATAATTGCATTTTTATCAAATACATTTAAAAGTTAATCTTAATGTTAATTCATTTTTACATTTTCATCACAAACCTGTAGTCTTTCAGCGTGGGAGGCTGATTTCCTGGAGAAAAATCATCAGTCCGGGCAGCATCAAAAGTTCCTGTTTGACTGGCCACCAACAGTGAATAAATGATAACTACATGAAGCAGGGTCATGCCACTTTTTCCAGAGATGTGATTTGAACACAACATTTTTAACTCACATTGTTATGTGACCTTTCAGCATTGCTAACAAAATGATAAACATCATAGAATTGATCCAGCTCTATTATTTCTTCTGAAAGAAGCTTACCATCTCCAAGCAATCCCCAAATCCACAAACAACCTTTCCCATTACTCTGGCCAATGAAAGGAATTCACATGAAAATTAAATCAGTAGAAGTACAAAGATACCATGAGCTATTCTATTCTGATAAGTACAGCGCAGCTGAAACTACATTTCACCCACTAGAGATTTTATTTTGCACCTGATACAAGTTTTACATGTGAAAGGTCAAGATTCTGTGGGGTGGTTGTAGCCCTGAAACAGAGAGAAAGAAAACATTTCTCAGTAAAATAGCAATTAGTGCCATCCAGACTTCAAAATCATTGTAAAATCCAGTATTTCTTAGTTTTATGTTATCTTTGTGTGCAACAGGGAACAAAGGGTGCTTTTCTTTTGTAAAGGTATGTCTCTATGTCTGGAGGCATAAAATGTTGCAACCCAAAGGTATGTCTCTAGTAAAGCTATATCTCTAAGAGAAATACAGCATCACACTATATAATATTTATCTAACAGAAGATGCAACCTTTTAACATAGTGTTTTGGACACTCAACTGAGATACATAAATCTTGATTATATTTACTGCTTCTAAAAACAGTCTTACATTTGAGGGGATACTTATTATTATTAATATTGTTATTATTATCATTAATATTTTTATTCAATGACTATTTAATTTGAAATGTATAAATAAATCTGGAAACAAAAAAGAGAAATTAAGGACTCTTTTGTCTCCACAGTAGCATAGTCCCCATGTGTAGAACCTTGATCTTTTCACATGCTGTGCTGTCTACAATTACTGTCCATTATTTGCTGCTCTCTAGGACAATTTTAAAACTATGAAAAGGGGAAGGGGATGTTATCATTCTAGAAAATACATAGCTTATCGCTTCTTCACAGCTGAAACCTCATGTTCTGGGAGGGAGAAATTCCAGATGAACCAAGGTGACAAATTATTGTAGTTATCCCAGTTCTTGGTGATGTGCTCTGATCATTATCTCAATTTAAAGAAAGATTTATGATTATAATGGGATTTAATCCAGTATAGGTATACATCTCAGTTATGCCTAAGAAATGTCAGTGTGATTGAACCCTTGGGAATTTATATATCTGTTCTCCTCCTTGGTGGTCATAATGAATGAACTTAAGCAAGAATTGTGCACATATTCAGTTTCAGAGTCAGAGATACAGCAAGCTGAGGTAGCTGCATGGAAACATTTTGGACCCAGGCTTCATTTTGTTTGAAGCACACAAGTTCTTTTTTTTTTTTTATGAGCCTCTGTCAAAGAACTCACCTTATTTTGTAAAGGAAATGTCAGGGTTCAAAACCAAATAAGTGCATTCAATTTATTTATTTATTTATTTATTTATTTATTTATTTATTTATTTTCTGCTATTTTTGAAGCTTCAGGATATATAACAATCCCTAAATGATTAAGTTAAAAGAAGCTTCCATCTTGTGCAAACTATTCTGTAAATATCTACCATATATATTGTTGTTCAATGTCTTTGACGCCACTGATAACACACAAAAGAGGTGTTTGGCCAGGTATACTGCTGCTCTGCACTGCAAAGATAACATGGGCTGAAATTGAATAGACAGGAAATTACATGTCAGAAACCTAAGTGAGAAAAAAATGCCTAACTCATTCTTAAACCCAGAATATTTACTTTCAGATACCTAAGAAGTTTACCCATGTCAGTACTAGAGAACACACCTTGTTACCTCTGTCATGTCACCCTCCAGAAATGTTAACTTTCCAAACATATGAGATTTTAGAAGTAGATTTTACTTATTTCAACAGAACAGATGGTTACGTTTGCTATTCAATGAACATACTAAGAACTCTTTTCACACCTCTAACAGTCACAGCTTTGCACACCCATGTGTTGTACATCTGTGGATTACTGGCAGTGCATTTGGCTGCACAGTAGGAGTATCTCAGGTTTAAAAATTTCGCTGTATCTGTTCCTTCTATGTGATTTTTTTTTTTATAAAATGTCTTCTCCCTTTGTGCATCTGTTCACATCTTTGACCACAAAAAGAAATTTGAAACGTTTGCAAAAATTTGAGTTTAACACTATCCATGTGAGGGAATAAGAGGTGTTATAAATGGGGCAAGGAACAAGGACCAAAAAAGCTTTTTTTATTATTATTATTTTTGAAACAAACACTTTGTTCTCCTGCAAAGATTAAGGACAAAACTATAAATTATAGCTATGAAATTATGTATTCATCTGTTGCACAATTATGACCTTCACTCTTTTTGGAATAGCTAAATTTCCCTCACTTCTAAGCATAGCACAAAATTTTAATTTTACTTCTTATCAGGAAGAATTAAAATTTTTTTACTCCCATATTGGGATAGCAGTCAGTTAGCCTTTGTCTTAGTCTGGCTTTGTAACAACAGTTACAACAGTTACAAAGCCAGAAACTTGCTCTTTGCATTCCTTTGAAAGTGTTTGGTGGGTGGAGGGGAGGTGGGGGGGAGGTGGGGATGACAGGACACTAATTTTTTACCACTTTCAACTTGCTTATTCATTGTTACTTCTTTAGAAGTATTAATATTGGCAGAACAGGTGAAAGCACACAGAAGATGCGGTCTCCTGCTCATGTGTTTCATTATCCAAGGATATCCTGCTCTTTCCTTCCCTTCTTATTTTAAACCATTCTATACAATGACGCTTGAATCTTAATATAAACATGTTAATTACATTATACAGTGGACATCAATTTACATCATATTTGAAAAGTCCTGGCAGTCAGGAGAAGTCCCTGATGACTAGAAAAAGGGAAACACCGCTCCCTTTTTCAAAAGGGTAGGAAAGAGGACTTAGGTAGGAAAGAGGACTTAGGGGACTACAGACCAGTGAGCCTCACTTCTGTGCCTGGCAAGATCATGGAAAAGATCCTCCTGCAAACAATGTCAAGACACATGCAAGACAAAGAGGTGATCCAAGACAGCCAACATGGCTTCACCAAGGGCAAATCATGCCTGACCAATTAGGTGGCTTTCTACAGTGGAGTGACTGCGTCAGTTGACAAGGGAAGACTAACTGATGTCATCTACCTGGACTTCTGCAAGGCCTTTGACATGGTCCCCCATGATATACTGGTCTCCAAGTTTGTGAGATATGGATTTGATGGGTGGACCATTCAGTGGAAAAAGAGTTGGCTTGAAGGTTGCACACAGAGAGATGTGGTCAATGTCTCTATGTCCAGGTGGAGGCCGGTGAAGAGTGATGTCCCTTGGCGTCTGTCTTGGGACCAGTGCTTTTCAATATCTTCATTAATGACACAGATGATAGGATTGAATGCACCCTTAGCAAATTTGCAGATGACACCAAGCTGAGTGGTACACTTGATATGATAGAAGGGAGGGATGTCATCCGAAGGGACCTGTAGAGGCTTAAGAAGTGGGCCCATGTGAACCTAATGAGGTTCATCAAGTCTAAATGCAAGGTGTTGCACCTGGGCCAGGGCAATCCCAGACATGAGGACAGACTAGGAGAAGAACTCATTGAGACCAGCCCTCCAGAGAAGCACTTGGGGGTTCTGATGAATGAAAAGCTTGACATGAGCTGGCAGTACACACTTGCAATGGAGAAAAACAACAGAATCTTTGGCTGCATCAACAGAGAAGTGGCCGGCACATTGAGGGATGTTATTGTCCCCCTCCACTCAGCCCTTGTAAAGCCCCACTTGGAGTACTCCATGCAGGTCTGGAGCCCCCAGCAAAAGAAGGATGTTGATCTGTTAGAGCAGGTTCAGATAAGGGCCTCGAAGATGATCAAGAGTCTGGAGTACCTCTCCTACAAAGATAGGTTGAGAGAACTGGGGCTGTTCAGCTGTTCAGCCTAAAGAAGTCATACCGGAAGGCTCCGGTATGACTTCATTGCCAAATTTCAATACTTAAAGGGATCTAATAAAAAGGATGGAGGACTCTTTTCTTGTGTAGGTAATAACAGGACAAAGGGGAATTGTTTTGAACTAAAAGAGGGGAGATTTGGATTAGAGGTTAGAAGGAAAATTTTCACTCGGAGAGTGGTGAGGCACTGGAACAGGTTGTCCAGAGAGGTTGTGGATGCGCCATTCAGAGGCATCAGGTTAGATGAGATCCTGAGAAACCTGATCTAGTGGGTTGCATCCCTGTCTATGGATGATCTTTGAGGTTCCTTTCAACCCAGGCTATGGGTTGGGACCCATCAACCTATGTTGACATGATAAAACAAACATACAAAAAGCACACACACACACACAAAAGCATACAGAAAACACACACACAAACAAACAAACAAAAAAAAAACACACCTCTAATAGATGTATGTTGTTATTTAACATTTTCACTATGCAGGGGTGGAGCTGCAATCTGAAGATTTTTCACCATCTCTTCGGTTAACAGATATCTATCCATCAAAAGGGACAGAAGGAAATACAGAAAGTAACTGCTGTCTTTTTAGAGCTCTGTTCACAACTTTATCTCACACAGACATATTTAAACATATGCAGACAGATAGACAGATACCTAGACAAATACAGGGAGTTACAGAATAAGCACTACAGTTAAATGCAGAAGCTTTACACTGTCCAAAACCTTTAAACATTAAACAATTTTCACAGTACTTCAGAATGTACAGTCATTACAGTGACATAAGTCAGAGAAGAGAGTTAAGCTATAAAGAGAAATGGCTAGAGATCAACCAGACAATAATATAATTCTTTATTTTCGGCAACATAAAAGCACATTTTTAAAAATTTGAAATCAATGTACGTTATCAAATGTATGCCATCTGTATGTTAAACATATGCATATATTTATGCATATACATAAATGCTGTTATCATTTCCTCTCAAGAGACTATGTATAACTTCACATGCAATAGTCTTGGAGATAGAATTAAGAGAGTCTATACAAGTGAGATTTATCTTTCTCTCAAAAGTTCCTCATGAGAATACAGATGAAAAAATTATTGTGAATTTTTATTTTCCTTGTCATCAAAATAGGAATAAGGAGAATATCAGATATATTCTAGACTAGAGATGAATATGATGCCTTTACTAAAGTCACTTATCTGTGGTAGTTTCATGTAAGAAAAGATCCAACTATTTTCTTTGAAAAAGAGGCAGAATACAATAAGTAGTGGAGAAAAAAAAAAAAAAAAAAAAGATCTAAAATTCACCTCCTGTTTGTCACCTGCTAATTGCACATTGTTTTCTTTGCTATGACTTCATTTAGTATTATTTTGTGTATAACAGATAAAATTGACAAAAGAACTAAACTAGAGTCAGTCATAAAATCAATAAAATTCCTTGTGGTGATCCATGCATTGATGAAAATGCTTAGATATAATAATACTTTTCTTATACACCGAGTAAATTAAATTAGTTTCAGCCTTCAAAAAAGAGTCATTAAGATACTTCTGGCCTTTGAATTTGGATAAAGAACTGGATGAGAACTTGTTAAATCATACTATCCACCCTTTAAATCTATCAAAGGTATAATCCTGTATTTAATTAAAATATAATAATTAGCAGTCATCCCCAAAGATTTAGTGTATGAAGTAATTTTTAAAAATACTATTTATGTAGTACATGGCTGAATTTCTTGACTGTTTAAAGCATTTTTTACAGATATTATTTACTTATCTAAAAAAGGGGACATGACAGAAGAAACAGGACACAATAAGTGTATGCTTGAAATGCCAAAGAAAAAATACATATGAAAACTTTTTCAGTGACATGATTGAATTACTTGGACATTCCAAGATTAAAATTTTAAATATAAAATTTTACAATCCTGGTTGATGCTGTGAATAGCATTAAATCAGGCAGTTCTATTAATTCAGTGATACTTCTTTGACCGGATGGATCGCAGATTCAAGCTTTAAATGAATATCTAAGGAGAGTTATTCATTCATTCATTTGAAATACAGGCCAGTGCACTGTATGAACTGTAGCGAAATGAAGTTTGATCTTGATAGACTACAAACAGTTTTGATATGTGAGTTTTTTGTTTTTGTTTTTGTTTTTTGGGGGGTGGGGTGTGGGGGGAGGATTTGTAGCTGTCTGGATGAGATGATAAAAGAAAAAATAACTCAGGCAGTTCAATATGCACTTTCCTGGTCATTGCCTCCTTTTAAGCTCTCTGTCTCTCTGTTAAGCTAAAATGTAGACTCACACTTTAAGTTCAAATACACCAGGAGCTTTAATCTACTTCAGTCAAGTAGAAGGAAATGATTATCTCTATTGCAAGAGCATGCAACGTTGAATGCACATGTCAGCCGCAGGTCAAAGAAAGATTTAAGAATTTTTAGTAGGTTGACTCTTTTAACTAGACCCTTTAGATATGCCCTTTAATACCTTGAGGAAAAAGAAAAAAAAAAAAAAAAAAAAAGGTGAACAAGTATGTTATGTATTGACAATAATAGAATCAACTTTTTTTGTTTGTTTGTTTGTTTGTTTTTTCATTATTACTATGCACATGTATGTAACCATAATCCCCTAATGCTTTACAGTTTTCCCCACCCAGTTTCCAGATGCAAGGCATATGTGAACCATCACTTACATGCAGAGCTACTCAAATATATTTACTACTGAAGTCGTAAATATTAATAAGAAACAACCCTTCCGCTTCACAAGCTATAAATCTGCTTGTATTCTCTTGTATCTCTACTTTTCATGCATAGCCTCCTTCTACTTTTTCCCACATGTTACAACAAATGGGAGAAAAAAAGGAATAAACCTACAAAACTTAAACCAAAAACAGTAGGTGAAAATGAAATAGAAAAAAAAAATAATAATAATAATAGCAGCTGTTGTCCAGACCTCTGCAAGGGACAATGGCTGGGAAATTAAACTGGAAATACTTTCAAATATAATAAATAAAAAGCTTCTGAATTATCAGATTCCAGCATTATAGACAATGATCTAAAGTAGTATTCCTACCCAGTGTATCTTTCTTCTAGTTTTACATGGATTTCACAGCTTGGTCAGGGTATCAGTTCTCAGCCATTTGCACATTGAAAAGGCCTCACTTAGTAAAAAGTAAACTATCATTGTAAGTCAGTTGAAGAAAACTACAAGCAGGCTTTAAGTTTATATGTAAATATGTCTTATCATTTGATGATTTGTTAAAGGATTCATCTAATCAGAACTTTTATTTTTTTTCCAAGGATAAAATACACAGACCTAAAATGCCAGTTGAAAATCACAATGGCAACTGAGTCTTTTTGTTTTGGTTAGGACATGCCTAACAGACCACAGCTAATTTTATTTGATATAACATCCCATTCTTAAAATTAACACATACTTTATTCATTTGACTAAGCAAGTCAGGTAATCATTGACTTCATAACAGACTGAAATGTAACTATCTGACGTATTTATTTGTCAGAATGTCTCTAATTATCATTTTTCTTTATTATTCATCTAGCTGTTCAAATGTACATGATACCATACTGGTTAATTTTTATCTGATTGCTACTGAAAGCTAGCTTAAAAACAACTTCCAGCATAAAAGCAACTTCCTTAATTATAGTACTCGGGATTTGTAGGATTTCCTGAGTTTTGATTTTCACCTTTTCACTGAGATGTAATGGGGTCCAAGCAAGTGTAATTTAAAGTGGGCTTAACTTTATTTTTGAAATACTATAATTCTGTTATCTTTCTGCCATTTGGTTCTTGAAAGAAAGCAGGAGCAAAGAGTGGAACTAACAGTAATTATCCTTCTATTACCTTCCACCCCTCACCCCCCTTTTCTTTTTTTGTGTCTGTCTGCTTATTTTATTTTGGATATCACCTGTGCAGCTATAATTTCTGAAACTGTCTTGGGACTGGCTTGGAAGTTAGAGAACTATAGGCTGTTATGATCTTGCTGCATTTTCCCATCTAATTTTCTCATCTATTGCTCTGACAGGGAAAACAACTAACTGTTTCAATTTAATGTAAGAACTGCAAAATCAAATTTTATTCCCTATAATACTATGGGTTAAAATGAGATCTCAGACAAGGAGTTCTAGGATAATTTGTGTTTTTATTCTCAGTGAACTCTGCAGAGCTTTTTGTTTATTTGTTTATTTGTTGATTTTGGTCTTGTATAAGCCTGAGCTGTTTCTAAATATAAACTGATATAAATCTGTTTTTCAGTAATCTGATATTCCGATATTTGAAACTAAATAAATTCATGTCTGTGAGCAACAAACTGCAATTTTTTTTTTCCTAAAAAAAAAAAAAAAAAAAAAGAGAGAGATACTGACTTTACATCTATTTATAAACTATATTTCTATATTTTCAGGTAAGAGAAGGTTATATTTTCAAAGATACATAAACTCTTTACTCAACTTATACAAGCAAATAATGTTATTGAGTTCAGTGTTATTTCTTTTTTTTTTTTTTTTTGAAAAAAAAGGAGCAGAATGATGTGAAAAGGAGGGTGAAGTATCAGAAATTATATTCATAGTAAAAGAAACTGTTATGTCACCAGATTTTTTCTTACAAAATCATTTGCTCTTTTATTTCGATTGCTTAGATTTCTGTCTTGTCTTCACCTATCAAATTTGAAATTAATTTTAAATAAGTAAACCATCATGGCAATTTCATTTATGCAATCATACTTGCTTCTCCCTTCACCTAAAATTTTGTATGATAATGAATATTCCTCAGTAGTAGTAATCTGAAGTGGATAATTTATTTAGCTGTTGATTTACATAGATAATTTTGTGTGGTCAAAATAGTCACAGATCTGTGAAAATACAGAGTGTATAGTGTTGTCATGTGAACGTCAAAGAATCCTCTATTCCTTTCAGTTAAAAATAAATAAAAACTAACATTTTAAAAAATATTTTTTTCCTTCTCATGCAAACACAACTAGTTACAGATAGCAGATAATACAACCAATGAAAAAAAAAAAGTCACTATTACAAGCTTTCTATGCTTTAAATACTTAGAACTATTATATACTCCTGTATATAATTGCTAAGTTTGTTGTTGTTGTTTTTTGTGTGTTTTTGTTTGTTTGTTTGTTTGCATTTTAATGTTTTGCATTTCTCAGCTTTGTAGTTTTAGCACTGGTCCTGCACTAGAACTTTCAGCTTCGGTGAAGATTTCTTATTCTAAAATTATCAAAATATATTGCTCACATTACTGTTTTGCACTGTGTCCTTCTGTCAAGAGTGATGAGATATGGATGGAGGCCCAAACAGTTGAAGAGCTGCACAGCTTTGTTCAGATCCTATGGGATGTTATACCTGTCAGGACTGCTGGAGAGTTAAGGGAGCTGTCAGAGTATCATGGTACAGAAAGTCATGAACTCTCAACTGTGCACCTTACAAGGCAAGACTCCTGACTCTTCTTATACTTCTGCAGAACAGCCCCAGCTCCTGTTCTGTCAATATGAAGATTTCTCCCTTAGTTTAATCATTCCTTGTGGAGTTGACCTATTTGGGAAATAAATAAATAAATAAACAAGTTGATTTAGTCAAGGGCAGAAATGCCAGGAAGGAGGTAAATGTTTAACTTACCAGCCAGGATGTGAAGCAAAAAGTAAGACAGAAATGTAACAGCCTATAGCTGAAAGAGCTAGTTAAAAAAAAAAAAACTGTCCACAAATTCAGTGATACACCTATAACACTACAGAAATCACTTTCTTCAGTAAGTTACTCTCTTTTATTGCTGACCCTGACAAGTGATCACTTCCCTAGGGAAAAAAAGACAAATACAAGGAAATCTTATACTCAAATCACAATTTAGATTACAAGCACCATCAGGATTAGAAAGGTCAGAAAGTCTATAAAATGAATTGCCCTGAGATTAATTTAGGAAGATGAGCAAAGGAAGAAACCGATGAAGCAGTGTTATAAGACTGGGACTGAGTTATGGAGCAGCTGAGAGATGTGCCAGATTTCTCAAGCTGAGAGTACAGTCTTAGGCTGCCAAAACTACATGGAAGCCAGTGGCTTCCTGCTGGCTTCAAAGGTTTTGGATTAAGATCAGAATACCATGAAAAGCTGCTTTGTTTTTGTCTCACTGCTCTTTCTGAGCAATAATTATTACATCAAATTTTCTCATTATCAATTATTTAGTTAATTCTTTTTTTCTCATTATTTATTATTAATTCACTTTTGCCAGTGTTTAGAAAGCTCTTGCCCATTCATTTTCATACAGATTTATATGTCAACCACTGTCACTTGAAAATTCTGTATTCTATTTCTTTTCTTATTTTTGTTGCTGACATATTTCCACATTCACACCTCTATTGTATTGTCCAAGGTCAAATTCTTTTTTTGAATAAATTAAAAAAATAGTTCATATTTGGATACTGTTAAAATATTGTCATCATCAATAGTGAGTATATCATTAAAAAAAAAAAAAAACAAAAAAAAATATGATGACAAACAACAGAGATGATTTCTTTTGCCTATAATCTCAAAGAGAGTGTTGATATCAAACACCCTTCTGCCTTCTTTTTATTATTGTTTAAGATATTTTATTTACATTTTGTTATTTATTGCTATGGTTTAAGCCAGCCAGCAGCTAAGCACCACACAGCCATCCATTCACCCCCCACCCCCCCCACCCCCCGCTCAGTGTGATGAGGGAGAGAATCAGAAAAAAAGTAAAAGCTTGTAGGTTGCGATAAAGACAGTTTTTTAGGACAGAGAATAATAATAATAATAATAATAATAATAATAATAATAATAATAATAATAATAATAATGTACAAAACAAGTGATGCATAATGCACCACCTGCTGGCTGATGCCGAGCCCATCCCTGAGCTGTGGTTCCCCTCCACAGCTCAGCTCCAGCCATCCCAGTTTTATTGTTCAGCATGACATCATATGGTATGGAATATCCCCTCTGGCCAGTTTGGGTGAGCTGTCCTGGGTCTGTCCCTTCTCAGTTACTTGTGCACACTCTGCAACAATTAAAACATCAGCATATCAACATTATCCTCCTAAATCCAAAACATGGCACCATACCAGCTACTAGGAGGAAAATTAACTGCATCCTAACTGAAAGTTATTTATTTAATATTTATTTAACTCAAAACAAATTGTATCTTCTATGGTTATATCTATGTTAGCGTGTTCATCTTCACCAGAAGTGCATACCAGAAGCAAGTTTTCCAGGCATCCCAGCTGAGCAAGTAGTGTAGTGCAGTTCTGTGAAATGAAACAATGGATACTAAGAACCCAATGCTCACGCGACACGAAATGACCTTGAAGTATTTTGTAGCACTCTACCAGCTACTAGAAAGAAAATTAACTCTGTCCTAACTGAAACCAGGACATAGTTATAGTTCAATCTCCAGCCACTGCCTCTCATGTAACTTTCAGTTTAGTTTCTAAAAGCTTCCACTCCCTGCTTTCCAAGCTATCCTTGTGATAAGAAACAAAGTATAGTGAGACTATGTAGCTGGGAAATATGTTTCCAAATTGCACTCCTGATCCAAATGGAAATATCAATGTATATGTATTTTATTGTGTCTTGAATCACATCCTGGTGCAGTCTTAGAACACATGAACTGGATTTTTTTCAACAGAAAGCATACTGGATAATGTACTTCATGAGCTTATCTAGCATGTTCCAATTACTGACTGAAATTTTTTCCACCAGCATCAAAACACATATGATGTGTTTTCACATACCATAGGATGATAGGTCTTCAGTGCTTTCTGTCTCTATGTTTTCCACAGCTACTTCCCTGTGTTATTTGCTAATGTGGACATAGTCACATTACCACTGCAACACATTCTGACCCTTATCTGTTTCTCTCTGATGTACGTTTCACCGCATTACAATTCTGATTTATATTCTTTGGCTTTTTGTTTATTTCACTGACCGCTATGAAAACATTAAATAAGCTTTATAGAACCAGAGGAGCATTATCAACAATCAGACAAATTATACCGTCTCATAGATTAATTTTAGAGCACTCTTAGTTCTTAGGGCATGTCAGGATACCTGTAATCTTTTATTAAATCTTAATTTGTAGAATTAATCCAGATGAATTGTTGCCAGTTGATGTGATTTATTTTACAGAATAACTGTAAACAACATACTCAGGACTCTAATAATCCTGTACTAAATAGTGTAACTTCAGAGTTCATTCATTTATTTGATTTGAATCTTACAACTAAACAGTAGCTCTCCAGTGTTTATGAAAAATAATTACAAGAGAATCATACGACGATTCTTTTTATGACCAATTCTTCAGTTTTATAAATAATAATCTTTATTCTTGTTTAAAATATAGTCAGATTATAGATAAAAAACAGGTAATGCAAACAGATGAGCCAATTGTCTTTGCCTATTCCATGTTATTTATTATTGTGAAGCCTATTAGCAGAAAAATGCGAGATCTCTAAACACTGATTTGAGACAGCTCATATAATCATGTTCTTATTAACAAATGATAAATTTGATATTACTTGAGACTATGTTAAACCACACATGTAATTTCAATGGTCATTTTGTTGCCTTCTGAAAGAAAAAATAATAATAATAATTCAGTGTTGTGTAATGAAAGAATGGGTCATGTACCTTTCCTTAGTCTGGAAATCCTCAACTCTTTGAGGAAAGCAAATTTACAAATATATAAGTATATATATATATATATACACACTATATATACACACATACATTTCTGCATTTGCACAAATCAACCACAACGGATTTTCTATGTGGCAGATAAGTAGGAGAACATAACACTAAATTCTTCCAAGCTCTTATTCACATAAATATGTTGTGAAAGTAACCTTGGGACTAGAACAAGGAAGCCAAATCAACTACCAGCAAGATCCAGTCTTTCATATCTCATCTGCAACTTCAGTGCAGGCTTTATAGAATCTCAGAACTGAGCAAGAAAAAAAGTCATGTGCAGCTCTGCAACACAACATAGAGAGAAAAAAAAGGCTTCAGCCTATATTTTAAATACTTTTCACTGTAAATGTCTTTTCTGTTCCAGCATCCCACACCGGGTCTGTTAGAAAATTAAAATAGAAACATCATAAGGACTCTAAAAGTAATAAAAATTTTCTTGAATTTATAAAGGTAGGTGTAGTCTGTGCATGAAGTGAAGATGTATTTATATTGTCTGTGCCTTTCCCTTTGAGTTCAAGCATCTCCTAGACAATATACTTAGGAGATTACTGTACACAAAAAGTGCAGTTAAAATACATGGTGATAATTCAAAGTTATCCACAAAGTGGATGTAATTCCAGAAAAGTTAAAATAAAAATATTTTTTGCATGTTCTCTTATTAGTGGACAACATGAACCATATAATCAAATTTAAAAGAAATGCCTGGAACATTCACAGAAACATTAAAGTGTCCAATGCCTGCTGCATTGAATTTCATCAAAATGTAAGTAGAATTCTGACAGTGTATTCTAAAACTGCCATTCTGCATAAATCATTAAGGAGTCTATATTCTACTTGTTACCCTACTTGTTACCTGCCTCTGTTAGAATATTGTTAATATTCTTGCAAATTATACAGGAACTTATGTATTTTATCACACTCACTTGTCTGAATATTCTGTGTTCTCTTATATATATATATACACACAGACATTTTTTTTTTTTTTTTAATCAGTATTCCCATTAAATTCATGTTACTCAGTCAGGTCTGAAGGGAAAAGGTAAATTTTTCTCACTTTTCATTCACACAATATAGAACATTGCAGTTCTGACTGCATTAAAACTTTAGTCTCTCTTTAGCTTTTATTATTAGACTGCAAGGTTTGTGTTTTCCAGTAAATGCAGAAAGTGTTTCTATGTAAACTTCACTCTTTCCATATACTAACCAAAATAACAACACATTTATCATTTACATCATAGTCAGCATGACCACACTGTTGGTTTACTGTAAATTTTCTGAAAATTGAGATTAGTGAAAGTCAAGGTCAGAAGAAAATGATCAAGCACAATGCAAACTCAACCATAGCTCATCAGCAGAGAATATTTTCCTTAAGACTGTATTATCAATAAAGACAAAAGAAATTACAATCAATACATTATTGAAAATAAGTAGCTAAATTTGTAGTATTTTCAAATATGATTGTCAACACTCTGGTCTGTATAAAGCACTTATGATCAATTATGCAAAATCTATTTTTATTTTATGTAAACCCTGAAGCAGGCAAATCAATTACAAATGTCAATCTAATTTCAGAAAACACACCAGCAGTAGGCTCAACTATCTCTTTTTTCATGATGTTTTGGGAATTAGCTTTTACTTTCCAAGTTCTGGAGAGAGATTTTCTTTTATTTTTATATTCCTTTTTAATGAGATTTGGCCAAACATTATGTTTCAACTGATGCAAATTGCCTCATACAGCTGTTCAAAATCTTCTAAATAGAAGAAATAGAATGATATTTAAAATAATCTCACTAGTAAAAAAAGAGATGCAGTCCAGCTTCTTTCTTACACCATAACTTTCTACAGAAAATAAAGTTATCAATAGCACTTGATAACTTTATCTTGTAATGATCAATAAATCCTTTTCCTTCCTCCTGAAAATAATGTAGGGTGTCGTATGAGACCACTATGTCAACTACATGCTTTATTGTACTCACAAGACTATGGTCTGCTCATATGAAGCTCCATAAGACACTTGAGGCATGTCAAGTGGGTTCTTTTAATAACTGGATATTGTATCAATAAACTCTGTGAAATGATCAGCTGTGACCTTGAGAATGAAATGTGCAAGACCAGGTTGGATGGGGCCTTAGGAAACCTGATCTAATAGGTGTCCCTGCACATGGCAGGAGAATTAGAACTAGATGATTCTGGATGTCCCTTTCAATCATTCTATAATTTTACATACCTAGGGGCAGGCACATTTGTCCTCTAGAGGGGAACACATATCTCTCAGGCTAACACGTCTCATACTAGAAAATCTACTAGAAAATCCACACCAGGAAGCACAGTACCATTCAACCTTGCCAGCTCAGGTCATGTAGCAGTGTTATTGTCTACAATGTAAAGGATCTGCTTGGCATCAAGTCCAAGTGAAATCGCTGCAAGAAGTTTGCTTGCAAAAGGAGTCATTGCTTGCTCCCTATCTGTTTTCTGCTCACTACTTTCCCAGCACAGTGTGAGATGGGCTAGAGGTGGCTCTGCATTCCAGTGTCCTTTAAATATACTGAAAGAATTAAAGAAACAAATTTTGCAGATATCTACTGTCCATGCCTAGGCCTGCTATCTGGAAGAGGAAAAAAAGTTGCTATCCAAAACTCATTCTGCACAGCTGAAATACATTGGTCATTCTAAAATCAGTTTTTGTGTAGGCTTATTTGACATCAAAAGGCTCTATAAAATATAAAGCTTTAAAGTAAGCCTATTCTAACAAGGCAGGTCGCCCATGAGTAGTACTAAAGCAGAGAAGTCTGGGAGAAGAAGGACAACAATTCTACATGTTTTTGTGAACAAGAAGCATTAAGAAAAAGCATTAATTTAAGATTACAGTCTATCACCTTATCTCTACTTTCCAGGTGGGTATAAGTGAGCTTTTATCAATATTGACCTCTTCTGTGCTTTTCATTGATCTCCACAGGCTCTCCTGGGCTCTGCAAGGTTCTCTGCAAGACTGGCCTCTCATGCTGGATTTGTTAGCTAAATCTGAGAAAGCTTTGTCATAAAAACCTTTTGATAACACAAAACACGGCAACATGTTGGTTACTTACTTTTTTTTTTTCTTCTTCTTCTTCACATTAATTCTTTAGCTTGTGATTCTTTTTGTCACATACTAATTTTGCATGCAACACCATAATTGAAACTTTGCTAATAGTGTTTACTCTCTCTTAGCTATCTTACTGTCAGCCACCTGCAACCAATATGCCTATTGTGTTCTCCAATTATATTTAAATAATTATGCACCACCATCTTCTCTTTTCTTCATTTTCTCTTCTCTGACTTGTAAATTGTATTGTTTTCAAAGAAAGCTTTTCTAATATTTCTTACAGTGCAACTAGGAATAATAAGTAACCCAAATTGAAAAACAATAAAACAGTTAAGTCAACAGCTCAAACATCCTACTAAAACTTATAAGAGCACACTGTTTCTGTGGGAGTGATTAGGGAACATTCTCTTTTATTTGGAAAGCTCATCCCTAGTGATTCTGTGGTTTCACAGTTTTACTTCAGTTTAATGACTTTTAAAAGTACAAGAATATATTTTTTCACCTCATCACAGCCAAAAGAAGGTACAGCAGTCACCACTTGCAGGTTGATACTTCTCAAAGTTATAAGCTAAAGATATCCTCTAGCATGATGTTATAGGATTAATCGTCTTCTAAAGAAAAAGTCCCAATTTCCAAAAGCAAATGCAGGCCTTATTTTATTATTATTTTGAAAATGAATGTTTCCTCTTTGAACTTCCTTCTCTCCTTTCCACAATTTACAACCCTTACACTGAGCACAGCTCCTACAGCAACAGTTTTCCCTAGTGCCTCAGAGCTTCTAAGCAATGATCACCTCCTACTGCTGTCCCCAGCCCCAATGAGAGGCACAGTGCTGCCTGCACCTGTGTCACCTAAGATACCACCCAGAGCTTGAGGTCTCTCATGTGTTGGATGTCATTTGAGGATGGAGGGAGATAAAGCCTGCATTATCTCCATCAACATATCTCATTGTCACTGTATTAACTAAGCTCTCAAAATGGTTTTCAAAATTTTAATATTTTAATATGAAGTTTCATAAATTTTCTCTTAGTTCTGTACACAGTACATTCAATGTGAACAGAAAGGATAGAAAAATGTAAAATGTATTATTCTGCAGTGTCTTCAGGATTTATGATATGCAGGCATAGGTCTAATTTTTCAACAACTTTGAATCTTAACCAAGCCCCTTCCAAAAAAAAAAAAAAAGAAAAAGAAAAAGGAAAAAAAAAGGGGGGGGGGTCGGTTTCTAAATATCTTCCATCTTCATTCAGCATAAAGCTCATAAAAGTCCTGGGAGTTTTGTCAAACCACAGGGTTTACATTAGGTGGTTTCATGTTACTTCAAATGAACCAAAATTATAAAATGCAAAATTCCAAACAAATTATGTGAAGTAGGTCATGTGATGAAAAAAAGTATTTTTGATTTATTGAGCCTATCCCAAAAAACATACCTTCTTCCATAGAAGAGAATTGCTGTGAAATGTAAATTGCATTTATAAATTACTTGAAAACACTTATTCAAATGTACTAAATATGTCAGGTTTGAGGTCTGCTTTCTCCTTAAGTGACAGGTGTATTACATACCATCTATTAGGCCCCTACATTCATTGAGCCATTCCATTGAGATTTGACATTAGTCCGTCATAACCTCCTGGTACCAACAGAAGTGATTTCTTCAGGAGGCAAAACAATAAAAAACAAGGCCACCACCAAAAACAATGAAAATACATGTTCTAATGGATTAAAGACCACATTACCAGTAACAATTAGCTACAATCTCCCTTCTACATAAATTTGTGTTTAAAAATGAGTTGCTTGAGAAAATCTGTTCTATTGGATTTAATCGCTTTTTTTACTTCAGATTTCTAACTTCTCCCTTCTGAGTCTGGGATGTTAATATATGTATCTTTTTGACTTTTCTAATAAATATAAGTAGTTTTTTTTTGTTGTTGTTGTTTTGGTTTGGTTTGGTTTGGTTTTCACACTATTCTTGGGGTAGAATATTTTTTCACCACTCAATAAGATTTATCATTGCATTTGGATTTTGTTACTGATGTCAGACATACCAGAAGAAACAGAACAGGTAGATGGTGGAACTCATATAATCAAACCCAGATAAAATGGGACTTGTATTTCTTCATTTTTAAACATTAGTAGCCACGGATTCTGAGTCTGCACCAATACAATGACTACCATCAATGCTGGATGTTAAGAGAAAATAGCCTTCAGTGTGCATAACACAAAGACAAAACTAATTAAGAAAAATCAATAGAATGAAAGCTGTTATGACCTGGAAGAGAGGGAGGAAAAAAAAAGAAAAAAAAGAAAAAAAGAAAAAGAGTTGTGCTCAACATAATGTATAGATTTCTGATAGGACCTTTTCTAGATTTTCTTTAAACTCTTCATTGAAGAGGATATAAGTCAAAATGCTAATAAAAAAAAAAAAAAAAAAAAAAAAAAAAGACACTTTTAGGTGCTATTTCAAAGCGTTGTACTAACTTAATTTTAGAGTCAACAGAGTCTCCTTTGGAGGTGTATTCAAAGGCAAAGACTAATTTTACATGCCATGAATCACCTTGTGTTGGCTGTAGAAGAAACCTAGTAGATTAACCCATGTATGTTAAGTAGTTTTAGCCCTTAATCTAGTGAAGGCTTAGCCTCTCTAACTAAAATAAATAAATAAATAAATAAATAATATTAAAAAAAAAAAAGTTTTGGTTTTTTTGTTTTGTTTTGTTTTTCCCAAAGGCTCTTTGAAACCACACCACACCATCAGTTTAATCAGCATTTTTATAAACTTCCACTATTTCTATCACAGTGATTGATATGAAAACCAGTTTCATTAAGTGTCTCATATATTCATAGATTTATGGAGATCACATCCATAGTCTGTGCTCTTTATAGTCTTTGCCAGCATAGAACTCCACTGTGTATCATGACTCCATTAGAGTTAAGGATAACAGGGAATGCATTGACCAGTTTTATGCTTTCTCTATGACCTCTTGTCGTGGTTTTGCTCGAGTGGGCAGCTGAGCTCCACCACAGCCGCTCTCTCACTCCCTTCTCAAAGAGGAACGGGGGGAAAATACGATGAAAAGGGCTCAAAGGTTGAGATAAGGACAAGAAGATCACGCAGTAATTATTGTAACAGGCAAAACAGACTCGGCATAGGGAGACAGTAAGATTTATTGCTTATTACTAACAAGCTAGAGAAGTGAGAAACAAAGGAAAGAAACCAAAAGCACCTTCCTCCCCCATCCACCCTCTTCCACTTCCTCCCCACGAGCGGCGCAGGGGAATGGGGGAATGGGGGTTATGGTCAGTCTACAGCGCTTCTTCTCTGCCACTCCTTCTCGGTCACTCTCGTCCCCTGTGCTGTGGGGTCCCTCCCACGGGATGCAGTCCTTGATGAACTGATCCGGCGTGGGCTTCCCACAGGCAGCAGCTCTTCCAGAACTGCTCCAGATATGGGTCCGTACCACGGGATCCGTTCCTCAGGAGAAAACTGCTCCAACCTGGGTCCCCCATGGGCAGCAGCTCCTGCCAGGTCACCTGCTCCTGCGTGGTCTCCTCTCCACGGGCTATAGGTCCAGCCCGGAATCTGCTCCAGCAGGGGTCTTCCACAGGCGGCAGCCTCCGTCGGTGCAGGGCCATCTGCTCCACTGTGGTCTCCTCCACGGGCTGCAGCGTGGAACCCTTCTCCACCGTGGTACTCCATGGGCTGCAAGGGGATATCCTCCTTCACCATGGTCCTCACCACAGGCCACAGGGGACTTCTGTTCCGGTGCCTGGAGCACCTCTCCCCCTCCTTCTTCACTGACCTTGGCACCTGCAAGGCTGTTCCTCACTCCTCTCACTCTCCCAGTTGCTGTGTGGCGCAGTGTTTTTTTCCCTGTCTTAAATATGCTCTCACAAAGGCGCAAAACAACATCGCGTAGTGGCTCAGCTCTGGTCAGCGGTGGGGCCCTTCCCAAACATGGGGAAGCTTCTAGATCCTTCTCACAGAAACCACCCCTATGGCCCCCTGCTACCACAACCTTGCCACATAAACCCACTACACCTCTGATAAATACCTAGATATTGTGTTCACTTTCTAAATTTATTTTTCTATTAAAATAATGTTGTGGACTAAGCCCAGTCAGCAGCTAAGCACCACACAGCTGGTTGCTAAATCTTCCCTCTCCCTCAGCAGAATGAGGAAGAGAATCAGAAAAAAAAAGTGAGAAAACTGGTAGGCTGATATAAAGACAGGCTAGTATGAATATATATATATATATATATATATATACACACACACATATATATATAAATAAAAAAACTGTGCACAAGCAAAACGAAATATGGAATTCACTCACTACTTTCCAGCAGACATATGTTCATCCATTTCCAAGAAAGCAGCGCTCCATCATATTTAATGGCTGCTTATGAAGAACAACACCATAAATCTGAATGTTGATACCTCCTGCCTCCTCCTTTCTCCCTTCTTTTATTACTGAGCACAATATCATATGGTGTGGGATACACCTTTGATCTGTTAGGGTCAGCTGTACTGGCTGTGTCCCCTCCCAGCTTCTTAAGCACCTCCAGTGTACTCATAGTCAAGGCAGTAGGAGGAATAGAAAAGTCCTTAATGCTGTGTATGCATCATTCAATCATAGCTAAAACATTAATGTATAGGCCACTGACTAAAAAAGATATTTAATTGCTTGAGCATGTGCAGAGAAGAGCAAAAAAGCTGGTGAAGAGACTAAAAAACAAGCCATATGTGGAATGGCTGAGGGAGCTGGTGTTGTTTATTCTGAAGAAAAGCAAGCTGAGGGGAGACCTTTTCATTCTCTACAATTGTCAGAAAGAAGGTTGCAGCAAGAAGGGTCTCAGTCTTTTTCTCCCAAGTGACAAGTGATGGGACAAAAGGAAATGGTCTCAAGTTGCACAAGGGGAGGTTTAGATTGGATATCAGGAAGAATTTATGGAGACAGTGGTCAAGCATTGGAATGGACTGCCCAGGGAAAAGGTGAAGTCCCCATCCCTAGAGGTATTTAAGAGATGCGTGGACATGGCTCTAAGGGACATGGTTTAGTGACTCAGTAGGACAGGCTGATGGTTGACAGACTTGATGATCTTAAAGGTCTTTTCTAGCCTAAATGAGTCTATGATCAACACTGTTTTAGTCAAATCCAAACCAAAGTACCGTATGAGTTACTATGAAGAAAATCAACTTTATCCCATCCAAAGCCAGTACATTAATTTATTTTAACTGCATTGGTTTAGAGGATCCATAGCAGCCCAAGGTCCCCCAAATAGTGAAAAACATACAGCTAGACTAATAATAATAATAATAATAATAATAATAATAATAATAAAAAGTTAAAAAAAAAAATCAGTACCCATATAATTCTTAATTAACTTTTTTATTATCTATTTTTTCTGACAACTATCAGCCAGAATCTCTTTTAGCTGTGGCCATTTAAATTCAGATGAAGAAGTAACAGTTTAGAATCTATAACTGTGAAATATGTTCCAATAAGAAAATGGCCAGCAATTGATGGCTTGTTGTTTTACCTTCAACATTACAGTTTTAGCCTTCAAATTTCTGAAACTGCATTAAACTTGAGACCTGTGTGTTTTCCCGACTTAGAATCCAGATGTTTATCTTCAGAAATCAATCACTTAATCCTCAAAAAGCTGTTATGTTAAAGCTATTTCATCATTTAAATGTGCTTCTGGAAGTGCAGATACTACAACTAAAAGTGGTACATGATAAAAATGGAGATACTGTTTTCAAATGTGAAATGTTTGCCCACAGCTATGGATAATGGATGTGTAAAGCAAATGCTTTGGCTAAACTTAGCTGAATTACAAGGAGATATGTGTTGTAAACAGAAGTCTCTGACAGCAGCAATTAATATTTGGTCCCTGTATATCACACAAAGGAGGAGACCTTCCCTTTTGCTCCCTCAGACTAATGTGGCAAATCCTTCTGAAGAATGTTATCTAACACCTAAATGACATGATTCATTCATTGTGTTCAAAATGGTTCTAATAGGACAGGAAATATTATGCTCATAAATTATTTAATGAGGAAAGTAAAAAAAACTGTTTACATTACTCACACAGAGCTCTCCATTTTCCTTTCTAAAAATCTTTGGCCATGAGGATTTGGTTAATTCTGTATTATTATTTTTTATTTGTATCCTGAAGGAATTGGATGTTGTAGTTGCCAAGACTCTCTGCATCGTATTTGAAAAGTCCTTGCAGTCAGATGAAGTCCCTGGTGACTAGAAAAAGGGAAACACCACTCTCTTATTAAAAAAGAGTAGAAGGAGGACCAGGCAAACTACAGACTGGTGAGCTTCACTTCTGTGCCTGGCAAGATCATGGAAAAGATCCTCCTGCACACAATGTCAAGACACATGCAAGACAAAGAGGTGATCCGAGACAGGCAACATGGCTTCACCAAAGGCAAATCATGCCTGACCAATTAGGTGGCTGTCCTGGTTTCAGTTAGAACAGAATTTTCTTCCTAGTAGCTGGTGGAATGCTGTGTTTTGGCTTAGGATGAGAAGAGTGCTGATAACACCCCGATGTTTTAATTGTTGCAGAGCAGTGCTTATGCCAAGCCAAGGACATCTCAGCCTTTTGCTCTGTCCTGCCAACAGGCAGGCTGGGGGTGCAGTAAGAGCTGGGAGGGGACAGACCCAAACTAGCCAAAGGGGTATTCCATACCATCTGACGTCATGCTAAACAATATATAGGGGTAGCTAGCCGGGGGGAGGGGGGGCGGGACTGCTTGGGGTTAGGCTGGGCATCGGTCAGCGGGTGGTGAGCAATTGCATCGTGCATCACTTGTTTGTACATAATATTAGTAGTAGTACTATTATCACCATTGTATTATTATTATTGTTGTTGTTGTTGTTGTCATTGTTGTTGTTATTATTATTTTCCTGTCTTATTAAACTGTCTTTATCTCAACTCACGGGCTTCACTTTCCATTTCTCTCCCTCGTCCCAGAGAGGGAGGGGGAGGGGGAGCGAACGGCTGTGTGGTGTTTAGCTGCCGGCTGGGTTAAACCACGACAGTGGCTTTCTACAGTGGAGTGACTGCATCAGTTGACAAGGGAAGACTGACTGATGTCATCTACCTGGACTTCTGCAAGGCCTTTGACATGGTTCCCCATGATATACTGGTCTCCAAGTTTGTGAGATATGGATTTGATGGGTGGACCATTCAGTGGAAAAAGAGTTAGCTTGAAGGTTGCACACAGAGAGATGTGGTCAATGTCTCTATGTCCAAGTGGAGGCTGGTAATGAGTTGCATCTCTCAATGGTCTGTCCTGTCTAATAGCTTTATCGGTGACATAGACAATGGGATTGAGTGCACCCTCAGCAAGTTTGCAGATGACACCAAGCTGAGTGATGCAGTTCATACAACAGCAGAAAGGGATGCCATCCAAAGGGACCTGGAAAAACCTGATAATTGGGCCCATGTGAACCTAATGAGGTTAAGCAGGTCAAAGTGCAAGGTGCTGCACCTGGGCCAGGGCAATCCCAGACATGAGGACAGACTAGGAGAAGAACTCATTGAGACCAGCCCTCCAGAGAAGCACTTGGGGGTTCTGATGAATGAAAAGCTTGACATGAGCTGGCAGTACACACTTGCATGGAGAAAAACAACAGAATCTTTGGCTGCATCAACAGAGAAGTGGCCAGCACATTGAGGGATGTTATTGTCCCCCTTCACTCAGCCCTTGTGAGGCGCCACTTGGAGTATTGTGACCAGATCAGGAGCACCCAGCACAAGAAGGCTGTTGATCTTTTAGACTGGGTTGAGAGAAGGGCCTTGAAGATGAGTCTGGAGTACCTCTCCTACAAAGATAGGTTGAGAGAGCTAGGGCTGTTCAGCCTAAAGAAAATAAGTCTCTGGGGTAATCTCATTGTGGCTTTTTGGTACTTAAAGGGGGCGTAACAAAGATGGAACGTGATTCTTTGCTCAATATTATAATGACAGGACAAAGGAGAATGGTTTTTAACTGAAAGAGAGGGGATTTAGATTAGAAGTTAGAAAGAAACTCTTCATTCAGAGGGTAGTGTTCAAGACCAGGTTAGATGAGGCCCTGAGCAAATTGATCTGGTGGATCCCTGCCTATGGCAGAGGGGGTGGAACTAGATGATATTTAAGGTCCCTTCCAAACTGAGGCATAAAATGATTCGATAATTTGATGATTACATTACTGCCATTTACCTACTTTTACAATTTTGCCTACAAAAGTAGAGGTCAGAGTCTTCCAGTGAGGCAAACTTTGATAAGGACAACACATAGGATTTTAAAGAAAATCTTGGTTTTACTCAGTGAGAGATGGATATTTCTGTCACATCCCAAGTTGTTTCATGTATGATATGCAATCATTTTTTTAACATATAATAAGTTTAGCTCTCTGGGTCACTGCTGTTTCAGTTTCCTCTACCACGCAGAGCCCCTGCAAGCATGATATATACCATTCAGAGATACTAAGTAATTATTTATTTTTAATCATAGAATCACTAAGGTTGGAAAAGACCTCCAAGATCATCTGGTCTAACTGTCACCCTAGAACCAACATTACCCACTAAACCATGTCTCTAACCACTGTGTCCAACCTTTCCTTGAACACCCCCATGGAAGGTGATTCCACCATCTTCCTGGGCATTCTGATCCAAAGCCTGACACCTCTTTCTGAGAAGAAATGTCTCCTAACTTCCAACCTAAACTTCCCCTGGTGTAACTTGAAGTCATTCCCTCTAGTCCCATTGCTAGTTATCTGTGAGAAGAAGCCAACCCCCAGCTCCCCACAACTTCCTTTCAGGTAGCTGTAGAGAGCAATCAGGTCTCCCCTGAGCCTCCTCTTCTCCAGACTAAACAATCCCAGTTACCTCAGCTACTCCTCACAGGACATGTTCCAGACCCTTCACCAGCTTTGTGACCCTTGTCTGGACATGTTCCAGGGCCTTGATGTCCCTCTTGTGCTGAGGGGCCCAAAATTGAACACAGTACTCAAAGTACGTCCTCACCAGAGCAGAGTAGAGGAGGATGATCACCTCCCTGGTCCTGCTGATTACATTATTCCTGATACAAACCAGGATGCCATTGGCCTTCTTGGTCACTTGGGCACACTTCTGGCTCATGTTCAAGCGAGCTTTGACCAACACCCCCAGATTCTTTTCCTCTGCAGGGCTTTCCAATTTCTCTGCCCCAAGCCTATAGGGGGGCTTAATACACAGTACAGGCTAATGGACTACTAATTTAAACATTACATGCTCTCCATACCTGTATCTGATGAGTCTTTGCAGGCAACCTAGTACGAGTGGTGAAGAAAGTTCGGCCACCATTGATTTTTTTAGCAGCTGACCCTTGATATTTATGACTTAACATCTTCTGAAGCAATTTACCTTAGAGTTTTATAACATTTCAGAACAGAGTGTTCACTGTTCTACTACTGGGCTGCCTTCCTCTCAACAGGTATGTTTCTGTCTTGGTTCTTTCTTACTTTACATTGTTTTACATCACCTGCTTTGTTCCCGTTTTTTTTTTTTTTTTTCCACATTTTTTTTTCTTTTTTCAGTAAAATTGTGCCAAGGTCAAGCAGTCATATTGTACCTTGTGTCTGGGCATTGAGGGAACTTAGGACCTATGTGTCCCTACCCAGCCTCCCGCAACCCAATCCTGCCCAGGACCCTGGACCCTACTTCATTCCCCTGAGGCCATCAACCCATGCAATAGAAAGGCTGCAGCAGGGCTATTTTCTACCTCCCCACAGTCCAGACCTCTCTGGACAGGGACCAACCCCAACAGAGCCAGCCCCAACCACGGGCCTACATCCCTGACTGTCCTCAGCCTGTCCCCATCCTTTGTGGGGTGTATCATGCCCTTGGACTGGGATTGTCCTACTGACTCCCAGCTACACAGCTCCTGGCTGGGGTGGGGGCTGCTGGGTGCTGGCCTCTGGGACCTGGATTTTACACCCTGCTCTGGCTCCACAAGGAGCCAGCGGCCCTATAGTTCCCCTTGGGTTACAGATGGTTGAGCCCTTGGAGTAAGGGTAGCAGCAACAGTTTTTAGGTTTGCTGGTTGGGTGTAGTAATCCCTCAAGAAACCAGCAGTAAGATTTCCATTAGCATAATGTATTACAGAATCACAGAATTGAAAGGGTTGGAAGGGACCTTGAAAGATTATCAGGTCCAACCCCCCTGCCAAAGAAGGTTCCTTAGAGCAGGCTGCCCAGGTAGGCGTCCAGAAGGGCCTTAAATATCTCCAGAGAAAGAGACTCCACAACCTCCTTGGGCAGCCTGTTCCAGTGCTCTGTCACCCTCACCATGAAGAAGTTCTTTCACATGCTGGTACAGAACATCCTGTGTTCTAACTTGCAGCCATTGCCCCTTGTCCTGTCCCCACAAACCACTGAAAAGAGATTGGCCAAATCTCTCTGTCTCCCACACCTCAGGGATTTATAACAATTGATAAGATCCCCTCTCAGTCTTCTCTTCTCCAGGCTGAACAGACCCAGGTCTCTCAGCCTTTCCTCATAGAGAAGATGCTCCAGGCCCCATATCTTCTTTGTGGCCCTCCGTTGGACTCTTTCCAGGAGATCCCTGTCTTTTTTGTACCGGGGAGCCCAGAACTGGACACAGCACTCCAGGTGAGGCCTGACCAGGGCAGAGTAGAGGGGGAGGATCACCTCCCTTGACCTTCTGGCCACGCTCCTTTTAATGCACACCAGGATCCCATTGGCCCTCTTGGCCACAAGGGCACAGTGCTGGCTCATGGTCAACCTGTTGTCCACCAGGACCCCCAGGTCCTTCTCCTCAGGGCTCCTCTCCATCAGGTCATCCCCCAGCCTCTACTGATACTTCGGGTTGTTCCTTCCCAGGTGCAGGACTCTACACTTGCTCTTGTTAAATCTCATTTGGTTTCTTCCTACCCATCTCTCCAGCCGGTCCAGGTCTTGCAGAATGGCAGCAACAGCCTTCTGGCATGTCAGCCACTTCTCCCAGCTTTGTGTCATCAGTGTGCTTGCTGAGGGCAGACACTATTCCCTCATCAAGGTCATCGATGAAGATGTTGAACAAGACCGGACCCAGAACCGACCCCTGGGGAACACCGCTAGTCACAGGCCTCCAGACAGACTCTGCTCCACCGATCACCACCCTCTGAGCTCAGCCAGTCAGCCAGTTCTCAACCCACCTTGCCGTCCACTCCTCTATCCCACACTTTCTCAGCTTTGCTATCAGGATGTCATGGGAGACAGCATCGAAAGCCTTGCTAAAGTCAAAGTAGATGACATCCACTGCTCTCCCCCCATCTACTCAGCTGGTGATGCCATCATAGAAGACAACAAGGTTGGTCGAGCATGACTTTTCCTTGGTGAATCCATGCTGGCTACTCCTCGTAACCTTCTTCTCTTCCAGTTGCTTGGAGATGGCATCCAGAACAAACTGTTCCATCAAATGGAAAATGGCAAATTCTCCCTTGCAGATGGGGATGTCTTCTAAAACTGTTAAGTGTCATAATCATGAGGCTGCAGCTAAAAGTAGGTATTCCACAGAAAAAGTCTTTCTCTAGCAGACAAGAGTCAAATGCCCTAAGACAAAGAAGTATTTAAATATTGTAATGGAGAAATCAATACCAAAGAGAAAACAGCAATACCATTAAGAGAAAACAGTAAAACACACACACAAATACTAGCTGCCCCAGAATGGTAACTTTCATCCCCAGAATATTAGGAGTATAAATGTATAAATGTTTTGCTTATAATAAAACTGATGTTATTCATTTCTCTTACCTTAGTTTTATAACTCAGCCTTAGACTATAAGAAACCTAAAAGTGTTTTGAAAGTGCACCAAAATCCAGATCAGACACATCCTGATGTCCTGATGAAACAGACAAGAAAAGATAAATAAAACGCTTCAGCTGCAAAAAAAAAGCTAGGAAAAGTTAGGAAAATATATCTGCTATTCCAAGTTTTCATGCTTATAAATGTCTTAGAAAAGACAGTTTATGTTGATTTATTTTCTTTTCATGTTAAAATTAAGCATATTTTTATAAGGCAAAGGAAAGACAAAATTGGGAAAACTTTTTCTCCAAGTGTGGTTATTTTATTTTATTTTATTATTTTTTTAATATATATATATTTTCTCAATTTTCAATTTTCCACTCAGATACTCATAAATAAATAAATGAATACACAAATAAATCCAGTATTTTCTTGGCTGTAATTACAACCAAATTTATATCAGTATGCTGGCTTGAACTGAGGATTGTTGTTCGGTGTTAGAAAATGTTAAATAGACAGGATAAGTGAAATCCTGGCCCCAATGGTGTCAAAGGAAGTTCTAATACTTACTTTCATCATGTCAGGATTTTAATTTATCAGATTTTCTTTTTTTCCACAGCTTTATTATCTATGTTTTTTTATTATTATTATTATTATTTATTTTATTTTTTATTAAACACTACCGTTCTCATTTGTCTTCAAAACTAATTAGTTCTTCAGAATATTTTTACATTTCACATCTGTAGCCCACTACTCTTTGCTACCCTGAAGTAAGACAAAGATCAAATCAGGAGTATACTGACATTTAAACAGGTAGTGGAAGGAATAAATATAGGGAATGGAAAATGGTAATGGAAAGGAAAACAAACAAACAAACAAACAAACAAACTAGAATCTGCCGTCATAATTTGAAAAGCAAATGAAATCCTTGAAGTACAAAACTAAGAAACTCACGGAGTGTTTGCAACCTAATGGAGTGGGAAAGTAGTCACTATTTTAAATAACCTGCATTGTATGTACTACAGTGTCTGATAATGATTGCAGGAAGCTATAGGATGCAGCTTCTTCTCTGCTTCATTTTCAATTTCACTGGGAGATCCTAATCCACAAAAGTATTAGTAAGACCATTAGTACAGTATTATGTCATGTTTCAACAAGCATGATTTAAGGAAACTTCACAAAAATCAGAAAATAAAGAGGATCAAGAATAGGTAAAAGCTTTATCCAAAGCTATAGAACAGTTCAGGTACCTGGATTTGTGTTTGTAAATTAAACTTTCCACCTAGTACAGAATGGCCTTTGTCCTTAAAATTGGCTGCTCATGGCTTGGACTGGCATATGCTTCATTGGGTTAAAAACTGGCTGGGTAGCTGGCCCCAAAGTGTCATGGTGAATGGAGTTAAATCCAGTTGGAGGCCAGTCACTAGTGGAGTCCCCCAGGACTCAGTACTAGGGCTAGTTCTCTTTCATATCTTTATCAATGATCTGGATGAGGGGATCGAGTGCACCCTCAGTAAGTTTGCAGACGACAAGAAGTTAGGTGCGTGTGTCAATCTGCTTGAGGGTAGGAAGGCTCTGCAGGAGGATCTGGATAGGCTGGACCTATCGTCCAATTGGCTGAGGCCAACTGTTTGAAGTTCAGCAAGGCCAAGTGCTGGGTCCTGCACCTGGGGCACAACAACCCCAAGCAGCACTACAGGCTGGGAGATGAGTGGTTAGAAAGCTGCCTGGCAGAGAAGGGCCTGAGAGTATTGGTTGATAATCGGCTGAATATGAGCCAGCAGCGTGCTCAGGTGACCAAGAAGGCCAACAGCATCTTGGCTTGCATAAGAAACAGTGTGGCCCCCTGTTGCTGTTATTGTCCCCCTGTACTCGTCTCTGGTGAGGCTGCACCTCGAATATTGTGTTCAGTTTTGGGCCCCTCGCAAAAACAAGGACATTGAGGTGAAGGGGCGACCTTATCACACTCTGTAGGAACCATAAAGGAGGCTGTAGTGAGGTGGGGGTTGGTCTATTCTCCCAAGTGCCCAGTGACAAGACAAGGAGGAATGGGCTAAAGTTGCACCAGGGGAGGTTTAGGTTGGATATTAGGAAAAACTTCTTTACTGAAAAGGTTGTTAGGTATTGGAATGGGCTGCCCAGGGAAGTGGTTGAGTCACCATTCCTGGAGGTCTTTAAAAGATGTTTAGATGTAGAACTTAGATTTCATATGGAAGATTTGAGGTGACTCATTGAAGATCCATACAAAAAGCTCATAAAGCATACAAAAATGTTTCAGTTTCAATTCTATTAGACAACTTCTAAAAAAAAATGTTGCTTTTCTGTCAAAAATTGTAAAGTTTTCTTGAAAACTCTGACTACTAAAATTCTGACCTTATGAAAACATTGTCAGTACTCTGGAACTCTGTACTATAGAGATGAAGAAACCTTTTTAATAAAACATGAGTACAACACAATAAAAGTTCAGTGTACACTCACTTTCAAGAAACACGTGAATTATATTTTCTTCCACAATCTTTAATATTTCCTTCACCAAAGAAAAGGAAAAACCCACTGATTTTTGCATCACTACTCCACTTCATATGTTATTTTAACTTTAGTATAACATAAAGCATTAGATGTGTTGTTGTTGTTGTTGTTGTTTTTCTAATGAAATATATATTATATATGTAATTATCCTTAAAATTCAATTTCTTTAGGGAAAAGAAATATTATTTATTTATTTGTTTGTTTATTTATTACCCCTGTTTTCCATATTAAAAAAAAAAAAAAAACTAACATAAAGGGATCTCTTGATATTATGATCATTGAATAATGATTCACTTTAAAAAGATTCATATTCTGGTAAAATCAGGCTTGAAGAACTTTGTCTGCATGTCATCTAAATGACAAAATATTTTTCCATCAGAAATATCTTCAACTGTAGATAACAATACTTTGAATAACATTCTGTATTTATTTTCTCCAGTATCTCCTAATAGTACAATACCTTAGGTTCTCAAGTAGAAAAGTAAAATACAGAACAGATGAAAGAACAAACAAAACTAAGAAAAACACAATACCTAAGATATGTGAAAAAAAAATTCCTAATCCTTTTATTTCCACATTTGATGATATTTCAATTTCTTGGTCTCTATCTAAATAACATTTCCATTCTTTATGGAAAAACAGAGAAGAAAGAGAAGCAGAGAAGATCAGTAAAATTGTCAGATTAACAACAGTACTGGACTGTCAGTCTGCAATTGCATGTCAGAAGTTCTAGCAACAGAAAGCCTTGATGCACTATGTGATTCAAGATGGCAGGTAGCTCAGGAGCAGAGATGTCACAAAGTCAGTGTTAAAACGAATGAAAAAATAGATTTATAAAGAGTTTACTCTGTAAGTGCATACTAATATAAAAAATGGAAGATACAATTTATAACCATCTCAGATATTAAATTAGCTCATTTACCTGTAATTTGTTGGTGCAAAACGTAAAAACAGATAATGAAGGAAATCCATTCTGAGTTATCTAGGTTACATTTTTGGCTCAGTAATTGCTGTGTACTGTGATAAGCAACATGCTATTTCTTCTTATCTATATGTCAATGACTGTTAAATAGAAGAGACAAGAACACAAATAGGCAAATAATTATAACCACAATAAATAAGATTATTTTTCTTTTTTTCCCAGCTCTACATCCTCATCAGAGTCAGACTGGAAAATGAAGTCCAGAATTTTCATGTGTCAGCTCCACCTACCATCACTTTCAGGAAACAAGCATAACAAGTACAGCCTATAAAAAGGATTTTATTATTCTGGAAACAAACAAAAAAACTCACAAACTTGACATTTCATTTTATTAAAAATAATTAATCAGAAAATAATAAGCAAATCTTCAAGAGTGAGCTATTGTTTCAATGTCCAGACAAAATCAAACATTCTATATAAAATACTACATTTTACATGTTAAGATCTGTTCAATCATTCATTCTATGTGTGAAAACTAAACTAACTAAACGTCTATTACTACTAAGTGAAAGTAAAGCAATTAAAAAATCAGACAGCCTCACAGTAATGAAAGTTCAAATTTAACTGCTTTTCCTGAAAAAAGTAATCATTATACATATACTAACTATATTTTTTCCTTTTACATCTTCTTTTAAAGCCATTATTCAAAATTAACTGCACAAAGTTGTTTTCAAATCTTACGTAAGATTGAAATACTTTCTCAAATAAAAATCCAAGACAGGGATTTCTAATTTATTACTTTTTTTTTTTTTTTTTTAATGCCAACTTTTGGTTGCATAGATTCCGATAGATTCCGTCTTTTCTAAGTAACATTTTATATTACAGCATTTAAATTTTCACTGTTTTAAAAATTAAATTACTGTGCAAAAAGCAATCTATGCTATGAGTTAAGATATTTAAGGCAAGGCAAAAAGCCTGTGAAACATATCTGTTGATATTCCTTAGTCTAGTTAGTGCTGCTTTCAGACACTGTTCCAATGCCAAAATCATCGTCAAAGTTGATTTGCTGTCTCCCCGATAGGTATTTCTAGGGAAATCATCTTTCAGAAGAAAATCAATAACTAATAAACAACACCAAATGTATAAAAACTACTAGGAAAAAAATAAAAAAATAAAAGGGAAAATCATATTGAGTTACCATACGCTTCTTCATTCTACATTCTACATTCTACATTCTTCCAGTGAATGTAGAAAGAGGGGTTTAGTTTGCAATATTACTGGGGTGGGGTGTGGGGTAACTATTATTATATAGGTATAGTCCCTAAATATGTAAGTATAGTTATAGCATTGCTATAGTTACATTTTACATAGTTACATTTTATAGTTACATTTTACTTAGATAACTTACTTAGTTACTTTTACTTAGGTATGAAATAGTGGAAGTTGAAATTCAGATTTGTTTAATTATTTGAAGATTATTTAATATGTACTATCTAAAGACCAAAATCTTGCTACTGATGAAACTTATTTGTTCCATAAGAGTTTTTTGTGATACTTCTTTCTCTCCTTTTTTCATTCAATGTAACTAGGAAGAGGGATCAAACTAAGTAATCATAGGAAACAGCCTCAGCATTAGATAATATCTTAAATACAAAAATAACTGATAACACTGGAATCATCCTTAGAAGGCTTTCAGGATCTGTAATTAATGTTTATGATCTAAGGATTTCATGAACATCTTTGAGAGGTTCAAATCTTTTCCCCAAATCATGAACGAAATGAGGGTATATTCAATTCAAATGCAATATGTTTAATTTATTTTATGTACACACACCAAAATATTTTTCTCTACCTTTATTATCAATGAAACATTATTTTCACAAAATGAAAACATTTGTACCTTAATAAACTCACTTACCAATCAAGAATACTTCAATGCAGACGAGGAAATTTTCAGACTATAATAAACTACTTAACAATGCAAAGTATTTTATATAACCTTATGTTTTGATAACACTAACAGATTCACCAATTATAAGGGGAAGAGGCTATTGACATTTCTTTATTGACATTTATGCAGTGGGAAACGAAACACTAATTTCAAGCTCTTTTTACCAAATGTATAAATATGTATGTGTACATTTACATATACATATATATATATACACTTGCTTTATTTGCAACTTGATTTATTGGGTTTGTTTAAAACAAAATAAGGAAAGTTGAGGAAATATGAGTGAAATACTACATCCAAAAAGTCAGAAACAGTGCTCAATGATGATTAAATGGTGTACCAACAGATAGAACTTCAGTGAATCCTCTTGGAGCAATATATTTTGTTGGACTATCCTGTTTCTTCCTTTATAGCCAGTCTTTATAACTGTATAATCAATAAAATGAAATGTAATTTGTGAAAACATTCATAGTACACTTAAGGTTTGTTTGCCTGTTTTTAAATTAGAAGTACTTTATTCACTACTCACTGGTTATTCTTCATTTTCTCATGTATAAGTATCTCCTATCGCCCAGTCAGAAAACAGATGCAGTAACGTGATAAGAAATATTGCCCCATTTACTTATGTAGTTTTGTTTGTTTTGTTTTTCTATCTCTTCTCTATTGCATTTAATATTTCCTGTCAATAAAAAATAAATCACTACCATCTATAAGTAGAAAAATATTTTTTTCTCCTCTAAGCAGGGGAGAAAATTTGGAACATAGTGTATAATTGTATAAAAAGCAAATATCAGAATCATTTAGTGAAAATATTTGTGAAAAGGTTTATTTATAAGTATGATATTAGTCACATTTTTAACACATTCCATGCATTGCATCTTCTTTACAAACTTTTGACTGTATGATAAAAGTGGTTCTTTGACTTTAATAATAAACATATAAAGAAGTATCTTATAAGTAATCATTAAGATGAAAGATTCCTCTTTAAAATTTAATTGAATTTTAGCCAAGATGAACATCTGTGAGGGATACCTGTGGAAGGTTTGAGTAAATTCAAAAGTCACTTTATTTACATTCATACTATTAAAAAAAAAAAAAAAAAAAAGGCATATTTGCATACTTTGTTGGTAAAATACTGTTTAAACTGTATTTAGTACACTGTGAACTTCATTGAGTCAAATGTTTTCTTTAGTCATGTTCTCAGTCTTTTGTTTTTTTTGGTTTTGGTATCTGAAATTTTGAAAACAATTTACACACCCTTCTACTCCTTCACAAATCATAATAATTTAAATTTATTTTCCACAGCAGAGCAGGCAAATAAATTTAAACATTTATATTTTAGGAACCTGAACCCAGCAACTAATTTCCATAACTGCCATGTTTGGCATATTTATCTTATGTGTCATCTCTACTAGTCACATGAAAGATCCCATCTTTTTAAGACATTTCTGACTATTGCTTGATCATATTTTGGATATCTCTCTGAAGATAATGTGTTAAGTTTACCAGGTCAAAGACTACCTTTGTGTAAAAACATTAGAGACTTTTAGACTGTTTTTTTTTTTTTTTCAGTCAAGATGTTGAATAAAATAAATTGTAAATAAGCCAGTTATATGATGTAATTTCATAGCCTTTATCAGAAGCAGTCAACAAACTCCTAATAACTCCCATTTTTCACACAATGACATGTCTTCACATCTAAATAAAACTAATGGGCAGTGGAAACATTCATCCCCAGATCAGTTTTTAAATTAATAATGTCATTAGATAAAAAATGATGAAATGCAAAGTCCATAAATACCATTTATGAAATTAATGGAGAGTTCTGTATTTACTTCATTTTACTAATCATCCTGACTCCTGAAAGATATTATTTCTCTTTTATGGTACTTATACAGCATAATTTACATCTGATTCTGATCATAAATATGCAGGCCAGTCCTATATAATTGTCCCACTTTGTTGCTTGTCATGCTTCACCTAAATTTTCCATAAATACATCTAACAATAATTTCAGTTTATTTAAATGATTTTTTTTTTTTGTGGTATATGAAAAATAATCCATAGGGTTCATGTATAGAGAAAAAATGTATTCAACCATTATCCATCCACCCAAAAAATTTCAGAGCTTCAGAAAGTAGGTCATACCATAATAGTGGCATTGAACTTTTCAACTGGGAGTAATTAGGTTTTATTTCCAGTGCTCAGTGACCTACTCTGAAAAATAAGATAATACAATAGTTCAGTTTTATTTTTCATAATTTAGTGGCTTGCTTTATTATTTTTTCTACTGTATATTTCTTAAGAATCCATGATTATTATCTATCCAGAAAACAACAGCTGACAGCTGTGTAGGATACTTCTGCTGTTTAATATGTCATAAAGAATCTGTTGCAGTCAATGATGATATCATTAGAGAACAAGGATACTGTCTATTATTTCAGAACCAAATAATTCAACCTTAAATCATTTCAACTGCAGTGTCATTTGCAGGGAATGTGAAAGCAGGAGAGTTACCGTGTATGAAACAGGCTTTGCAGTAGTACTTACAGCATAGAGGACATTTGAAGCACACTTGCTTGTATATTCCCTCTAGGGTGCTTTGGAAAGCTTTTATTTTATTTAAGGGCTGCTTCTTAATGCAAAAAGACATAATAAAATGCGTCTGTATCTGTTATCTCAGATAACAAGACACATTTTCCATTTTGGGACTGGGGTGTCCTGAGAGCTGTTAGACACAATTCAGACTACTGTGTGTGCAACATGAACTTATTCCCTCCAGTGAATTTTAATTTTTTATTTGTTACTAATGTCATTACAACAAGAAATCTCCCCCTCATCTTTGGTCAATTTCTTGTCTTATGTATAGGTGTATGAGGTGGCTGGCTGCATTGTTTCAACCTGTATAGTAAACAAGAAGCATAAATTGACAGGATGAGACAGATACAAAATAACACTAGAAGGTATGCATAAAGCTTCCACAGTCAAGACACCATGATCATTCCAAGGCAGACAGTTGCTCCAGCTTTTATGTAGTTGTGAAACAGGAACAGGAAGTCTGCAGTGCCTCCATTCCATTACATGGAGCATACAAATGTCAAGTTTTTAATACAGTCACACTCACAGGGAGTGTTTTCTATGCATTTATACTATGAATGAATATCCATTAAACATATAGAGAGTGTCAACCATAGTAGTAGATGTGCCCTGGAGAGGTGCAGAGTATCAGGTACCCAAGAACTACTGAGGATTTTCTTTGTTTTGAAATTCATAACACAGGAGAGTTTATCAATGTCAGAGTTAAGTCTTGACCATTCTATCTCCAGCATCATTATTAGTTTTTTCCACTGACTCTAACAGGATCTTTCATAAAGACTACCACATAGTTTTCCATGTATGTGTCATATCTTTATTTTATTTTATTTTATTTTATTTTATTTTATTTTATTTTATTTTATTTTATTTTATTTTATTTTATTTTATTTTATTTTATTTTACTTTATTTTACTTTATTTTATTTTATTTGTTCTGCTTTGTTTTGTTTTGTTTTGTTTATTGTTTTGTCTTATTTTATTTTATTTTAATGAGAAATGGGATGAAATGCTACATTTATGTCTATATAATTTGGGATGGTTTGGGTTTCTGGGTTTCTGAGACATGAGGTTTATTCAAACTTAGAATTACCTAAATACTCCTATATTTGTTTGATTAAGAGCCCAGTTTGAAAAATCAGAAAGGCTATGCCAATTGATTGCTGATATAAACATAGATAAAAATGGATTACATATAGTATCTTCATGTTCTGACAATATTTGCAGCTAAGCAGCCCAGATATCATGATGTATAAACAGTAGCAGTTCATTACCGTCTCAGCAATAACCTTCAACAGATCAGTGTCTTTATTCAGTAGATTAAGGTTTTGTGTTCTTTTCCAGGATTCCAGTCAGTGGCAGCTGACTGATAATGTTCCTGTGGATACCTCTTCTCTCAGTTTTGTGATGGATTAAGTGTACTTTTTCAATTAGCACAGCGACTGCTGAAAAAATAAATAAATAAATAAATAAATAAATAAATATTTTTATAAATATATATATATTTAGGTTAAAAATCTCCATGTCTCTTCTTGAGGTCTAGGTCATCAAGTTTTTCTAAATATAACTTCTGTGATATTTAAATGTGCAGAAAAATAAAGGAGATATTACTGCTATATTACACTAAGCAGGAGAGAAGAAAGTTTATTACTATAGATAAATACCAAGATAAATATACAGTTCCTATCAAAGATCACTTAAGAACTCATAAGAGCTTTGAACCAGTAGGATAGTTCTTTTCCTTACAGTTCTAATTCAGTACATTCAGTATAAGTGTATTTAAGTTTATTCTCATTATTTTCATTCAGCGGAGTACTAAAGAACATTATTAAGTACTTTGTTGAATAAAGGTCTATAAGAATATATATCAAATAATATTTGGAAAGATCTTACTTCTTCAAATGAAGGGTATACTTGTTGTTAATTTCAATTCTGAATAAAATATAAAATTAGCTCTGTAACAGAATTTGTCTATGAGCTCCAGAACAAACTGTTATAGGCTTTCTGTTTGAACAGAAACCAAAACAGATAACATTTTGCAAAAGAGAATTCTTTTTGGTTTTAAGCACGTGCCAAATCTAGATTTTACTATGTGGAACAGCAGTACACAAAGTACTTAATATTTTATTTCTCACTTGGAGTATTATAGCAAGGATGGTGCATCCACAAAAGTCTGAGATAAAAGCCTGAGAAAATTCAGAGGTGATAGAAATAGACTGGATTAAAGCATGCCTCTAATTTAAACAAACAAAAATATATTTTGAACTTTAAAAATTATATGAAATCCTCCCCATCCCTGATGCATCTGATGATTTAAATTTCAAAGAGATTAGATAGAGATTTTACACTACAGTAAGCATTTTTTTTGCACTTACTTTTAAATATGGACATTTTTTTCTGCTAAATTTACCACAGTTTACAGTATTCAGTAGCAATTATAAAGGTAAGGAAAGAAGCAAGAGTCCATAACACTTTCTGAACATGCTTTTCAGAGAAGTTTTAAGTTTGAATGTATTTTAAAAGCATGTGTTAATCACATAGTACAGACACCAAGAGGAGAATTATCTGTGCAGCTTGTACCTTACTGATATGAATAAATAGCCTTTGGACTTTGAGCTGGGTAAAACAGAATTTCACACCACAAAAGAAGCTGTCAGTCTAAATGCATATCAATTCTAAAACATATCATTAACTACATGACAACCTTCAAATTTTGGCTGAATTTTGCAGCTACAGTGTGAATACCGTTTACCTATATGAAGCACTGACTCGTGTCAGCAGGACTAAATATCAGGTATGATATGAAAGGAAAAAGAAAAAAAGCACCATCATACAAGTTTTGCTAATTATACATGAGAAAGTAGTTTTCTAAATACAGATTTCACTGAGCTAAGCATGAAGGAAAGGAAAGGAAAGGAAAGGAAAGGAAAGGAAAGGAAAGGAAAGGAAAGGAAAGGAAAGGAAAGGAAAGGAAAGGAAAGGAAAGGAAAGGAAAGGAAAGGAAAGGAAAGGAAAGGAAAGGAAAGGAAAGGAAAGGAAAGGAAAGGAAAGGAAAGGAAAGGAAAGGAAAGGAAAGGAAAGGAAAGGAAAGGAAAGGAAAGGAAAGGAAAGGAAAGGAAAGAGAGAAGAAAAGAGAAGAAAAGAAAAAAGAGAAGAGAAGAGAAGAGAAGAGAAGAGAAGAGAAGAGAAGAGAAGAGAAGAGAAGAGAAGAGAAGAGAAGAGAAGAGAAGAGAAGAGAAGAGAAGAGAAGAGAAGAGAAGAGAAGAGAAAAAAGAAAAGAAAAGAAAAGAAAAGAAAAGAAAAGAAAAGAAAAGAAAAGAAAAGAAAAGAAAAGAAAAGAAAAGAAAAGAAAGGAAAAGAAAGGAAAAGAACAGAAAACAGATTTTAGAGGAACTGTTTTATAAAAGACATGGTCTGTGGTTCAAACTCCAGTCACATCATTTCAGTCAGTCCTGCTGATATTAAGTATTTGACATAAGTATATCTAACAGTTATTAGCACAAATTAACATATAATCACTGTGTTTCTAGCCACGTAGTCAGAGAAATGTGTGCCACTTACTGAAAACACACTTTAAAATTCATCATTCCTAAGCAGTCTGTTCAAAAGACATGAGTGAAAGACATAGAGTCATTTCTCAATCAGCAATTTCTTTGTAGCAATAAAATCCTTTTCTGAGCTGGAGCTGGAAGGGAGGGCTTGTCATTTTCAGCAAAAGAGAGCACTGTAAGGGATCAGGATGCACTTAGGAAGCATGCTGACCTTCTGAATATCATTCAGAAAGATAGTTAACTGCACCTCCCAACATTTTGATTTTGGTGTTTCACAGATACTTTTCTGCTGTCCTTTGTCAAGCTACAGCAGATTTGCATCAAATAATATTTACTCTGATCTTTGTGGTTTGTCTCAGACAAAATCCTTTCTAATTCTATAGAGTTTGAGTCTGTTCTGGCTACTGCTGTTCTAAAGGTTTAGGTTTTGTTTGGATATTTTTCATTATATATATATATGTTTTAATTCTTTCAGAACTGAAGTAGTGTATGAAAAGTATTTAAGTGGATAATGTCTGTGTCCAGGCTATCCACTCACATAACTGTTGACATTATGAAAGGGATAAGGAAATGGGTACTTAGTCTGCCATTGGCATAAAGTGAACTTCATCTGCCCTTTAAAAAAAATAAATAAATTCTATTTTTATCTACATTAAACAAACAACGTAAAAATCATATAGATTTTTATCACGCAACAGAAACTTGGAATAGGTCAACCATCCACCAACAGTAGAACAAAAAAACAAAAAGTATAGACTACCTCTTTCTGAGCATGACACTGGTGGTGACCCTCTATCCCTCACATTAGCTGAGAAGGAACAGAATACAGTATTGTACATGACAAGTAGGCGTGCAACAGACAGTATATACAGAATAGCATTTGTCTGTTTGTTGTTGTTGTTATTCTGTTTTGTTTTTCACATTTGTGAAAACACATCCAAAAGTCCAGTCACACTGTCACCTGTCAAAAAACATTTGCATCAGTGTTAATAGATACCACATTGTTGACACGACAGTATTGCATATATTATTTTTTGAATCACATAATATAAAATAACCCAGAGCTTGAAATCACTAGGGGATTTTGTCATTATTTGCAGCTGAATGTTTTAAATTAGTCATTCAGACTTTTAAAGTTTCAAAGCAAAGCTTTATACTGAAATAGTTAATTCTAGTAACACAATTAAAGTAATCAAAGAGAATTCAAGTATCCACATGCAAGTAACCAAAGAGAATGAGTATTTAAAAATATGATTTAGAAACTTATCTGAGATCCTGTGACTTGATTCATTTTCACCTTTTTGGAGTCTTGAGACATTTTGCCAATGCTAAATGACTAATCACAAGTTATCATGAATATTTCAACTCTCCCATTCAAAGAGATTCTTAGTAACTTTTCATTTTAGATGCATTATCAGGAAATGTAGTGGTCACAAATTAGCAGTGATAGAAGGAGATGGCAATGTGATTTTCAAGTTGCTGCATATCTGAATACTGATTTCCCTAGAGAAAATTGAGCATATTAAATGTACTTTAAATATATATGTAAAATACATGACATCCTACTCTAATTCCTCTGAGTTGCTAAAACATTTATCTTAATCATGTTATAATTTGTTTCTACTGCAGTGTTGTAGAGTTAATGTTAAAAAAAAAAAAAAAAAAAAAAAAAAGAAAAAGAAACCCTAAATCTAATTGATATTAATTTAGTTTCATGATAAAAGAAATAAATGTAATGCAAAATTGGAACAAAATAGGGTTGCTCAAAGCCTAAAATTTCTTAAAAAGAAAGCTCTGATGTGAAGAAGGTACCTGACAAAAGCAAACGCAAGGTAGATCCTTAAAGGAGATCTTATTTGCTGAAAGTCAAAATATCAATTTCTACCATTCAGTTGCAGAGCCAAGACCACTAAATGCCTCCTAACAGTGAACTAAATGCTGACAGTCAAAGGTTCATAGAGAACTAACACTAGCAGCAAGCTAGCCAAGAACATCAATGTTTTTTGAAATCCTACATTTCCTGTGTAATGATGCATGGAATGGCAGTCATCTCAAGGGAGTAATTTATCCTAAGCATTCCATTTTTGCTAAAATAGAAAATTATGAGTGACTGACATACTATTCTATGACATACCTATTTTTATTTTTTATAGCATGTTGTTAGTTGAGTTTGTTGTTGCTTGTTTGTTTGTTTTTGTGCACACAGTTTCAACTCAAGCCCTGCTCAAGCCTTACTGGCTGTTTCTCAGGTCAAGTACCACTCCCAGCTCTTGGTGTTTGTACACAAAACCTCTATTTTTCTTTAGGGGGTTCAAAATAAGTTTCATTCTAAGCTGACAGGAACCACAGAAAATTAGTGATAAGCCATCAGCTTAGAGTTACCAACTATGGCTAAAGAGGAAGGAGAATATTGTTACTGGATGGATTTTTGTGTTTCAGCTTTTCTCCATGGGTGATGTTAGGGAGCTTAACATACATAACAAATAGATACATGAAAAAGATACATAACAAAACTGATGTCAGACATATTTATGTGGCAGTCAGGTAGGATGGTAGGTTTGGGAGTAAAACAGGCTAATAGAGTAGCCTATCAAGTAGCAAGTAGTCATAATGAGAATCCAAAGTTGATGTGTGCCAAAATTTTACACCCTAAAAGTGTATTAGTGTAGTGTTGTAATGATAACCTTTGCTATAAAGTTGATACATGAAACTATCAGGAATACTGGTCCAATTTCTAACTTTCTCATTTTGGATTGAGATTTTTCCCACTGCAATGGCTCAATGGTAATTTAAAGTACGATGAAGGGATCCTTAAAAAAAAGTCCATCATTAATTCATTTTTTCTAACTTAATGAGCTGTCCCATATAATAAAATTTGTGTGTCCTCTAAAATGTAGTTGTGCTAAAAAATTAATAAATTGCAATAAAACAACAATTAAGGAAAAAAAATCAAATGCTTAAGGTTTACAGAATCACAAATTTAACCATCCTGGACATTTAAGCACATAAAGGCAATGTCTGGTAAAAACTCAGTCATATCAGGTTGCAGTTTCTGCTCACTAGATGGGAATTTTCTAGTCTGCTGAACCAAAGCTTTACACTTTCATTAGCTCACATTCTCTGTCATGACACCAGTGCCCTCTCATCAGATTGAAAGCTGAGCTGAGCGGTGCCGACAGAGAGAGGCAGATAAAAGGAAACTGATGAAAGTGCTAAATGTTTGCCTTCTGGGTAAAAGCTCCATGTGGCTTTGCTGACCACTGATTTACTTTGCCCTGTTCCAAGAAGATGGGAGTGTGTCTTGTCTTAAATGTTTATACATTAGCAGCTTCAAATTCAACAAAATATATTTTTTAGTTTGCAGAAAGTACATTTTTTCCTGAGCTTGAAAGATGACAAACATTTTGATTTCTTTCATAGCAATTACCCAAGACTGTGATTTCACAAGATAAAAGATGGAAAACATCAGCATCCAGCAGAATTTTTAAGATCTGTACCACATTTACACAAATATCATTGCTGAAGTTTACAAGAACAGCTTAATTTCTCTACAAAGGAGAAATTTTGATCAGGTCACATGGCAGAAATTTATTTTAGTGTAGGATGAAATTATAACCTATCCCTGTTTCTGAAATTTGATTCAGACTCAGAACTGACCTGAACGGATTCAAGCTGAACTGAAAAAAAATCTGTTGGTCTCAAATATTTAAATAACTGCTTCCATTTGAATACTAACACAAGAGTCAAAGGGTCAAAATATAATCTGCTCTAGTCTGATCTGAAAAAACAGATCCACAAATGAAATACTTATTTCATCTACAGACACTTATTAGAAATCTCCGAATAACCCATTTCTTGTTAAAGTAAAAGCTTCATTTGGACACACAGATATAACAAACATCCTAGTACAATCATACTATGTAGACGTTTGAGTGGTGGCTAGCTATGTAAATCTGAAAACCAAAATTATACTGATTCATCTAAAAATATTAAAAATTGCCAAATATAAAACTCAGCAAGACTATCAGAATTGTTCTTTCTGGCAATTGCTGTACAAACAAAAACAAAGCAAACAAAAATGACTAAGTGGTATTTTGACATGACAAATCTTTATATAATATATACATTAAATATAAATATATATAATAAATAATATTGCTAAAATATTTTAACAAAATTTACAAACAAATAAAAGTTTTTTTTTTTTTTTCAATAAGTCAATATTTACTGACTGCCTGATTATCAAGTTTAGGGCAATTTCTCATTTTCAGAATAATACATATATTATGTATGAAAGGCAGAATTATTAACGCATAATACACAGTGGTAAAGGGTATTTGCCTTTTTTTTTTTTTTTTAATTCTATATTACACATAGCTGCTAATAGTCAAACAGAAGTCAAACAAGAATATATAAGGACAAAAATTCAATCTCAAAAACTAGTTTTAGCTTTGAAGTCTATTGGAGATGTGTTATGATTCACAGCTGAAACCTATCAGGCTAGCAGAGTTTTGAAAATAATTTCACACACCAAGACTTGAGAGTTATTTCTCAGCTGGAGACTGGTATGACACAGTCTTGGGGTAAGGAAAACTTTCATTCTCCAGTCCCAAATTTTTCCTTTGCCAACTGTTACATATGTACAAAGATGCCATTCCCAAAATTGACATTTTAATATATAGTTCATACAAAAAAAATCAAGTTTTAATAAAGAATTGGACCAAATTAAATTACTGCTACATAACTGGTATTTTATGATTATGTGCACAGTTTTATATGCAGAAGTGTGACATCAATATCTATACAAACTAAACAAACCACTGCAATAATCACAATGAAGCTGTTTTTCTACAGATTTCCTGTAGTCCCTTGTTCAGCTTGCAAGATACCTCAGTTCTTAGTATATAGATTGCCAATCCTGTAAAATGTGAAAATACAATTTATATATACCACAAAAAAAAAGTTATATCATAGAAAATATCTGCATGTTATCATTTCAAGTGTTACTGAAGTGTTTTGTTGGTAGTGTTTTTGTTTTGTTTTGTTTTGTTTTTCCATTCTATTACTTATAGAATAGGATATAAGAGGTAATTCAGGTAATATAGCTATCTCCAAAAGATGACAAACTCATCTAAGACAGCATCTCTATAATGCAAAAAGTGTTAATGTAGTTTCTCTCTGCTTCTGAAAGCCTATTCTTAATGATCTTCTTTACCTGACGAGATGAAATTAAATTGTAATTTTTTTCTGCTTAGACAATCTAAATATATTTCTAAGATTGTGCCTTGTTTCATATTGCTATGTATGCTATTTCATTGACTTTTCTTTATTAATTTCCTTTTAGAGTGAAGATATTTAGATTTTTTCATTTTTGCATTATGAAAATATAGAATATTGACACAGTATAAGGTCAGGTGCATCTTATTAATACTGTGATGTATCTACTCAAATTCTGGACCTTGAATTACTTTGAGTGTAACTAATTGTAGAAGAGACAAATAAACCATAAACTCTGTAATAGAAATGTAAAGAAAGATCATTTCTGAATGGCAGAAAATGCCTTTTTTTCCTGAGTTTGAAAAACGGGAAGGAAAAAAAAAAATCAATCAAGACTGCAATTTTACAAGATAAAAGATGGAAACATCTTTTCCAAACATCTTATCATTGAATGAAAAGAAAATGGTCTTATTCTGCCATTAGTATGTTATATACCATAATCAGATTGACAGTGACACAGTGACTCTTTATATTCCTATTATGTTTTTTTGTTGTCGTTTGTTTGTTTGTTTGTTTGTTTTTTCCTGTTTAAACAGAACAAAGAATAGCAAAAGCAGCCTTAAGAATTAGTATCTAAATCCTTCTACTGCTCGGGTGATTTTTTAAAATGCTTCTGATTAAAAATATTTATGAGACTGGACAGGATTTGCCCAGATTTAGCTATGTGTAGTTTTACTAAACATTTTACCTACTGGTGTCTTTAGGCTTCCTCACCCATTGAGCTTTTTAACTGGCAAACACTCATCTGGTTTACAATCTGTTGAAATGGCTTTGTTCTATATTTGAATTTGAAGTTTGAAAGGAATAATACTGCTCCTTCTATACTGCAACAATCATTGCTCTCCGTACATTTAGCCCAGAGATTTATTTGTTTGTCTCTTTGCCTTCAACTCAAGTGTCTGGAAATGGAAGGTTAGACAGCAGAAGGTGGAAAGTGAAGTGATGTAGACCGAACACCTAGCAAGCATTTCACTTAGAACCTGGGGATAAAAATAAATAAATTTAATTTAATTTAATTTAATTTAATTAAACAAGTCCTCCCACATTTTTTGGTGAAAAAAAAAAAAAAAAAAAGGTAAATATTTCTGTTTCTACATGAGTTTCAACATCATACTCATCTGCTCTTTTCCAAAATTCACAATAAATCTGGGACCCATATTTCACTGAGGTGCAGCCATCTTGAAAATACTGTAGCACAGAGATGTCAATAAAATGAATATGAGACATTGAATTTACTCTGTTTTTATGTGAAAATGTTCTGTAAACAAATCTATTTCAGAAGATACATTTTGTGGAGGAAAAATTTAAATTCTTTTATATTTTTATGCTTTCTGCAGAGGGTAAAATCTAAGGGGGGTGGGGGGAGGGAAGAGAAAGGAAAGGGGAGACAATGAATGCTCTAAATGTTCTAATTTTCCAAACTTGATGTAATTAATACGGATTGTCAAGTTTGGATCAAATGTTTATACACGTTGTGCCTCAGTACTTCCAGTGTTTCAAGTATATCTGTCAAGCACAACAAATGCAGACTACAGCACAGTTGGTGGCATTGGGAGGCAGACACGAATTTTTCTACTAGAAAGAAGCCAATGCCTTTACCTCATTTATCTGAGATGTCACCATTTCTAATAGTAATTTGGTTTATTTGACAGCTGCAGACATCTTTTAAATAAGCAAATTCTTTGAATTTGTTGATTTGCAATATTTTTAATGCATTTTTTTGTTTTCCTTTTTAAATTATTTTTAAAAGCTTTTATATTAAACTGAGGGAATAGAATATTCATGCTGCTAAGTATAGATGTTCATTTATAAAAGAAAGTATCTATAAATATGTACAGTACCTTTAATGTTAAAATAAAATTATTGGCGGAATGGTGCTACACTAGCCCTAGGGTATATGTGATTGCTACAGAAACAAATTCAGAATTTAATTAACTCTGAAGTCCTCCTCTAAACGGGGCTTATGTGTCTGTGTAAAGTTCAAGGCAGCCAGCCTGAATCTATAGAAGAAAACTGCTTGGAGGTGCTGATGTCTTAGAGAAGCAAAACTGCCCTATCTGAAGCAGACAGACTGTACCACATGGCTACATGTACTAAATTAAGAAGTGGGGAAGTTCATCCAAAGTGCACAGATTAAAATTTTCAATAGGCCTAAAAATGACTCTAAGGCATGAATGAGCCTGTCACTTTTTCTCTGCCTCTTCAGCAAATGATGGATTCACTCTATGCCCATAATATAACCTGTGAGATATGCCTGGCTTCATTGGTTATTCTTCATTCTCAGTCATGCTGAAGTAGAGGTTGTGGTTAAACAAATCTGCTTTTATGGAGCAAAGCATTGTGAAACAGAGCTGATTACAGCCTGACACATTGAATTAGGCTGCAATGTAAAGCACTGTCAACAATTTCATTGTTTCAGTGTCTGGTCCCTCTGCCTGAGCTTTTCTGTCTCTCAAGCCACATATGTTTCTCTTTTCCCTTTGTTTTAGGGTGGTGTTTTATTTTTTGTTTGTTTGTTTTTTTCCTTTAACTTTTAAAATTTTCTTTAAATCTATTTACCATTTGTAACTGAGTCCATCCATAGCAGAATATCATTTATAGGATTCAGCAGAGCTTTGGTGACAAATACATTAAAGGAAGAGAATCATATTTTTGTCTATCATAACTTTCAAAGACAAATTCCAACTTTTGCATTGTAAAAGCAAATGACATAATTTAAGCACTTTGAATTTTAATTAAAAAAAAAAAAAAAAAGTTAGAAGTTAGTGTACCAGCTAATTAAGGTAACTGAGTGGCAATATTTACTAGACTGAATAAAGAATTAAGACCCAGAAAATACTGAATTCCAAGACCTCATGGTGCTGCATCTCTGTTCTTGCTCTGGAGACACAAGAAGTGCTTAATCTTTCCATTTAGTTGTCAGTCATTTATGTCATTGGTCTTGATGGCAGATGGCAATGAGCTCATTGGTCTGTTTCTTGTGTTTGAATATGCTAGCTACATTATTTCAACATTATTTCCGTTCTTGCACTGTGAAAAGAATCAACTAAGAATATCTGCTGAGAACAATAACTTTCCTACCATACACTGTTTATTATTATAAGAAATATAACCCATTTTCTATAACTCCATTCGCCTTAGAAATCCCAGTTGTTGATTATGTGATTAATTTTTATTTTTTTTACTAATTTTTTTTCCATCTGAAACCCTTTCATTCCTGATAAGCTTTGTTTCAGATGAGAAGTCCAGGACTGCTCAGTCTCCAAGATGAGAGAATAGCATGGTAATATTTCAGGCACCGAGTCACTGTAAGATTCATCTAAGGAACAAAATCTATTTCTCTGAGCTGCCATGTTTAATTGATACTGGTACTCTAGTTAGCTAGCTTAAAACAAACTTGCATGTATCAATAATATATTGCAAACATCATTCTTGTAGTGTGGGTATACCCATAGACCTACAGTTTAATACTTCAGAAAACATTTTCCTTTAGTTCTATACATCCCATGGTTTATTGACGTCCATATTCACTACAATGCATTGTGATAATAATTTTATGGAGTTATCCATAGGCATTCAGAGATTTGAAATCCTTCTATCCATTGCATACATTATATATACAGAGAACCTATGGATAAATGAGTTCAGATGTTCATCCAATTATCTCTGTTCATTACTTGTTCATGTATGTTACATAAATTTTAATTTCCTCTACTACCTGCATAGGATATTCTCCCCAACCCTAAAAGTTGCTGAAAATTCTGAATAAATTATCTTAGGCTGGTTCAACATAATGAATGGGGGGGGCGGGGAGGGGAGGAGGAGGGGAGAGGTCTTAGATTTCTAGAAATGTTTACTAAGCTTTTTAGTCCAATACATTTGAAAGAATTGCATAATTGATCCAGTGCAAGGCTAGTTGTTCATATAAGCAGGTCAAAACTTCCTGCACTGTTCAAGTACTATTTTTCAATTCTCAGCCCAGTTACCCCATGGAAGAAGCTGCCTTTGTGTTTTCATTGCAGTGTAGGCCAGTGAAGGTGAGAAGTACTCCAAAAAAAAAGAGAAAATGCAGGTCTGATGCACACTAGAGCTTGTGCTGTTGGTGGCAGTTGTTGGCAGCACAATGGCACTGAGTGGAGTGGATATGTATGTGCTGGTCACTTATTGACATTTCTACTATTGAGCTGAGTCTGGCTCAGCTCAAATTCAAAAATCTGTGTATAAACACATCAGCCAGTCTGAAATACCGGTGACTATGAAAACAGATTCAACACCTTTTTTATCTGGAATAAAGCAAGGTTTGTTTTTTACAGGGAAGTTGAAAACAGCATAAAGCATGGAGAGATTAGCATTTATACCAGAGTAATAAGGCACAGATATAAGATCAATTAAATCAAGTCCATCTATTCAATAAATACAAATGCAGTTGTGAAACTTTTATTTTTTATTTTTCTCTTTTTTTTTTCTTCTCTTTATTTTTTTTTCCATTGTTTTTCTCTCCTCTGTCTCAATGGTATCTTATTATTCTACACTCTGTTTTCTCTTGTCATTTATTTGGTATATCTATTTTTTATGAGGCCTAACTTACCAATTCAAACTGCTGATTCTTGGCTTAGCAGTGATATCTTGTTGGCAGCACGAAAAACATATTATTGAAAGACAGACTGAAGTCAATTTGTTCAAAGTGTCTCATCAAGCAAAGAAAACTACTTACATCACTCTAATATAGTTTCAGCTGTAGTGAATTTTGCCAGTAAAATAAATAAATAAATAAATATTTTTAAAGTACACTTGTATTGCTTCTCTCTAGAGGCAAGAGAGCAGTCAAAGAATACCTCCACAGGGAAAACACTCAGTTCACCTCTTGAAAGAATTGCCTTTCATAAAGAAATGTCACAGTAGGCTGATTCCTAATGTTTGTATCAAATAGTAGCATATCTTACTAACTAACAAAAAAAATAAAAATCCAACAAGCTTAAGATTTTCACTGCTATCAGTTACTTGAAAGACCTGTTTGTTTATTTTATTTTTATTTTTTTTGCTTTTGTTTTGCTTTTTAATTTCAAGAGCTTATTCTTACAAAAGTACAGATTGATAACACAAGAGACTGGTGTTCTTTCTGCAAAAATGTGTACAGTAGATGAATGATGCAAGTTTTTACATACTACAAAGTTAATACTTTAAAAATGTTCTAGCTTTTCTATAATTATAGTTTTTATATATTAAATATACAGTTCTCACTAAAGTCTATGCACAGGGAAAAGGTTTTAGCCTTTTGAATTATGAGATTTTGTCTTCTATCTGAAACATACCTACCAGTTTTTGCATCATAAACCTCTCTGCTGATTAGAAACACTGAATTTCATTTGCTAAGAAACAGCTTTAATCTGGACTGCTCTGGCTCATTCTGTTAGAAATGAAGTAGGACTATGCTTTGTGTATATCTCTTATACCAAGGTTTAGGAAAATGTCAAAGCAAATTCTCTTCACATGGATGAGTATTCTTTATAACAAGCAAGTGAAGAAAAAACATTATTCTGAAAAAGAGTCCAAAATATTTTCATTTACTTTGTTCAATGGATCCTTTTTTATAAACATCTATTTTAATATATAAAATAAATTAGCCATCAGCTACAAATGCAGCTGCTACAGTTTTAATGCATATATGTGCAACTGACAGGATAATTGGATAAATAATTTTTAACAGGAACATTATATGTTGCAGTACTGTGTAGCAGTTTCATTATGCTGTAACAATGCAGGTGATCAGAGAGCCAGAATAAATACTAAATTTCAAAATAAACAAAAAAATGAAGGTCACGTCCATTGTTTCATAATGTTGACCAATAATGTGAAGTTTAAGCAACTTGGAAGTACACAGAACATTTTGAATTCTTTTGTTTCTACCTTGTGTTACTTAAATGAGATCGGTAAGATGTTTTTCACTGACCTTTATTGGAGCAGGATCAGGCTCCAATAAAAGTGCTATGGTAGAAAGCAGTTCTTAGTGTCGTTATTACTTTATTTCAACATCAATGCATTTAAAAACTTCAGGGAGAAGTGGGGAAAGGAAAAAGGGAAAGTTTATCCTTGAACTGCTAGTTTAAAATCACGTTCTCATATGTTAAATATATTTATACCCTGGTTCCCATGTGTGCATATTTTCAATTTCAACAGTAAATATTTATACAAATCTTTTAAATAATTTAGTAACATGTGAACCGTATCTATTCCTGATACTATATTCATGCAATCAAATTCAGTGCAATCTTTTTACCTTCAATCTGCTTTATAGTAACCCATTGTGAGGACAATTAAATAGCATTCCACCTTTGCCAGTTACACATTTCTTATACTCATTATCATTAATAGCTTAACAGTCTCCAAACTGTTACGTTAATCTTTTTTATGTCGATGAGATATTCTCCAACTGACTACATTTTACATTCATTGTATCTATTACAAATCTCTGTATTTCAAATTATATCCAATTGACATAAGAAATAATTGCAATGTTACATTTAATTGAATGGAACATGTTGAACAGGTTTCTTTTATTTTTCCTTTAGATGACATTTCTATTGGAAGCACTATGCTTCTAGACATATACAAACATACAGATTTACTGTAATGCATCCTCATAAAAAGATTTAATGATTATGTTGGATTCTTCAGATGAGATTTATATTGTTCATTGTTTAGAACCATATTCTTCCTATATTAAGTAAGCTGAAAAGGTACTTGGTGCCATTTCAATCATTTACTTATCTGCACTGAATTTATACAATTATAATTTATATATATATATATTTTATATGATGCCACACAAAAGAATTATACCTTACACACTGATTTGATTGAAAAGTGAGAATAAGCTAAGAAGCCCTCAAAAAGCTAAAAGTCTGTAGGAAATATATTCTTTGTTATGCACTGGATACATATAAAAAAACAAAACAAACAAAAAAAAAAAAAAACAAACATCACAGACATTATTTCTAGTGTGAGAAAGCATGGAAGGAAGCACAGATGTCTGAAGACATTTAGAAAGATTGAAAGATCCATTTCATCTCAAGGAAAACAAGAAAAGAACAAATAGAAATTTGTTTTTCGAGCTTCCTAAGATCATTCACTTCCCGCACACACTTAGTTGAATAGAATCATGACATTTTATTATCTCATGTAAATTTGCTGTAAATGAATAGCAAAGAATATTTGCAATTATTTCTGCACAGCCTCCTTCTGACTGAGCTTAAGGCTGATGATGAAGATGAGTCTTCATAGCTAAAGGCAAGATCGCAGCTCATCAGAGGTTCAAGTGGTGATGAACAAGCCCTCTAGCCCTCTAAGGGTCACTTATTAAGAACAGCAAAAGCTACCTGACATTTAGGCTATACCTATGATACCTGTCTAAATTTCTTTCCAAATTCTATTCACTCTAGTTTATTCACAAACTTACAAAATTGTGATTGTGGCATGTAAAAAGCCTTGGGGAGATAGGTACATACCTTAGTGTTATTCAGAAATGTATTTATCTGATGGTGAAGGAATCACAGGAAATGAGAAAAAAACAATGTGAGCTGGTAAGAAACTCAAGGAACTGCCCAATAAATCTTTTTCTTTCCTTGTTTCTTTCTCTCTTTCTTTCTCTTCATTCCTGAATATATTATTTTTTCTTTTTAATGTTAATCAATTAAACTATGGGTCAATGGGTCTTTTAAAGTTTATGAGTTTCTTCATAGCATATTCTGTTAAATTTTAACAGTTTTCTGTGAATGTTTTGCTATCTAATTAAATAGCATCATAAAATCAGTACTTAAAGTTATTAAAAACAACAATGTACGTGCTGACATTTTACCAAATTAATGTAATATCATAAAATAAACAGGTACATCAAACAACTTATTAATATAGCTTTTCTTCCATCAATATCTAGAAGGGATTTCTGTCTTTTTTTGTTCCTTTTTAATATAATTTTAATTCAAATATTCTATAACTTTAAGGTAAACTAATATTAATGTAATATATTAAAGTTACAATTTCATTTTCAGAAACTCTAAATATATCTAAAGTATTGGATAAAAATAGTTTATATTTTGAAGACCTAGCTTTGTATACAAATAGAACCTTCATTTCTTGTAGGATTATTAAAGAAAGATGGTATGAACTGATTTTAAAATGGAAATTAAAATATGAAATACTAATTAACAGAGAGAGAAAAAAAGAAGATTAATGGCAAGATCTGTACAAACTATGTTTTCCTGTACATTAAACAAGATTCTCTTCTCTCTCCTCCCTTTTCATTATTATTATTACTACTTTTTACCAGTTCATCTCCAGGTCAAATCAAGTTCATTTATGTCCAGCAGATTATTCCAGTTAAAAAGAAAGGCAGAGATTAAAGAATATAGCAAAATACTTTCCAATCTGCCATGGATGCAGTATTTAATATAAAGTCAGGTGACATGAATACAGCTAGGCCATGGTAGCTAACCTAGAGACCTCCGGGTGTTGAGTTGGAAGAGATGAAGTCTGATTTTGACTTCATAGTATAAACAGAATGTCATCCACCCATCAAAATTCCACCCACAGTGAACCCCTGGCACAGTTAATGATTATAATCTTCACATTTAATCATGGGAACACAGTGACAGGCAAACAAAGGTTAGCAAAACTGACAGTTCAGGCTGCTTGAATGGAAAGTGGGGACTTCATAAGTTTTATTTTAAAACGTGTATACTCTTCCAGCAACACCCTTCAGCATTACATGAGAAGGGTGTACAAAGCCTGGCTGCTTGCAGAAATTGGCAGTGTGCATAATTAACCTTTAAACTGCAGAAAGACTGGAAACTTTGATGCTTTCTTTAAAACAGTTGCTATGCCAATACTACTTTCAAGGTTAAATTAAGCTAAGGGCACTTAAAGGGTAAAGGAAGAAATACAGCACTAACATGTCAAAGTGTCAGAAGAAAAAATGCCATTCTAGGAATGACATAGTTATCTTGTAAGGATATACTTTTTTGCTCAAGCTAAAGGACAGTGACAACTTACTGCGAACAACATTTGAAGATATATTTTTGTTCTCTATACAGTTTGTTGCTCATTAAATCATATGGGTCTTTTTTGGAGTCATTTAATTGTGATGTCTGGAAATTTAAAAAATTAAGAACAAATGCAAGTAATTGAAACTTCCTTGTATTAAAATATATATATTCTGTGGTCTTTCAGACATTTATGAAGGAAAAATACTCAGTTTTGGTACAGAATAATGAATCAAAGTGTAAAGTTTTTCCTTACAGAAAAAAATGAACCCATCAAATCCCTGTAACAACAACAACAACAACAACAACAACAACAACAAAAGAAACATTTACAATAGGAAATAAACAGTGACATAAACATAATATTAAAATTAAATATTTGAACAAATGGTCACTGGCTCTTTAGCATACTCTGAATTATTGTATTGTTTTTGATCCACTTCAAGGGGTACTACTTCATATGTACTATTAAAAAGAATTAACAATGAATTCAGACTAGGTTGATAATGTTTATGTATGTGAATATCATTGCCATTGCAAAATATTCACATGAATGTCTCCAGTCAAAATAAAGTATAAGAAGAATGAAGATTTACTCTCATGACATGTGAGGAAAACCACATATCACATACTCCAAGTGGGTTCCAAGACAACAGGCACAGGCCAGAGCTACAGGTCTTACAGGTCACAGGGACTCCCTATCCTGCAAGACCCTTCTGCCTCATATGCCTTCTTTGCCATTTAGAGGGCAACATGTTGAAGGCTAACATTTCTTCTGCTTCCCAGCCAAACACACCAAGCAGGAAGGAAGTAGTACTAGATGCACATCTGTGGCACTGAGGACTGTGAAATGCTGAATGCCCAAAAGCTGCCAGAATAACAGGCAGGGCAGGAAAACAAACAAAAAATCAAAAAAAAAAAAAATCAACAATAACCAGGAGTAAAACTGATGGCCAAGAAGGTCTCTTATGATGCTATATTTCTACTTAATTAAATATGTCAAGTCTAGTTCAAGATTCTAAGTTTAATGATTCTAATATGCAGAAAAATGTGTGATTTGTCTTTTATAAGTTTAAACTATTAAATAAATGTAAAGATTAAATTATTTACTGACTGGCCATTTCACTATCTTGCAGTAAAAACTTTCTTAACTTTCATTTTCCTTTTTTTATTATTTAAGCTTTTTTATGTCTGGGAAGAAACTACTTCCAGAGTTTATACCCTCACAGTAGGACAGAGCAACCTACATGACTGAAAGGGCACGCTTACAGGAAATGCATGGCAGTATAGAGGACAAATACATAAGCAGTGCTTCCTTGCATGCTGTTTCCAAGGTATTATGTTCTGAATAGAGTACAAAATATCTGATAATGATTGGATTTACATGTTGATTTTTTTTTTTAATACAGATTAATGCCAAAGTAAAAATAAAACAACAACAAAAGCACTAATATATTTAAGTATCAAAATCTAAATATTAAAATTATTTTAATTAACATTAAAATATGAATTGCTCACAAAACATTTTCATACAGTTAAAGTACTATACTTGAAGTTGACTTGCAGATTAAAGTGTGATGACATTTCTAGACATAAACGTGTAGTCCTCACAAGAACTGTTTATCATGGTTACCCTGAATGGTTTAAATTGCTTTGAGAAAGAGCTACCATCTTCCCTTCTGTATTGCAAGATAATTATTGGTCTCTCTTTCAAATCTTCGGCATCGACAGTAGTAGGTACCACTCCACTGACTCAAATGGTATATGCTTTATAATCATCACTAGCTTTGCTATCATAGATCCAAGTAACTGAGGCCTTGAATCTTGTCTGTCATTACTGTGACCTCCAAGAAAGGCAATTTATGAACTCACAACACTTTCATTTTCACTAAACCACACACAATTATGGCTCTTTTTAGGGAGGCTTTTTGTTGTCGTACTGCTGAAACACGGATCCAACTGTTGAGCTGTTTACATACTCTTTAATCACTACTATTATGTCACTTCAAAAAAAAAAAAAAAAAAAGGAAAAGAAATAAAAAGTCACATTTCATTGTCTTTAGAACAGTAAGAAAACAAATAGCTATTTAAGAGGGAAATGAATAAACAAACAAACACAAAAAGATCCTAACTCCAAAACAGAAAGGCATACCAGACATGCTACAGGGAAATGTGTCAAACAGAAGATTTTCATCACCGTCATTCTTCTGACAGACAGAGAAACCAGTTCAGAATAGTGAATTCTTTCTCCTTTGCACTCTAATAACTGAATGTTGTCTGAACTAAACACACCATGAAATATATTGATTGTACTGTGAGAGATGTCTGACACAGGGAAAAACATTTGCTACAGCTGTGGTCTTGTCAGCTAGAACAGCAAAAGAGCAGTGGAGAACAGCTACTTAAATTCATTCCACTAAAAAAAGAGGACCAAACTATACCAGTGAACTGTATTCATTCCAATCTGGTTAACCCAAGTCTGTCTGCAAACTCCATCTTTATTCAAATTAAAAAATCTTTGGATAAATTCAGAATATAAAATGGATTACATTTTAAATCCTTAAAATACTGAGGACATATAGATAAATTTGGAATAGAATAACCAGAGTGGACTGTAAATCCAGGAAACAATGCCTGTTAATAAGGAGAGGAGAGGAGAGGAGAGGAGAGGAGAGGAGAGGAGAGGAGACGAGACGAGACGAGACGAGACGAGACGAGACGAGACGAGACGAGACGAGACGAGACGAGACGAGACGAGACGAGACGAGACGATACAATGAAGATCATAAAATCATAGGTTCTAGGAAGTTAGGATGTGAAAATCATAGAATCATTGGTTGGAAGAGACCCTACTAGCAATGTCACCCATTGAAACATGTGCAACCTTTCCTTGAACATCCCCAGGGACAGTGACTCACCACCTCCCTGGGAAACCCATTCCAATGCCTGACCGTTCTTTCTAAGAAAAAATGTCTCCTAATTTCTAACCTAAACCTCCCCTGGTGCAACTTGAGGCAATTTCCTCTGGTTCTATCGCTAGTTATCTGTGAGAAGAGGCCAACCCCAAGGTCCCCACAACTTCATTTCAGGCAGTTGTAGAGAGCAATCAGGTCTCCCCTGAGCCTCGTCTTTAGACTAGACAATCCCAGTTCCCTCAGCTGCTTCTCATAGGACATATGTTCCAGGCCCTTCACCAGCTTTGTAGCCCTTCTCTGGAAAACCTCTAGGGCCTTGATGTCTGTCTTGTACTGAGGGGCCCAAAACTGAACACAGTGCTCAAGGTGCGGCCTCACCAGAGCAGAGTACAGCGGAATGATCACTTCCCTTGTCTTGATGGCTACAATATTGCTGATACAACCAGGATGCCATTAGCCTTCTTGGCCATCTGGGCACACTGCTGGCTCATGTTCAGGCAAGCATCGACCAACACCCACAGATCCTTTTCCTCTGCAGAGCTTTCCAGACACTCTGCTCCAAGCCTGTAGCATTGCACAGGGTTGTTGTGGCCAAAGTACAGGACCCAGAACTTGTCTGTGTTGAACCTCATCCCATTGGCCTCTGCCCTTCGACCCATTCTATCCAGGTCTCTCTGCAGGGCCTTCCTACCCTCTGGTAGATTGACACTCCCCCCCCAACTTGGTGTCATCTGCAAACTTGCTGAGGGTGCACTCAATTCCCCCATCGAAATCATCATTAAAGATTTTAAAGAGGATGGGCCCAATACCAGCCACTGGGGAACACCACTGGTGACCAGTCGACAGCTGGATTTCACCTCATTCACCACTACTTTGTGGGCCATGCTGTCTACCTGTTTTTCAACTCAGCAAAGAGTGTACCTGTCCAAGCCACAGGCTGCCAGCTTCTCCAGGAGAATACTATGGGAGACTGTATTAAAGGCCTTAATGAAGTCTATGTAGAATACACAAACTGCTTTTCCCTCATCCACCACGTGGGTCACCCAGTCATAGAAGGAGATGAGGTTGGTCAGGCAGGACTTGCTTTACATGAACCCATGCTGACTGGGCCTGATCCCCCCGTGGTTCTTCATACACTGTGTGATTGCATTCAAGATGAAATGTTCCATCACCTTTCCTGGCACCGAGGTCAAGCTGACAGGCCTGTAGCTCCCCAGCTCTTCCTTACAACCCTTCTTACAGATGGCGGTCACACTAGCAAGTCTCCAGTTATCACCTTTCCAGATGACCATGACCACTGATAGATGATGGAAAGTGTCTTGGCAATCACCTCTGCCAGCTCCCTCAGCACCCTCAGGTGGATTCCATCTGGCCCCATGGACTTGTGACAGTCCAGGTGGAGCAGCAGGTTTCTTAACTGTTTTCACTGTGGGGGGTTTCTTCTGCTCCCTGACCCAGACTTCCAGGTCAGGAGGCTGAGTACCCCGAGGATAAGTGGTCTGGCTAGTAAAGACGGCATAAGAAGGCATTAAGAACCTCAGCCTTTTCTCTATCCTCAGTAATCATGTTCCCCCTGTGCCTAGTAAAAAATGGAGATTCTCTTTGGACCTTCTTTTGCCATTAGTGTATTTATAAAAATATTTTTTGTTATCCTTACCCATAGTGGCCAGGTTGAGCTCGTACTGGGCTTGAGCCTTCCTGATTTTCTCTCTGCATATGCTGGCAACTTCCTTGTACTCTCCCTGAGTTACCCGTTCCTTCTTTCAGTGGACATAAACTAGTTTTTCTCCCAGACATACAGCACAAATTCCCTGTTCAGGCTCACCGGTCTTCTTCCCCACTGGCTCATCTTATGGCACATGTGGACAGCCTGTTCCCACACCTTTAAGACTTCCTTCTTGAGGAGCATCCAGCCTTCCTCAACCCCTCTGCCCTTCAGGACTGGCTCTCAAGGGACCCTCCCTGCTAGCATCCTGAACAGTTCAAAGTCTGCCCTCTGGAAATCCAAGACAGCAGTTTTACTGATCATCCCCCTGACTTCACCAAGAATAGAAGAACTCTACCATTTCATGGTCACTCTGTTCAAGACAACTCCTGACTACCACATCTCCCAACAGTCCTTCTCTGTTCATGAACAGCAAGTCTAGTGGGGCACCCCCTCTGCTAGGCTCACTTACCAGCTGAGTCAGGAAGCTGTCTTCCATGCACTCCAGGAACCTTCTAAACTGCTTTCTCAGAGCTGAATTGTATTTCCAGCATATGTCTGGGAAGTTAAAGTCCCCCATAGGAACAAGCGCTGACAACTGAGCAGCTTCTACCAGCTGCTTATAGAATGTCTTTATCTATCTCTTCATCCTGATTTAGTGGTCTATAACAGACCCCCATGTGGTGGTTTTACCATGCTGGGCAGCTAAACCCCACAACCGCTCTCTCACTCCCCCTCCTTTAGATAAGGAGGGGGAGAAGTAAAGCAAAGAACAACTCACGGGTTGAGATAAGGATAATTTAATTAAAGGGAAATAATTATAATAATTAAATAAAGACTACCATGAACTAAACAATTTAACTAAGGGGAAATAAAAGGGAAAAGGGAAAAAGGGAGGAAAACAAACAAACAAAATAAATGAAAGCGATATGGAAGTGCAGAGGAAAGAAATTACTCTCTACTTCCCACAAATGAGCGATGATTGACCACGTCCTTGAAGCAAGGCCTCAACGCACGCAGCCGGTGTTCGAGAGGAGGACCGACGTCTTCTCAACGAGAGCCCACCCCTCCCCTCTTCTTCCTGTTTCCACCTTTTATTGCTGAGTGTGACACCACATGGTATGGAATATCCCTTTGATTGGTTTAGGTCAGCTGCCCTAGTGATGTTTCTCTCCTCACTTTTTTGCCCACCCCCTAGGAGGGTTAGAGAAAGGCCCAATGCTGTGCCACTGCTGCTCAGCAGTAGACACAACACTGGTGTGATAACACTGCTGTTCCAGCTACAAGTACAGAGTACGGCACTGAATGGGCTGCTGCCGGGAAAGTTAACATTCCAGCCAGACCCAGTACAACCTCCACCCCTTATTCCATAACATCTGTGTCACACTCAGATCCCCATACTTTAGCATACAAGCATTCTCATCATTATCCCTTGTCCTTTAACAGGACAAGGATTTAACAGGACAGGATTAATAGGCAGATGTATCTTTTCATTCCATAGGTCTTTCTTGGAAAATGTTCATAAGAACTGTTGATGATTAGGTCTTCATCTGCCAAAGTGGCCACTCAAGGCAGGCAGAGTTGGATGTCTGGACACCAGCACCAGCTTAGCTCAAGTCCTTGTTGCACTGCCCGGCTCCTTGCAAAGTTGACCTGTCGTTGATCCTACAGCATCTTCCTACAACATATAACTTAGATTATAGATTAGTTTTCTCTCAATGTCAAATCTCCTTGAGGCACACACTTGATATCCCCATTCTTTTGCATGACCCACCAGGTATACCCTGGTCCTTGGGCGAAGACAATCCCACGAGTGGGTTTGCCTTTTCCCGAGGCAGGAGCAACCCACACTGCCTTCCCCATCCACCTTCCTATATGCACTACGGGAACCTTAGCTCCTTTCACAGTGTGTAGGGGTTTTGTTTCGGCAGGACCAGCACGGCTGTCAGACCCCCTATTGTTAACTAGCCAAGTGGCTTCTGGTAGATTTGTGTCCCATTGTTTCCACGTCCCAGCACCTAATGCTCGTAACATAGTCTTTAACAGTCCATTGTACCTCTCAACCTTCCCAGAGGCTTGTGGGTGGTAAGGGATGTGGTACACCCACTCAATACCATGCCTCTTTGCCCAGGAGGTAACAAGATTGTTTCGGAAATGACTCCCATTGTCAGACTCAATTCTCTCTGGTGTACCATGACGCCACAATACTTGTCTTTCCAGGCCCAAGATAGTGTTTCGGGCTGTGGCATGGTTTACAGGGTATGTTTCCAGCCACCCAGTAGTTGCTTCTACCATGGTGAGTATGTACCGTTTGCCTTGGCGAGTTTTTGGGAGTGGTCCGATATAGTCAATTTGCCAGGCCTCTACACCCCACCAGGATCTCTGCCTTGTTGGTCAACCCCCTGATCCTTATCCACAAGGACTCTACCTTTTCATTCCCAACCCCGATCTCAACAGCATTTGAAACACTCTATATTAGAGCCATGCCACCTCCCCAGTTGCCTGTCCCTTCTTAAGAGTTTGTAACTATCCATTGCAGCACACCAGTCATGGAAGTGGTCCCATCACATTTCAGTGATGGTGACTAGGTCATAGTTTGCCTGCTGCACAGTGGTTTCCAGCTCCTCCTGTTTGTTGCGCATGCTGCATGCATTAGTGTAGATGCACTTGAGTCTTGCCATTGTCCTTTCCCTCAACCCTGGGACTTCTCTTATCTCTACTGTGCCTCATTTCCCCCTGTCCCTGTTCATACCTAGTTTAAAGCCCTCTTGATGAGCCCTGCCAGCTCCCAGGCTAGAATCTGTTTCCCCCTTTGAGACAGGGAGGATCCATCAGCAGCCATCAGGCCAGGTGCTGAGCAAACCTCCCTATGATTAAATAAATAAATAAATAAAATAATAATAAAAATCCCATGACTGCATGAGCCTCTCAGCCATGTATTAATCAGCTGGGCCTTCCAGGTGCACTCAGTATCCCTCCCTACCACTGAAGGGATAGAGGAAAACACCACCTGCACACCCACTCCATTCATTAACTGCCACAGTCCCATGAAGTCCCTTTTGATAGCCTTCAGTCTTGTCTCAGCAATTTCATTGTTTACAGCCTGAAAGTAAGGGGTAATAACTGGAGGGGTGAACAAGGTCAGGAAGTTTCCTTGTAATGTCCCTGACCCAGGCCCCAGGTAGGCAGCAGACTTCCCTACGGGAAGGGTCCAGCTGACATATGGGGCCCCCTCTTCCCCTCAGAGGGAAGTCACCTACAACCATTACCCCTCTTGCCTTCTTGATGGAGGAAGTCTTGAGCCGTGGAGTCAACTTCCTTGCCCTTGACAGCATCCTATACGGACCTTTACCCACATCCTTACCACCCTGTCCCTCGAGCTCCAGGGCCTCGAGAAGGGCCTTGTAGGAAGGAGCCTTGTAGGAAGTAACACTGAACAACGCCGAGCAGGGACCTGTTTCCATTCCTCTCCATTTCTTAGGTCCCTTCCCTTTGCCCGACAGCAACAGGGCAGGGAGTCCAACACTATTTGGGGTGTGTTACCCCCATGCCTTTCTCTCACACATGGCAGGGAGTGACTCCACCAGTCTCACTCCTGCTCACATTTCCTGACAATCCTTAATCTCTCCACTTTCTCCCTGAGCTATGCCACCAGGCTGATCAGATCCTCCACCTGCTCACATCTCATGCAGGCAGTGTCTCTATAACCCTCCATTGATAGCAACAGGCTCAGGCACTGCCTGCAGCTAGAGACCTGAACAGACGTATCTTCAGGCAGGCACTTGGTCTGGGTTGCCACAGATTTTTTGGCAAGTGCTTTAGCAAGTGCTTGCCACCATGGCTGGTATTCTTGTCTGGGAGGTAGCTGGTAGGTGAGCTGGTCTCCAAAGTGGGGAGGGATACTTCCTACTTGCCACACCCTACTCACCCTCCCTGCATGCTCTGCAGCACAAACTGCTGTGCCACACCCTGACTGCTGTGCCACACCCTGTTTTTCTGCACTGGTTGCTTGAGCTCCCCACAGGCCACCTTTGCATGATGGGCGAGTTTCTGGCTCTTTCCACGCCTTGTCAGCTGCCCTCATGAGGGCTGCTGGGTCCCAGCAGCTCCCTCAAGAGGCCCTGATGCAGAAAAGTGCCTGCTTGCTGCATTCCCCCATGCCACTGCAGCATGCGACTGCCTTGGAATACATAGCTACTGACAATCACATACATCTGGGTGTAATACAGAATAATTATGTCATGAAGATATGACTTCAAGAAGTAACTTCAGACTTGCAGAAAATATTGGGAAGAAATCAAAACATTAAAATAGTGAGAAAGTCATAGGGTGAGTATATGAGCAAACAAGTCACTTGTTTGTATAATTAAGGAAGCATAGAAATAATTAACTAAGCTCTGCTGCTAGGAGGAATAAAAGCAAAAGCATTCTTCTCCTAGTGATAAACTTTTGTCCACCTATTTTCTAAAGCTAGCTGCTTTCTCCTTTCTTGTAAAAGTTGTAGAAAATAAGGAAAAGCTTTTTAAAGTTAATGAGCAGCGCCTCAAGAGATTTCAGAATTTCTCAGATCCTGGATATCAAGAAAGTCCTTAGGAAACATCATCTGATAGAGAGAATGGTACTCCAGAATGGTACTTCAGAGCTGTGAGACTTTGAGGCAAGATTTACCTGACCTTTGGGACAATGACACTAAGATACTGTAGACCTGTGTGAGAAACTCTTCTGGAAATGTGAAGCTCTCAAAGATAATATTCTCCTAAATTCTAAACAATTAAAATATTTTTGAAAGCAATTCCTCATGCACGTTTTTGTTGAGATGGTGAAAACACTGTGACCCTAACACAGAAATAAATAAATAAATAAATAAATAAATAGGTCTGTCTGTCTATTCATATTCATTATCAAAAATGTTTTTTTTGTTTGTTTGTTTTTTCCTGCTGGTAGACATAGACTGCAGCATACAGAGATAAATATGAGGTAAATTTTGCTTCTATTTGGAAAAATACATTTTTAAGGTGAACATCGAGGCCACATGGTAAACTGAATTCAAACTCCTACAAGGGAGATCTTTAGTAAACTAGATGCTCTGAATCTCTGCAGCAGATTTGTCCCAGTAACTGTAAAATGCTAGGAAGTCAGGATAGAAGAAACAAACAAACAAACAAACAAACAAAAAAATCATTAAATAAAGAGTAAGGAAAAACATTTTCATAGCATGCATTTAAATAAGCAAAGAACCTTGGAATTTCAGGGGGTTGTTTTACCTAATATGGTTTCTCAATGTTTTCCTCAATCAACTTGAAAATATTTTTATTTTTATTTATTTTTTAATAATTTTAAAGGTTGCTTGGAACACTGAAAGGCAGCAGAATGTGGTTTAATCCATAGTTTAAGTTTCATGAGCAAAATACAAATTAATGGAATTTATTATCTGCAGCTTTGACTGCAGAGTATCAGCAGATGAGCCCTGAGACTGTTCAATACCTATTTTAAATTCTGTGATAAATTAATCCGAATAATTTGTATGTTTTCCTCTGTGTAAACCAAAAACAAGCAAACAAAAATTCACCAAAACAAAACCAAAAACAAAAAACCCACAGAAAAAATCCTTATGAATTCAAATTTTAATTTGATCAGGAGTCAGATTTATTCAAATTATTATATGTTATTATATTTCACAGAATCACAGAATTGTCTAGGTTGGAAGAGACCTCAAGATCATTGAGTCCAACCTCTAACCTAACACTAACAAGTCCTCCGCTAAACCATATTGCTAAGTTCAACATCTAAACATCTTTTAAAGACCTCCAGGGATGGTGACTCCACCTCTTCCCCAGGCAGCCCATTCCAGTGCCTCACAACCCTCTCAGTAAATAAGTTCTTCCTAATATCCAACCTAAACCTCCCCTGGCACAACTTTAGCCCATTCCCCCTCGTCCTGTCACCAGGCATGTGGGAGAATAGACCAACCCCCACCTCGCTACAGCCTCCTTTAATGTACTTAGAAAGAGCAATAAGGTCACCCCTGAGCCTCCTTTTCTCCAGGCTGAACAAACCCAGCTCCCTCAGCCGCTCCTCGTAGGACTTGTTCTCCAGGCCCCTCACCAGCTATGTCGCCCTTCTCTGGACTCTTTTGAGCACCTCGATATCCTTCTTGTAGCGAGGGGCCCAAAACTGAACACAGTACTCAAGGTGCGGCCTCACCAGAGCCGGGTCATTTCCCTAGCCCTGCTGGCCACACTGCTTCTTATACAAGCCACGATGCTGTTGGTCTTCTTGGCCACCTGAGCACACTGCTGGCTCATATTCAGCCAACTATCCACCAATACTCCCAGGTCCTTCTCTGCCAGGCAGCTTTATTTATTCAAAATATTATTAAATACTTTGATTTATTCACACCAGTGAATAAATCTGTTAACATAGTTATGTTATACCTAGGTAAAGAGTATTTTCCTTCTTCTCCTTCTCCTTCTCCTTCTCCTTCTCCTTTTTCCAGCTGTACTTACCATGCGTAGTACTTTATATAACTTTCTATAGATATAAATTGGATCAACATACCTTCTCAATTCTTCCTCCTTCTAACTTGTGTATAATACTGCAGATTTCTCCATGAATAACCCTGGCATTTAATTCTAAAATGCACTGTAATGCTTTGTAAAGTTTATTCATTTTGTGAACCTCTTAAGTGGCTGACTTAAAATTGTTCTTTTAAGAAATAATAATAATAATAATAATAATAATAATAATAATAATAATAATAATAAATGGATTTGCATTAGTTAGGAAACCCTCTGTCACATCTAGAAGTCCAGGCAAGGCAGAAGAGATCACAGATGGAGAGGAAAGAAAAATACAAATAATCAAGAGTCCAAAATTTATCCTTCTTATGCAAAGGGTGCCTTCCTTTTAAGAAGAATCTGTTCAAAAGTTTAAGAGGTCATCTAATATATGATGCACAAATTTCCTCATCCGCTTGTTACCACTTTAAGAAGAAAATATGTTAACTCTGACATCTTTTTGACCAAAATCTATGCCTGTAGAAAATCAATCTTTACATGAATACAAAATCTTCCCCACTAAGCTAATCTAGAAAATAAGTAAGCTGTTTTATTAATTTCTATGTGGCAATATCACTTTTTCCACACACTTTTACATACAAAATAGAAAATACAAGGTCAACCAGTAAATCTATGATATCTTCCTGAAGATGCTGGGGTCACAGGGACAAAAAACTTTGTAGTTTGTTCAAATAGGCAAAATATTATGACAGTTTCTGCCTATATCTAGCTATATACAACTAAATGCTCTATAGGTTTATGGAAAGTTAAGAAAAAAGATTAATGACAGAAATTAATCTACAAATCCTCACCTTCAGAAGATCTGTCTATAAAGACTTTAGAAGATTAAATCTCTACATGACCTATGTGAAAAAGAAAATCCTTGTTGATGATGTTTTAAAAATGCCAAATTATCTCTATGTTGCTTTCATAAATGATTTTGTATTCCAATTCTTCATTAAAATTTAGGTTCAAAATGGTGAATTTATTTCCATTTACTGAAATTCCATAATCACTGAAATTCTCCAATAACAACAACAAAATAAAGTGTAATCCCTGAAATAAACATTTTCAAAACTTTTTGAGAGCTTTCAAATGGTAAAGTGTAAATCAAAATTCTACACAATGATGACATATTCTTTTATATATATATATATATATGTGTGTTTCTTTCAATTATTTTCAAAACAATTTTTGAGGTTTTTTTTAATTATTTTTTTTTTTCAAAAAAAAAGACCACCAGTCATCTTAAAGGAAAAAAAAATAATGCAGAAATATAGTTATATATACTTGTTTTAATGTTTAATTTGTATTGGTTACCCACTAACCAATTTTCAAGATCAGAGTAAAAGTCTGACCAATTTCATCTTCACAATTTTTAAGGACTTATGAACAATGTCTCCTTCAAACTCTGTCTACTGTTTCATCTTTCACAATTTAAGAAGAGAGATTTCACAAGATAGGAAAAATATACACCCAAGTGCAATAAAACAACAGATCTATAACCCTACTCTGTCACTTACCCCAGGGAGGATAGGATGTAAAAGAGGAGAGAGATGTTGCTGAACTTTTACTCAATACCACAACTATACATGTATAACTCAGTTGAAGCTGTAATTTTTAACACAAGATTGAAAATAATAAATTATGACCCACTATGAAGGATAGAATGGCTATTCTTAAATTGTCCAGCCCAAGGCAATAAAGATCTCATTATGCTGAGAAATAAAGACTAGGCACTTATTGCATCATTGCCTTGTTACCATTTGAATCTCTATGAAACAGGCAATAATTATTTCGATCTGCAACATTCAATGTCATGAGTTATGGTGAAAAAAAAAAAAAAAAAAGAAGAGGAAAAGGAGTTTTTAAGTTATGCTTGGTTTTGTTTGCAGCACAAAGGAGACAAAGAGAATATTATTCTTTCTTACGGAGACCTTGCCCTTTACATTGTGAAAAAGATATAGCAAAGATGCTTAGAAAAGTAATGGAAAATAATAGGAATATAATCGGAATGCTGACATTTTAACCAGATGCTAAACTAGCTTTTACCTCTAAACTTCTTTTTAGTGTGAGAACAATAATAACATTCTTTTTGATCTATATTGATGATATAGGAAGGAACAAAATATTCAGAAACCTACCGCTCCAAAGCTACCTTCAGGCTGTACCTGAGAAGTAGAGAAATAATATATCTGAAGTACAGATCAGTGTGAGAGCCATGACAAACACTGTTTTGTCATTTTCAGCTATGACATTTACCTTGGGAAGATTTAAAGTAAAAGTTTTCCCTACTTTTTTTCTGTCTTCAAAATTAATAGAAATACTTAACACCTTCCCAGCAGTATGGTTCATAAAATCAGCTTTTACTTATGTGAAGTTTTGTAGAAATTTTAATTACTATTAAACATATGGTTAGAGCTTGATGATGTGAGATGATGTGACAAATTCGCTATTACTGATAATATTAATACTTATTCTTTCATCTGAAGCCAAACTAGATGCATGGACAATTATAAAATATTTTACCCATGGATCTTATATGCTTTCACAAAAATGAAAATTTTTGTGAAAATTTCACAGTCAAAAAAAATAGACTTGAAGTGTGTTACAATCACAACAGAACAAAAAGATTAAAACCCATCTGAGACAGACAAGGTGAAAAGAGCAGGAAATGATGTAACAATATCACAACCATATGTATGGAAACAGCTAAGACTCAGGATTAGAAAGATCATTTTTCCAGAAGTCAGTAGCAATTGCAATAAACATAGTCTTCTACAATTAGGGAAAGATGATAGAATAAATTTATCCACAATTAAAAGCATGCAGGCTGGCAGAGGCAATTATAATAATACATATACTGTCGATATATTCACTAATTAAAAAGGCAATATTGAAAATGGATGTATTGGGAAATAACAGAGAAAAGCATCCCATTCAAATATAAATCAGTATTTGAGATATAATTCTTTGGAAGACTCCCCAGTTGACAGCAATAGCTTAGAAATTATGTTATATATTATATATAAACCACCCTCTGAGTGAATACTTGTGCAGCACCGGTAAACTCAGTCCCAGTTCAGAGGAACATAAATAGTTTGGCTTAATTCCAAAAATATGGAGATTTTCCTCTCATTGAGCATCTGTACAATTCTCATCAGGAATTTCCACTCTGGGGCATTCTAAGAGCACAAGAGACAGATTTTCTGATCTGAATAATTATTCCTTGATAAGCTAAATAGTATCTTGTGGTAGCATTTGCCTGATGTATATTAGCAAATGACAATGATAACAATACTATGCTATTACAGTAGTTGTTCAAAGTCATAGTAAAATTAAATCACACAAAAAAAACTCAGGCTGGATTTTTTTTTTTTTTTTGAAGTCACTGAACTGCATTAGTATTTATTATAACTAGATTAATGGATCTCAGAAATGTATAGGCATTACAAAAATTGTTTTTAGTCATGTTGATATTAAGATCAAGAGACAAACTGAAGGAAGGTGCACAAAACAAAACAAAACAAACAAAACAAAAAACTTTCACCAGTATTTGCAATCATTCTTCAAGAAATGCAAAGTATATGGCATCAGATAGACTTCTGAATATAGACTTGTGATTGTATTTCAGTAACATGACTCTTTAATATATTTGTCCTAGGAAGGAAGTTTAGAAACACCAGATTTGTTATTTGCTGTCCACTGGTGAACCGTGGTTTCATTTCAACTTTCCAAGTTTCCAAGCTTCAGCCTATTCAGGGAAATACTTAAAATATTTGAATCCCACATGCAATTGCAAACAGTTTTAAATTAATGATTACATGAGGTCATGAAGGGAAAGTAAACTATAGTGCCCCACTAGACACTAAGAGAGAAGTAGTAAATGTAACTCCCAAAGAGAAGGATGAAAGGCAGCAGGAGATCATGCTAAGGTATAGAAATATGATGTACTTAAATCTCAACTTCCAGACAATTTGTTCCACTGCTTTACTCTGCTGTATCACCTAAGGAAATGATAGTTCTAATGCAGAAGAATTGTAATAACTAAAAAGAGCTAGTACACACCATGGAGAAGAGGAAAAGAGCAGGATATTTCACAGGAGTATCTTGAATACTATCTACACTCTGAACAGTATTAAAACAGCAAAGTCTTGCTCTCCTTTACTATATGTCACTGCATGGGTTACCAGAAGCTTATCTTTTTTGAAATTATAAGAATGAGACCTATGGATAAAGTTACATACAAACTCTGGTCTCTTGAGAAAGCATTAAATAATTTAGGAAAATCTGTGTAAAGCTTAATACTAATCAGAGAAACATGTATACTATGACAGCATAATTTTCAGATCTTGGCATGTTCTGCTGTCAGAAGGGAAGAGCATGCTGAGCAAAATGTATAGGATAGATCAGATTCTCCAGCAAATTCTGGTGGATCTGTAAAACAGTGAATCTGTGATACTTCTACATCTGTGCATTTCCAAGACTGTATTTTGACTTGCTTCACACTCTATGATCAGTAGAGCCAGGACTCAACTGTTTGATTTAATCTTTGATCTGCCAGCATGACTGGTGATTGGGATGACAGAATGAGCGAAGAAATGATGAAGTGCAAAGGAAATCTGCTAAACACTCACTTTAGTTGCAGATACATTCCTTATCCCAAGCATATAGCCAGATGTATAAGTCCTATTATTTAGTCAGGAAAACAAATATTAACTTGACTCATGAGTAATACAAATTTTTAAATTAACTCTTTAGATAGCCTCCTGATTTCTATGGGACACCTTAGAATAAGCTAACTATAAATAGACCTGTCAGGGACAGAACTGTCTTTTGGCATTCTTTAAGTACTTTATCTTTCCCACAGTGTCTGTGAACATGACCAATTTATGTCTGAAATGCTCCTCTGTTTCTGGTACTTCTCAGATGTCTTTATCAAATGTTCGTTAACAAAAATGTAGCTATTTGGGTGAACAGCCATGGGTGTAGTAGAAGTTAGTAAAATCTACAAAAATGGATTTCAGTATGAACAAGAAAATGTTTATTAACTGGTAAATGCGTGGAAATAATGTGGGAGACATTTTCAACTGGTGTAAATCATATTTCTTCCGCATGTCTGAGTGGAATCATGCTTATTAACATGTGACAATCTGGTCTGATTTTTTTTTTCTTTTGCATATTCTCTTTTTAAAATTGTAAACTATTATATATAATATATGAACTTCTGTAAAGAGACAGGTTAAATATTTCTTTAGCCTAAAATAGTGTCTCCTGCAGTACTGAATTAATGATGATCAAGAAAACAAAACAAAACAATAAAAACCAAACCAAACCAAAAAAAAAAAAAACCACAAAAAAAAAACAACAAACAACAACAAAAAAGAAGCAAAACCAGACAAAAATATTGACGTACTTTTTTAGTTTCTAGAAGTAAAAGGCTTAGGGATTTCCTCATCTGTGTTTCAATATATATAAATATATGTTTTAGCTTAATTTAGCTTAAGTTGCTTTTCTGAAAGATTCCTATTATATATTTTCAATCATTGCTGAGTATTTATATTATATTTTCAGAGATTATAGTGATTAAAAATTGTTTTCTTGAATAACAGCGTTTTAATTCTATGAAGCTCTTATTCCTTCCTTGCATTTATGTTTTTTTTTTTTGTTTTGTTTAGTTTAATTTCACTTCTCACTTTAATCACCAAGCCACTCTAACTAAACCATTCCACAAGTTTTCAGTCACGTTCAAGTGTGATTATCCTAAATACATGTAATTTCCTAACCTCATGAAATTTCCCATTTCTACTGTCCGTTCCCCACACCCAACCCCTACCCTGTACAGCCACACTGTGTGTCTTTGTACACCAGGAACAGGATTTTCAGAACAGTTATCTTCTCTGTGGGCACCAAAGTAACAGTTCAAGCATTCAGAGGCACTCAGAACTTAGAAACTCCACTATTCCTCTGAAGAACATGTTTTTTAATAGATTCAGCAGCCAACAAGCTGAACTGCTGAGACCATTAAATTTGATGCTCAAATAAGGTCTGAGCTTTTTAGAAGTCCTAGCTGAACAAGTCATAAATCATCAATTGCTCACTAACTCCTTTGTTCCTCCACTCTACAAGCACTGCTATTCTTTCCATTTCTGGTGTCATTCCTCCATAACAAATATATATCATTATTATTAATAACAATAATAAAAATATATTAATAAATATTTATAATGATAATAAATATATTATTATTATTATTAATAAATTCTTATGAGAAAGAGAGAAAGAGAGAAAGAGAGAAAGAGAGAAAGAGAGAAAGAGAGAAAGAGAGAAAGAGAGAAAGAGAGAAAGAGAGAAAGAGAGAAAGAGAGAAAGAAAGAAAGAAAGAAAGAAAGAAAGAAAGAAAGAAAGAAAGAAAGAAAGAAAGAAAGAAAGAAAGAAAGAATCCAGCAAGAACTTCCCCACTGCAATATACTCTGTGAGCATCTCTATTCCCTTTGCTCACCAGGAATGTAACAACAAACACAAAAAGTTAGGGGGGGGAAGGGGAAGTAGAAGTAAACAGACAACTTTCAGTGTAAATCTTTTCTGCTTCATTTTCATACAAAGAATGCTTCTAATGTTTCTAAAGATATTGATATGACTTAACTTAGCAAATCAGTAAACAGAGGGAGTTAAAGGGAGAATTGAAAAATGTCATAAAAAAAAAGAAAAAAAAAAAAAGAAAAAAAAAAAGCATCACTGAAAGACCAAACTATGCACAATGAAAAGTATGGATGTTCAGAAAGTGTTATATGAAAAAAAATAATACATTTTTGGGGGTAAAAGGTCCAGTTTTGAAATGAAATAAAGGTATGCATTATGTTATTGTAGTATAAACATGCTCACTTGCATCTCTCCGGGTAAGTGGCAGAACACAGCCTGCTTTTTCCATGAAACATATGTTATAGTTCTCATCAGCAACACCCCGCATGAGCATCACAGTGCAGTTGCCAAGGAATAATCAATTGAAATTAGACATGTACTCTGAATACTGGAATTGTGCCTGGCACACATTGACTTCCACCAGGGAAGAATCTGCTGCAGGTTTGGAGCTCTGCTTTATTACTTTCTGCACAAAACATAGTGGTAGCTATTTGTAATGCTTATTAAGTCTGTGGTGAGATTTTCAAAAATATTTTGCAAGTTTAAATCATTGAAAAGGCCATTTTTTTTATTATTATTATTTTTTTTTTTTTTACAACCTGAATAGTTAGCAGTCAGTGGTTTCTGTTCTAGATTGTAATCTTAGACATTCTCCCTTTTTACCTGCAATTGGTTGCATAGGTGCAGGTATTTTTTTTTGCTCAGAGACCCATAGATTTGGAGGATGCCAAGTAACATCCAGATTTACCTGAAGTGGTTGTAGCATTCATTCATTTAGATCTCGAGTTTCACTGTTACTGGTGTTTGTCTGTGGCTTATGCATCACAACTTTGTTGTCTCTAATTGTGAAAAACAGTGCCCACCAGTGCTCAGGGAAAATATTATGGTAGATGTGTCTAGCTGGATCCTCCCCTTGGAGCTCTCCTTCCCTCCTTCTTCTTGTCCCAGATTGTCATATTCAGTATTGAATTTAATAAATGCTGATGAATCTGTCTTCTCTTAATTCAATAATCTAGACTTTTTTGGAAACATTTGGTCTCCATAATGTGCTATTGGTAACCTAGTCTACATATTGTGTAGCATAAATGTTTGTTTTAACCATGTCCTTGTGACGTAATTAACTATGGCCTTTACTATTTCAGAAGTAGTAAATTATTGCTTTCTTCCACCCTTCTCCCAAGTCTTCTCAATTTCATATCACTGAGCCCCTCACCCTCTTTTTTTCTGTGTAAATTTGGCTACTATAGGAAACAGATGACCATGTATATACACTGCATATTTAAAAGACTTTCCAAGTAATGTTTACCAAATGGCTAAATGCTTATTGTTTTCATATAACTTAAAATTGAACAAAATATTTTTAATAAAAACTTGGTAATAATGCAGGGTTCTGGTAACTTAAGGTGTGCACTTATCTAATTGCAGAACTGGTTCCTGTAACATTATTTATCATGTAAGCAGCCATTCACCAGTTACAGACCTACTATCCCGCTTAGACAGAACTACAAGCCTCCTTTTCGCAAAGCAAATGTTTTGAAAGTGAAACCCACTTGACTAAATTAAGAAGACATATTTAGCAAACTATCTTAATTATTAATCAGTTTGCAGTTGTGAAGGCTTTACCCACTTGTGCCTACTCTGTGTAATAAACATTTATTAAGCTTTTCTTTTTTGTATCATGAATACTGCTAATCTGCTTTTGAATTGCTCAGAGAAAATCACATACAACGTTTTGCTCCAAATGACATTAATTGCAAATTCTCGATCTGGAGATTTTTTATTTTTTATTATTTTCCCCAATAAAACATTCTGAATTCCTGTGTTAACTTCTTTTGTTTATCAGACTATAAATTTAAGATAAGACTTTTCAAATCACATCTTTGAAATCACTTGCTTATTTAAGTAGATGTATATGTAACATAATAAAATATAAGCATATTATTGTGATTTTGATAATTTGTATATTATATATATAACCAAGAAGTAATATATGCTATAAAGTAACAGCAAATGAATGAAGTACATATTGTGTTTATTTAGTGAACATCTGAAGCAATTAATAGATATATGCAGTAACAATGAATAATTTAGATATGATCTTTTTCTGTTTACAATTTATCAGGAAATGGATTTCAGATTTTACAAATAAATTCATTATTCAAAGAAGTCTGGAAAGCTTGAAAGGAATAACGTATATTCCCATCAGCTCCTATCCATTTTCACTCAATACCCAGACATATTAGTTAAGCAGTTTTCAGTCTGGCTTGATTTAAAATATTTATTTTTAAAATTAATACTATGCATTCAGTAAGATACATGAAATACAATAAGATATATGAAATACACTAAACATTTCAGGGGCTTAACAATCAAAATACATTCTATTCAAAATATTTTGAGCAAGAACATTGTTGATAATGTTTTTTAACTTTCTCTTTTTCTCCATTTTTTTTCTAATTGAGAAAATATAGAATTAAATTCATTTCTTAACTACGCCAACATAGGTTTTCAGTTCTCACCATGTCACTGAAGAGCCCCTAAAGATCTCCTACCCGCAGTGTGACTATGGGGCAAACTAGTGAGGACTACTCAGGCTGTAGTGTAATATATCTCTATTATATCAATAAGATATTCCTATTAACAGCCAATGAAAATGTATCAATCCTTCATATTGAAAGTATTTTTGAAAAAATGTCACGCAAACATATTTGTCATATTGACAAATCTTATGAAATCATGACCGGAAATAAAATACTTTGTGTGAAATACACAGAAAATAAGTGAGAAGTTTTACTTCTACTAAGTTCACATTTGTCTTCAAGGGTAACAAATATCCCTGACTATGTACTTATAACATTTAACTACTGTACTGGGTCTGACTGGGATGTTAACTTTCCCTGCAGCAGCCCATACAGTGCTGTGCTCTGCACTTTTAACTAGAACAGCAGTGTTATCACACCAGTGTTGTGTCCACTGCTGAGCAGTGCTGGCACAGCATCAGGACTCTCTCTAACCCTCCTAAGGAGTGGGCAAAAAAGTGAGAAGAGAAACATCACCAGGGCAGCTGACCTAAACCAGCCAAAGGAATATTCCATACCATATGACGTCACACTCAACAATAAAAGGTGGAAACAGGAAGAAGAGGGGAGGGATGGGCTCTCGTTGTGAAAACATCAGTCCTCCTCCTGAACACTGGCTATGTGCGTTGAGGCCCTGCTTCAAGGACGTGGGAAGTAGAGAGTAATTTCTTTCCTCTGCACTTCCACATAGCCTGTATTTGTTTTGTTTGCTTGTTTGTTTGTTTGTTTTTCCTTTTTTTCCTTTCCCCCTCCCTTTTCCCCTCTTCCTTTTTTTCCCTTAGTTAAATTGTTTAGTTAATAATAATCTTTCCTTAATAATAATAATAATTGTTAGTATTATTTCCCTTTAATTAAATTATCCTTATCTCAACCTGTGAGTTGTTCTTTGCTTTACTTCTTCCCCTCCTTACATAAGGAGGAGGAGTGAGAGAGCGGTGGTGGTGTTTAGCTGCCTAGCACGGTAGAACCACCACAACTATATACTGTATGTTACAGTTCACACTAATAAGGTATCTATATTACTAAAAATCAATCCCTATTAATATAACATCCCTAATACAGAAATATTTCCTTTCATTTTAAGATTATCAAGGAGAACATAAGCAGTTATTAGAAACAAGTAACTTTAGGATCTATCTGTATCCATCAGGTCAGTCACTGTTTGCAATGCTAAATTTCAGTGTTCAAAAAGTTCAGAAAGAATTCAAAAGCATTCCTCAAAAAATATAATATAATATAATATAATATAATATAATATAATATAATATAATATAATATAATATAATATAATATAATATAATATAATATAATATAATATAATATAATATATATTATATATATATATATATATATATATATATATATATATGTATATATATGAATCAAAATCTGTGTGTACCTGGCTATCAAGATCATGAAAAAGAGTTCAGGAGCAGTGCCTGGAAACCAGGGCTGTGTGGCTGGAGAAAAGGTCTGTAAGCTCAGTCTAACCATAGAAGCCTAAAATCTCCCAAGGCCAGAGCCTGTCCATGTTACCAGCAAATACTGATGATGCCTCTGAGCAGACCATGGGCCCCAGCTCCTGCCTGTGGAGATAACAGAAGTCTGTTCATCTTGCTAAATATGACCATACAACAGCAGAGATCTTGTTGGCATCTGAAGGTCCTGAAACCAAAAACTGGAGTTCCATGCAACTGAATTTGCTCTCACTTGGGAATTTTCACTTCATGAAAATGCATACAAAACATACATTAAAGTACTTTTAAAGATAAAGGCTAAAGACATGAAATGTACATGTTGTTAGGTGTTTTGATGTTGTGCTGAAATAAAAGGCTATCTTTCTCCTAAGATTTTGGTTCTATGTAGCTATAACATCAACACTGAGAGCAGAATAACAGGAGTGTTTGAGAAACTCTGCTGAGCTTCAGTTCCACTCTAAATCAACATTTAGTCTTCACCTTGTATCCTGAGATACAAGTGTCTCATGAATCATGGAAGCCTAAGAGAAACGCAGGGCACCCAGGAAAAAAAAAAAAAAAAAGTCTTTGTGGATCTTCTCATCTGTTTTCACAACCTCTGTTGGCTCTTGTTAGGAATATCCAGACAAGGAAATTACACCTTTATTCACACCCCAAACAGAGTCACTAAATTAACCAGTAAAATCCATCTTTGTGGTGGAATACTCTATGCCACTAGCTACATCACGTTTGATGAAAATTTTATCTAAAAATAAACAAACAAACACTAAGCATACAGCATTTTTTACTCAGCCAGACAGAATGTAGTTATAAAGCAGAACTGATTCCCTTGTATAAAAGTGGATATCGATTACTTGATTAGACAAAACCTCAAAAACTAAACGTCCTATTTTGAGAAGTTAGCCAACATGACATCTTGGCAATAAATGTTGTGCAACTAAATTGAACCTTTCAAAAGGGCATTCCTGGTCCAATACGGACAAGAAAATCTAAACCAAGACAGGGGAAGTTTTCTCATGTCCCTATATGCTTGGTTTCACACAACTACTTAAATCAATAAAATAAAATAAAATAAAATAAAATAAAATAAAATAAAATAAAATAAAATACGAAAAAAGTAGAAATTGTTGAGTTACTATGTCATTAGAAGCATACTCACATTAGGATTATTTCTCTACGAGGCTGGAAAAGAACAACAGCAAAAAAATATGCAGCCATTCTCAGCTAGGGGAGTAACTGAAGTTTCTTTTGCATTTGTTTGAGCAGCATAACTACAGACCATTTCTTCAATTGATCAGGTACAAAGGAAAAATATCTTGTCATTTCCTCTCTGACACGTTCAACCAAGCCTGTGTTATGAAAATTCATATGAAATTCAGCTAACATTATCATAATAACAAGCAGAGACATTCAGAGAAAGCAAAATAAGCTGCTTTGGACAAAGTAAAGCTGGATTTCAGTCCAGCTCAATCACTAAACGAAATATTCTGCTAACTGAAATTGAATTTGAACATTTACGCAATTTGGAAGTGTGTTAAGTAGACTTTAGAATTTTTTTTGTTACCTATAAATTGATATTACTCTACTCTACATGAAAATGCAGAGGAATATTATACTGTGGCAATTTATGAACCCTTTTAGCTCAGATTTCAAGGCAAATAAAAATGCACCCATATTAAACTGAAAATTGGAATATTGCAAGGCAAAAATATTTTTTAATTTGCATTTACATTGTCCAATTTCAATGGTATTTTTGGCATTCTTTTTGAAAATATATTTTTACCAGTGTATGTATGTATGTATACACAGGGGTTTTGTTTGCTTGTTTGTTTTTAAGGAATATATTAAATTTATATTTTTTGACCCAATGTTGCTACAGAAAAGAATCAGGAGAAGAATAAAAGTTTCCTCAAACCTTAATGCTTAGTACTGGAAATAGATATCAGGAAAGGACAAAGGACAATTGATATAGTATTCAGCATAATTGGAAAACTGAAAAGTCTGGAATTTTCCTCTTGACTGATCTACCCTCTGCACCCACCTTACTTCCTCATCTGATTCCCCACATTCAGGTTTTTTTTGTTTTTTTTTTTTTGACTTGTAGAGATATAATAAATGAATCTGTTGCTACTCGATTCAAATTTGGTTTAATTTCTTAGAATAAGTATCAGATTTTTTTGCTGTTTGTTTGTTAGAGAAAATAGCAGTCTTTAATGTTTTAGAATTTAATGAACATAGAAAATCAGAACTTATGTTTTTCTCCTTCCTTTTAAAGTTTTTAACAATTCTTTCAAGTTTAAATCACACAGAATTTGTATCTCCCACTGATGTGTTGCACCTATGCTGCTGAATATTTAAATTCAAATGTGTGAAGACATCCTTGAACTTGCAATTAGGCAAGCATATTGATAGCTGAAAACTAGGTTTCATAACAAATTATAAGGTGTGACAAAATGGATTAAATATTTTTATAAGTTCCATGTAAGTATGAAAGTGCTGTGATATAACACCAATATTTCATTATATTTTAGAAGCATGATCATTTTTAAAGATGTAAGGTCTTGTTTATTTTGACTGTCTTACTGGATTTTAAGACTTCAGCTTTGTGGTTATATTTATATATTATTCTTACCATCGCCATATTTTTTTTTATGATGGAAAGAATGGCACAGAATTCATAGTGCTTCAAACTCCAAGACAAGGGACTCAGACTTAAATAGAGTTCTGGTAACACTGGAGAACACACTAAAGTCACTGCTTTTCCTCTTTCTCTATGTTTCAGAGAATAGTGGTTGCAGAGTCTCATCAGGTTCCTATGTCATTCCCATCTCTGCCCAAATCCATGCTGGTTCTCCTCAATAGAAGTTTCACAAACTCTTTCTCTTACTGTGATACTACTCCTAAAATAGTTAACTTCATCATCTTTATAATGCTTCCTAGTCCTTGGACTTATTTCCTTAATTCTGAGCATTTAAATTTTATTGCCACTTGGAGCTACCTGCTGCTTCTTTTATTAGATCACACAGAAGTCCACAGAGTAGAAAGTCAGTAATATGAGCTTTACACTTTGCTGCAGTTAAAATCTAAATTGTTCCCTAGAGACAATGAGTTATAGAGTTGTACTTCAGAACGGGACTTATCTTGCTTTTCTTTTTTATTATTTAATAAATAAATAAATAAATATTAAAATACTTCTTCCCATCAATAAATGAGTTAGACCTAAAGAAGGACTCAGACAGTTACAGTTTAGACACAAAAGCTGACTTTTAGCCACCTGTTCCAAATGGATTCCAGAAACGTATTAGCTGCTTGGGCTTGAGGAACTTGATATGTCCTCTAGTGAATGAAAAGGATATTTTAGCTCTGATAAGGGTACCAGCTGGAGGCTAGCTGACACAGAGGGGATCACAATGGTTTCTTTGCAATCCTGTGGTGCTTTAGAAGGAAACCACTGGTGTCCAGCACCTTCCTGTTCCAGTCAACGTTTATTTTCACAATACATGTAAGGATACAGAGACCTCTGATCTGATTTAGGGGACTAAGAGGTGCAGTTATGAGCCCCCAGGTAAGAAAGGGTAAGGATATCTTAACTCCTCAATGAGTTACTGTAGCATTACATACAACAAATTATTGCGTAAAAGACACAGGCATCATGTACACTATTTCTAGGAAGCAGCAGAATTATATTCTCATACCTGCATTCTTGTGTTAGATAGAAACAAACAAACAAAATAACTATCTAACTAAAACCACCATAATGTACATAGCAACTTGATTTGACTGAAGATGTTTGTACTGTGAAATATATACAAACTGACAACCATCAGCATTTCTTGTTCTGAACTGAGGTCAGATCAAAGGGAAATAAAGATGAGTAAGTATGACAAGAAAAGGACACAATGAAAACCAAATGTATGCATTCATACAAAATGAATAAATAAATAAATAAATAAATAAAAGACAAAAAAAAAGTAAAATTGCATTTGTTTTAGAGAGGAGAGAGATGCTTTACCATATCTAGGAATGACCTAAGAACATGAATTTCATGAAAGAGTAAAAGCAAGAGCAAGAAAAGAAAAAGAAAAACGAAAACGAAAACGAAAACGAAAACGAAAACGAAAACAAAAAAGAAAAAGAAAAGAAAAAGAAAAAAAGAAAAAGAAAAAGAAAAAGAAAAAGAAAAAGAAAAAGAAAAAGAAAAAGAAAAAGAAAAAGAAAAAGAAAAAGAAAAAGAAAAAGAAAAAGAAAAAGAAAAAGAAAAAGAAAAAGAAGCAGACTTCATCAGGCAATTGTTTAAATTAAGAAAGCTTTCTGCAATGAATTCAGAGATATAGTATCTTAAAATACATTGATATAGTACCTTAAAATACATTGTATTTATTGGCCAGGAAACCAGAATAGACAAGAGCTTCCCAGTAAATTAATTTTCTGATATTTATTTTTGTCTAGTCTTTGCATGTTGGTGCCAGACCCTGACTTTACAGGGTCTGGCACCAACATTTTTATTAGAAAAATGGATGCCCAAATGTTCATGTCCAGTTAATTGTAGACCTGCTCTTTTTAGGTAAAGTGTTACTTTTACAGAGAAAATAATAAAAGAACTTTAGGCAACAGTCCCTCTTAAAACACTTGAAGTGATTATTTGTTCAACTTAAATAAAAAAATATATATATACACTAAATTGAAAAAGCTAACCAAACAAATTATTCATAAATGAAAAAAAAATGCTGACACAAAACTTTAGAGAGTCATATATGATATTGGAAATAAATAGGATGTTACATATTTTCAGACCACTCAACATACTGAAAAAAAGCCAAATATTCAGAAAGGTTATGTTTATCTTCAGGGTAACTAAGTGAACTGATATTGGCCATGTTTATTTCAAAATGAAACTGACACTTTTCACATCCAATAAAAAGTAGAAGTTATAATTACCTACAGAATTTTCAAAGAACACTTCAGTAATAAGATAGCAATAACTTTGAAGGACTTCTGTAGCAGAAATAACAGATTGTGTAAAACCTGTATTTTTATCACGATTGCAAGACACAGAAGAAAGCACATTCATCAAAGAAACATGGATAGAGGGTTCTGGGAAAGAAAGGCAGAAAACGTGTACAAGATAGAAATTCCTTCCTAAGTATATTAACTGGAATAAATTTAAAGCTCTATTTTATTTTGTTATTTTAGATGATGAATCAATCTTGTCTTTCTTAAACATACCTTTCTTTTAACATGCTCAGTCATTGGTATTTTCCATTTTTCAGCTAAGATTTATTTTTCTTTTTTCATGTTCTTTATTTTTCTTAGCTGCATATCATAGCTTTTAAAAAGCTTGATATTTCCACACAAAAATAGGAACTTACTTTCCACATGCATGTATCCTGATGGCCCTAGATCTCAGAAATTGCTCAGAACTAACTATAACAAAGTCATTCAGAAATTAAGTTAAATTTAGAAATTTAGGTCCCATCATATCTGTGTTGTATGTAGCAATGTATATTTTATACTCAGCAAACAATGTAGCTGTATTTTAAATGGAAATGTCAAACAATGCCATATATTTGAAAGCAGCAAGAAGTGATTTAAATGAAATTTTAATAGTTTTAACAATGAGGTATTGGTGTTGTTGTTTTTGTAATTTACTTATTAGTAAATTTGATCAACATCACTGCACCAAAAGGGTTAAGCTTGTACAAGCACTGGATCTAACAAACATCTGGACAACACAGGTTTCAAGGTATTAGTGATAAATTTGGATAATGAATTTTTAACTATTTAAGTACTTCTGCTTTGTAGCAATCTCTGGTTCTTATGGCCAGGTCTTTAAAGTAGGTCATAGCTGTTAACCACAGTCATAAGATCTATCATGCTGTCTTGCCATGAATAGAGTTTAACTAGCTTTTAAATGCAGAATATCAAGATTACTTGCAACTTGGTATGCTGACCACAAGAGCACTTTTGTACTAAGGAGAAATGACATTTCAATAGCCATTTTGTGTTGTTTAAAATATATCTGGCTTATTCTGCAACATTGGCTGACTAATCAGAAATTGGAAATAGTTGTTCTGTTAAGTATTTACAATACTTGAGAAATAAGTTCTTTATGAGAGTTTTTTGTGTCTCATGTTTAATTAACAAAGTGATTGCAATTCACATTTAAATAGGTCCCAGTGAATAGCAGCCCATGAAATTTACATACCAATATTGTATTATATTATTGATCAGTATCTCCTTGAAAGACTACAGAATGTCAGTTTCTATCAAACTTATTTATTAAGAGAGCATTGTCATTTACCTGCTAACATTGCCAACAATATTCAGTGACTAAAAGAGAACAGAAAGGAGAGGACACAAGTTTCAACCTCAGCTTCAAGTACAGTTTCTATCTTTGGACTCAGAAGCAGGCTTCCCTATCAAATTTGAAAGTATTTTAGGAAATTTCAAAGTAAATTATGATCTTATTTTTTTCACCCAAATATGCATAAACCCAGTAGTGAATTGATTTAATGATTTAATTGTATGTACGTTATTGTATTAGACTTTTAAAACTGCATAAAAGCAAAATTTTTGTTGATAATTCCATCCCACTGTAAATTTCCACATTTTGATTTAAAAGAATGTTGTTCAAAATGCACAGAACAGTTGCAAAATGCTTGTGAATGTTCAAATTATCCCATTTTCCTAAACAAGGAAAATAAAATAAGAAAGAACTTGTTTATCCAGTTCTAGCATTGAGACTCCATTTTTATCCAAATGTATAATTCATATAAAAGTTGTCTCATCATTTTTCTTAGTCCATCTTAATGACACTAACAATTAGGCAAGTTTTGTTACTGAAATGGTCACTTTTCCACAGTAGCAACAGAAAGAGAACACCTAAATAATAAGGTATAAAACTTTCTAAAATCTTTATGAAGATTTTTTTAACAATTAGCTATAAATCTAGAATTTTACTTTCATAGTATGTGCCAAGTATTCAATTTGTCATAGAATTAATCAATCAAACTTAATCTGCTTTAAATTTTCACCTTTATCCAAACAACTTTTTCTGAGCAGACACCTGCTAAGACATTACTTCTGAACATCTAGCAACTCTAAATTGACTAACACACAGTTAGAAATTTAAAAAAAAAATAAAATAAAATCAGGATATTTATTTAAGGACAGGATGTTCCCAAAGCAATGTAGCAATACAGCCATTTGTATGCAGCCCTGAATGTAGGAATACTTCAATGTACAGATACTTCAATGTAAATAATCTTCATTGAATGATTACAGAATACAAACAGAATACTTCAGCATCTTTCAGTCAGATCACTCAGACATTTCTGAAAACACTGTTTTCTTTCTAATGAAGGGGTAAAGTGAACTGTGTTGCCTACTACTAAAAATCACAGCTTTGTGACTGAAATGTTTAGTAACCTTTCTATTTCTAATCTTTGTACTCATCTTTTTTATAACACCAATATATTTTCTAGGATTTGTGACAAGCTCTGTTATCAAAAATGCTTCAACAATCTCATTGCCACTTAAAGGAAAAGACTTGAAAAGCATCTGTCTACTACAGGAGAGTTGGGAAGGACTCCATTAAAGTTACTAGTGAAATAGCACCTTGTGTAGAAATCGAATTTTTCTTATTGTTTTCCTTTTTTTTTTTTCCCCCAAAATTTCACATAGCTGAACAAAGACAGTAAATGCACCCTGAAAACATTTGTATCATGACTATAAAGATATCTCTAATTCTGAGCACTCTAATAGTACAAATATTTATAGTTCTAGTTCAATTAATCCTTAAAATTTTGACTGTCTTAGAATCTCTTTTAATTTTCTCATTTTTGTCTTCTATTTTCCTAACCTCTTTTATATTATCCCACGGTCTTTCAGTTTTATCTAAAAAGGTATCAGACCACAAGAAAAAAAAAAAAATAAAATATATATATATATGTATGCTTTCCTATAAGATACCTCAACATAGCTTCGTCTATGAACGTTATAACAACATCATTATAAGACATCTGTGCACAGCCCATGTATAAATGTAGAGTCCCTTGTGCTCTCTGCACAAACAACAATAGCAAGCTCCAGTTGCTCTCTAGGCATAAGAATTTTGTTTTTTAGAGAAACTTTTTATGGTATGAACATGTAGAATATTTTTCATTAAGCCCCAAGTGCCACATGATGTTGTAATATAGAGGGTTTATTTAAAGCTTTTTGTTTTCATTCTCCTTCCTTCTTCACATTTTGCTTCCCAAATTCTTCTCATTACCTTCTAATGCCAAATCATTAGTAGACTACATAATTATTGACAGCTTTGGATCTGCCCAGGAGTTCCACCTAGAAGATCTTTGACAGATACATTTTGATTCATGATTTTGTTATCCAGTTACTATGTCATTTATCAGTCTTCTACCTACAGTAGACTGTATTAGCAGTGCTTCTGCAACATACATCTCCTAGAACCTCCCCTGGCAGAACTGGAGAACATGTAATTTTACCCTATTCAACCATACGGCCTTAAATTGTGCAAGAGAAGATTTAGTTTGGACATTAGGAATAATTCCTTCATGAAGAGGGTGGTCAAGCATTAGAAAGGGCTTCCCAAAGGAAGTGGTGGATGGCATTTAAGAGATGTGGACATCATTTAGTGATGTGGCTTGCTAGGTCAGGTTGATGGTTGGACTTGATTATTCTATGATTCTGTACCCTGAGTGGTTACAAATTTAACTGTCAGTGCTACTATATGCTCCAGTGCTGTATGTTTCAGTTTTATGAAAGCAGCTTAATTCTTTTAGAATCATATTAACTTTGTGCCTTTAAAGAGATTAATTCCACAGAAAAAAATAAGGTACTGAGATATAGTCTGAAATGATAACTAGAAAACTGAATGGCAGTACCATGTTTTTTTTTGCTTGTTTGTTTGTTTTTGTTTTGTTTTTGTTTTGTTTTTGTTTTTGTTTTTTCCTGATGTTAATCAGAATATCTAACTATATAAAAAAATAATACATATATAAAAAAAGATAAATATTGCATAATAGAAATCAAGCATCTTTAGAAAAACAGAAGTACATTTTGGGCAAGCTAAGAAAGGTATTACAAGGAACATACACAGTGAGCACTGCTGCCACAAAGAGAATGAGTGACTCAGCCTTTTCTAACTGTTACAGTTTCCTCTGTAATGATAATAGTAACTCTGACTACCAGAATATTATTTGTGCCATTTCCTTCTCATTCACCTTATTTTAACAAACAAATGATTCATAATTCTTAGTATTTACAGTGGGCATTGGTGTGGGAGGAGGTTTTATGTTTGTTTTAAAGCTGTTTGACTAAGATGGATTTTAAATACAAGAAAAATGTTATATAGAAAAATGGTTGAGTCAAACTAAGCTGAAATTATAAACTGGAATTCAAATGCCTGACTCAATACTATGCAGAGATGACTGCATTTAAATACATTTATATATTTGAAATTTGCATAGAGATCATTTGAATTAAACGTATTGATATATTTGAGAATATACAATGAATTGCACATAAAGCAGTCCTATCAGTGAAAAACTGCAAAAATAAACAGTTTATGTAGATATCAATACCAAAGTGATACAATGTCTGTCATATTCCAGCATCACCCTTTTTTACTAGTGTGCTGAGATCTCACAAAATGTTAGCACTTTGTGCAGAAACAATTACAGTAAGAGACTGCAAGAAAGTTGAAAGATTTGTTCTTTAAGTTAAAAAAAAAAAAAAAAAAAAAAACACGGAGAGGGAGAAATCTGGAAAATTGAACTGATATTTATAATAACATAATTCATATTTTACTATACTTAGTACAACTCTAATAATAATCCGTAGTTATTTGAGATGTCTAGGTGCATGATTTCAAGATTTAGAACAAAAATAAATATGAATCCTGCATTAATGATGACAGAAATCACCAATGGTCATCTGTCCAGTATTATTATTTGATCTTTAATTACTTTATAACACTACACTGTAAAGGAGGACTTGAGATTACTCTCACCTTGTGGCTTTTTGTGGCTTCTTGCAGCCATAGTACCTGGTTTCACTAATGACATCAAGATGAAGATGAAAATAATGACATTAGTTCATACTTCCTTTGAAATTTTAATTCGTAAATCTTTAATTCTGCCTAACTACCTTTTACAGGATACAGGTCTGGAAGAAAATATGTAGGAATCAACTAAAAAAAAAAAAAAGGCTAATTATTTGCTGAGGAAAAAGCAGAGAAATACTTTAAAACAGTTTAAATATGAAGCTAGTGAGGAATAATACAAATGTGCACTATCAATGAATGAGATAGTCTTATTCAATAAGACATAAGAAAGTCTTTTCCAATTTTCTTATTTTCGTCAAATAAAACAAGTACCTAAATAATAAAACCACCAAACACTTAAAGGTAAAATTTAATATTAATATATATTATTAAAAAAAAAAAAGTGTGTAAAACATAGCGTCCCATATAATTTTTATTTTGATTCCTTCAAATTATTAGAGTAGGTCATAGCATATTCTCGATTTTTTTAAGTAATATTTGCACTTTTATCAATATAAAGAAAAATAATATATGGAATACATACTCTTTATTTTAAGCATTAAAAAAAAAATAAATAAATGTTAGGATTACCATGGAGAAGGAAATAATGATGTCTAAAGACTTGTCTAAAGCACTAATATAGAAAAAGAGATGAAGATGCAAATAAATATAGTCCTCAACTTTACTTTATGACTTAGATGTTCTTCTTCATAGGCACATCATAGGCTGGTGGGCTTTGTTAGCTACCAAATTAAATGAAAAGTAAGGCTGCTTCAGACACAGTATTTCTGGTTCCTTCCAATTATTTCTCTCCATTTCTTTCCCAGCAGAATTTTTATGTTTTTCTGGCTCAAGATGTTCCTTAACTGCAGGGTTCTGGAAGAGTCTTTTAGGAAAACAACATTGTTGTTTTTTTTTTCAGTCACTTCTATGCATTATGGACAGTGAATCTTGGAGAAATGTTAAAATCTATAAAATGGACTGGACGTATTACTGCATGTGGTCCATAAGCAAAGACCATGGGTAAAATAATAAATAAATATATAATAATAGATTAAAGGCCTTTTAAGGCCCTGATCTTCATAGAAGAGTTGTGTTTACCTAGTATTGCCCTTTGGTAGAAAGGGAGAACATTACCCTTCTCAGGAAGGTAAAATATTCTTTCCCTATTCATTCAGCAGTTAGGGAGAAGATTTGGCTCTTATTTTTTTTCTCATTTAACCATAGCTTTTTGAAATATGTTACTTTGCCTCTGTATGTTAGAAAATATTTAGCATGTGAAATAATGCCTCACCTTTCAAATTTTTCACTAATGTTGAAATATGGTAACTAGTTTGATAACTTTTGGTAAGAGAACAAATAATTCATATCCTATCCATTTTTCTATGTAGTTTGTATCTTAAACATACATTGTACTGATCTTGGGAATAGCTCATTTCTCAAAACTAGCCTTGCATAATACTCCCTTATAAAGTAATTGTGTTCTACTAGATAAAATGACACACTATTAAGCTTTGAGCTCATGTTTCCCCTCAACTCCATTGCCTACAACATAAAAAAAACTCAATCTTCAGAATATTTGGGAAACAACAAGCCCTTTGTAATTCAACCTGAAAAATAAAATAAAATTCCCAAAGTCTGCTCATTCCTGTGAGCAGAACTGATGAATTTCCACGCCACAAAACACAATGAAGAAAAATACAGTTCCCTGCAGAGCATCCTGTAGGATTCCCTTGTCTTCCAAACCATGTTGGTTCTTTCCAGAAAGAATCCCAGTAAATTCAAATAAAAATACTAGAAAAGATTAATATTTTTCACTATGTTGTGTTGGCTTTTCGTTTCTGTTCTTGTTTTCATTTGCAGTATTTAAATTTATTACTATAGTGGCTATGCTCTAAAAGTATAGTAGATAGAATCAGTATACTTAGAACTACAACCAAGCTATTTTTAATATAAATATATAAATTCCCATCCTAAAAATAAAATAAAATAAAATAAAATAAAATAAAATAAAATAAAATAAAATAAAATAAAATAAAATAAAATAAAATAAATAATAAAATTTTTAGTAGAGATATCAAGGTAGAGATATCAAACACTGACTTTGACATTCACTAAATAACTTGTTTGTTCTTAATTTTATCACTCTTTTGAAACTCAAAGGAGTTTCTTCACCCTATTTTTTATATAATTGAATATATTCTTAAGTTTAATTGAGCTTGGTCCTAAACAATCATGTTCATGATATTTGCACTTTTTCTTTCTGAACTAGTTTACATTTTCTCTATCCAAGCCGTCAGTATCTTAGTGAAATAAAGACAGCACTGAAATATGCAAAAGTTTGCTTTGCTTACATTTCTTTTTTTTTTTTTTTTTTTTTTTTTTTTGTATTTGAGAACTGATAAGCAGTAGAAATAGCCTACATAATGTCTGCATGCACCTTCATGTTACCATAGGGTTCTTTATCAACTTAGTGACCTTCTAGTGCTATTGGTGACTTTTGACACATTCCTATCTAAACAAAGTTTTTTTAAAAAATAATGCACATTTCAAAACAGCAGGAGATAATTAGCAGCATTAATGAGGCTGCTCATTGGATTCCCCAACAATATCTTTCACAGCAGGAGAATCAGACTATTTGTGTGTCAGGGACACTTACCCTTGACATTTCCTAATTACTTTTTGTAGGTTTTCTTAACTCACCTTTACTACCAGAAGACATTGATCTTGAAGCCTACCATGGTGGTCAGTCTGTCATCAATTCCAGGACAGTGAGATTGCAAGACTATATCAGACACTAAATGTTTTGCTGATGACACAGTATCAGTGCTCATGTTTTAAAATAATGTGTATACATAGTTTGATTTTTTTTTTTTTTTAATTAATAAAGAAAAAATCTAGAACAAGGCACTTTTTAAAGCAAGTGTAACTGTAACACACAACACATCATTTTCTCTCTTCAAAGAAAAAACAAACAAATAAACAAACAAATATTAAAAATAATTTTAAGTGCTTCTAGAGCATTTTTGTAGTTCCTAAATCATATTTTAGAAATGGGCAAGTCATTTATTTTTGACATTATTCTCTCTTAACTTAGCTCAACTCCTTTTGGATTTGATAGCATTATTAATGCATTGCTGAAAGCTTTTGAAAACTATGCTTTTGTTGACTGTGACTTTCAATAAGTATAACTCATCTAACTAAAAAATTAAAAAAAAAAAAAAGTATCTTCATGATATCATGAAAAATATATAAAATATATTAAATAAAAAAAAGACAAAAGACTCATAGTTGCATCTTCATTTATATTCTCACTCTTTGAAGGAACAGTGGATTACTTGTAAAACACTAAGCAGAAATTCTCTTCTGGCGTCATGTACTGCCTTTCCTCTGTGCTGCAGTACTATCAATGCACATCCACCCTTTGGCTTCACATCCATTGTTATTACCAATTATCATCTATCTTACATTTTTTCTTTCCCTCATTGTCAGAATATTAGCTGTTTTTGAAAGGTCTGCAAATTATCTTCGTTCCAGCAGAATTTATATGGCCCCAATAATCTTCTGAGCACACTGTGAGATTTTAGGGATGATGTAATACTGTTGATAATAAAATAGCACAAATACTTATAAAGTATTTAAATCCTAATAATAAAATAATTTTCCTTCTTGTGTGCAATTCTCATTATATCTGAAATTTTTCTAATTCTCCTTCATAAAATTGTGATTTTCTTTTTCAGTTTTTTCCTTATTCTGTTCACATGCAGGCAAAAAATACACATGGCAGAAAATGCCTGGAGGGACAGAAGAAGGTTGGATAACAGTACTTACAGTAAAATGAAATCTTTAAGTGACAAGTTAAAGTTATTAGCAAGGGTTCTTTCGTGTCTTTGTGATATATGAAATAAATTACTGTTCTGCAGATCAACCTGCTAGCATCCAGAAATCTACTCTTTTCAGGGCTTTACCTTGACAGTTATCTACCCCAAAAGACCCTGAAATACCCACAGTATAGACATGACATACACATCACTCGACTGAGGAACTACCACTACTCTTTTCAGAACTCCTACCAAAAATCTTAACAGTTAACATATATCAGTATAAGGTAGAAAAGTTCCAGACACTTTCTGTTCCAGGCACTATCTGTTCTGCAAATATCAATCATTTTCAGATTTAGACTTACTAACATCTGGATATTTGATAAACAAGAGATTTCAGAAACACAGAAGTAAAGAATAGACATATCTGGCAAAATTTTGTGTGTGTATCTTTAACCTAAGATGTTCTTTGGTAGAATGGCTTAACTGAAAAGGTTTCTCATGATGAAAGCCAAACTGCTCTTTTCTCATGACAAAAGCCAAACTGCTCTTTTCTTCTGCATTAGCATAGTTAACTAAAAGAATTATCAGAAAGAGTTTGACTGTCTCTGTGAGGGAAAGCAGCAGTAGAATATAAAGAAGGGTTTGGGAAGACTCATATTAGTGCATCCTATATATTTCGTACCTGTCTCATTTATTAAGAGCAATTCTACTGAAAAAGAAGACCAAAAGATATATTACCCACTACAGAATCAGTGAAAGAAGGCTTTTCCCATTCCTTACCTTTCTAATCAAAGCCTTACCACATTTACCACGCACATTTGAAAGATGTTGATTTAATTAATTTCTGAATTTCATCTGACACATGGCTACAACAGGCTCTGCCTGTTAAAAACAGTTTATTGGAAAACATTGGTCCCCATTTCAGAGAGCACCTAATACCAGGCAATTCACTTTCCAAAATCATGTTTCTCCTTGTTTAGGAATTGATGCCATGTTGACAAATTTGCATTGCATTGAATAGACTTTCATTTAGTTTCTCAGAATACAAACTGATACATAAAGAAGTCAAAATTCACATTACTCCCCAAAGGGCAGGGAAAATGTATGTGCTTCTTTGTTGTTGCTATTGGTGTTTTTTTTCTTTGATTGATTGATATTTTTTTTTCCTTTTTTTGTTCTTTCCCAGTAATGCAATCTTTTCTCTAGAACAACAAGTGAAAGGATATGAGACAGACGGATTTCAAATTAGATATTCAACTTTTACACTTTTTAATCTTTACTTTGGTTTCAAGTGTTGTTTTTCACATTTTTGGGGAGACATTTTTTTTTTTTTTTTTTTTTATGTATACATAAACTAGCATTACACTTTTTTTTTTCCCAGAAATCTCTTCAAAATATTTATCAAAATATTTTATTAACATTCTCATGTCTTTCATTCTGTATAGTTTTTCTGATTATGCCGAAAAGAACTGGAGTACTATTTTCAAAACCCTGATAACCAAGGAACCATCAGAAGATGCTATGATTTTTTAAAACCCTCACATGTAGTTTAACATTCTCTGTTATATTCTGCAAATATGTGAAAGTCAAAATCATTTAGCTAAATGCTAAAACCTAGTTCCTCATTCAAGTGGAACTTCTGAGTTGATTTCTATTGAATGAAAATTTTATCAGCAGAAGTTAGGTAATGCCAGATTGGACCCCACTGATATTCTTTCTCAGACTAATAAGTAGTCTACAGTTACGTCTTCCTGTCTTCCTGTTATCAAGAGAACTGCTGAAATGTAAGGTCATAGCCAGTGTGAATCAAAGTAAATTGGTATTACCTGTAGATAAGCTAAAGCACACACTGAAAAAAAAAAACAAAACAAAACAAAAAAACCCACTACAAAGTCCACATTTGACTTTTGAGGAAATGTAAGTTTGGGCTCAGAAAGTCTCCCTAGAGACCTTCAGACACACTTTTCTTTTTCCATTGACTGTGCTTAGAACTTACCAATGACTTCAGAACTACTTCATCTGTCCTTTAAAAGTCCAAGTGCCTAAATTAGATATACCAGATGCTTCTCATACTTGTAAAAATGTTGTTTTATCTTCTATAAGTCTATAAGTTATTTTGATTCCGATAAATATATTAATAAAATATCTTTATTAATGACTTAAAACACAAAAATACAAGTGGGAAGAAAAATTCAGCAAGAATTTTCAGCATTCCGTCTATATCTATACAATATTTACATGCTAAATATTCTTCAGATTACTTCCAGAAATAAATTTAAAAACAGAATTTTTGAAGACATACAGAGTTATGTATATTTTGTGGTGTATACATATACAGATATACACATACGTACTTATTAATTCCAAAGTGTTCAATAAATAAGCACGAATGAGCAATTAAAATATGATGCTTTTCTTTTCAGAGACTATGCATTACTACAATGACAGCAGTATGCACAGTTAATTACAGTATAACAGCTCTGTTAAAGATCAGTGCTTCAATAGGTAAAGATATGTTTATTAAAAATGAAATAAAAAAAAATGCAGAAGAAACTAAGCAAAACTATTGAGTTCCCTAAAATGTTGCTATACAATGTTTTACAGCCCTATGTGAAAGACAACTTTTAACAGCTTTTACAAAAAATATGGTGATATTAATCATAATTCAAATGGTTGTAGTAACTGATGTGCATATGACAAGTTAGCAACTGCTGTACTCTAATAATGACCCTAACATTTCATTCAACTGTGCTTGGGCAAAGGGGGCTCAGCAATATACTATTTGTCTTCATCTGTCCTCCCAGCCTGGCAAGTTGACAGGATAACAATGTGGTGTCCAGGTGGTCTGCAATGACCTTTATCTACCTAATCATAGTTTAGAGTTGCATAAGAAACCTCATTTTACAGGTGTGCTGCATAATCTGAGTCTTCCTGATCACCTAATCTTGGGACAGTGTTAAAAGGTGGCTCTAATGATAGAGAGATATTGGTTACTGATAGCTGCCAGCCTTTGAAACTATACTCATCAGATGTAAATTGCACACAATGAAGGTACATAACGTTAGCGGCAGAAACTTTGTAAAACCAGTTGATCTGTTAGTAGTAAATTACTGATGTTCCATCTGTTAGGGTGGTAATATTTTTTTTTTCAAACTACACAGCTGCAGTGCTTCATTTCATGAAGAGTTCATGTTCAATGAGCCTCAATGGAACACTTTAATATGATTGACAATGGAAGATGGTGACAAATACATAACTATTCTTTGAGAGTATAATATATTCTTTAAGAAGACCAGCAATTTGTCTATGATATAAAATATATACATAAAAATATATGTTCCCATAAGTTTTTTTCAGACTTTCTGTGTGAAAATTTCTTGCATCCTAACCATTAGGAAAAAACAACAAGAACAACATTATAATAAATATATACAGAATATTATGATTTAAACAAAAACAACAGGAAAATAATATAACATATATCTCACCTGGGTCTAAGTTTCAAAATCTAAGAAATTCAGTTGACTTGGAAAACATGTTAATCTCTGCTCAAACTCCTTGCTTTGTTCATACTCACTAGAAAAAAATATTTTTAGGAAAGAACTAGAAACAGTTTATTACAGGGAAACCCTTAGATGATATCCCAGATGTAATATTGAGCAGTACTTACAATAGGATTAGATTCTAATGAAATATGAAATATGAATTAATGTCTTAATATGTGGAAATCAGACTTCCTTCTTCTTATATCTGTCTCCCACAAACACCATCATTTCTCCAACTCTGTTTTTCATTATTAAGAATTATTTGTGTGTGTGTGTACTAAGTGACTCAGTTTATTTTTAGACTATGTTACTTAGATGAAGTAACTCAAATCTTCTCTCATTTTAACAAATAATTCTAGAAGTTTTTCATTGACAGATTTCCTATAAAAATAGTGACTGGAAATATTCCTGGAAAGTGCTGAGAATATTGAAAGGTGTTTCTACTTAGAATTCCTATGAAAGGAGAAATTCAGCATATTCTTTTATCAACATGTTTTGTTGCTGCCAGATATCATTCCACATGTAAAACACGTTGTTTAGATTTTCTTCTATAATGACTTTGGCAGAAAAAAGAAAAAAAAAAAAAAAAGAATGGTCAACAAATAAAAACGAATCAGACAATAGACTTATTTAGATATGAACATTAAAAGTATGTGAAAAACTAGCCTTCCTCAAACACTGTGTGAATGAAAATCCCTTAATTATAAAACAATACTGCCAAAAAAAAACCACCAGCTATTTGGAATCTAGTCAAATAATCAAGATATTTTCTTTAATTTTTCAACCATATTTGATATGTGCAAGAGCATTAAACAGCAATATTACTCTATATTACTCTATGATGAATATGGCCGATACCACGTGCGCACACACACACACACACACAAAGATGGTGTGTTTAGATTTTGTGTTGAATAACAGTAGCAAGAAATGTGAGAAAATTGATGTTGTCCATTGCTAACAATGGAAAGCAAGTTTTCTGCATGAATATGTGATTTTCTAGTTAATTAAAAGCAATTTCTTTAGAACATTGCAGTCTTCTACTACTCTTTTAGCGCTGTCACAATGACAATTATTATAGTTAAGGTATGCTATCACCTAAATAATAATTAGACCAAGAAATAATTTACTTAACTGCTGACAACTTATGACTTTTAGATTATGTTTTATTTATTGTCATGTTTTATCTTTAGTAAAAGGTTACCTTAACAATTTAAGGGAATTTCATTTTGTAGCATTCTCCCAAACTCATAAAGGAAATGCCTTTTCTCTGTCTTAGATTTACAGTGTCACCTATGTCAGTTATTGTTAGGATTTTTACAAGGCAAAATAACTACATAAACTCAAAAATTCTAGAAACATTTACTGTTCATAGAGTCAACTTGCATTGAAGATAAATACATAAAAAACAAATAGCAAGTTTCTGCAAGGAGCTAAAACCTGTCAGCTACAGGTTTTAAAATATATACAAATATATACAATAAATACACATTTGGAATTAAGATGACTATGACTGTGTGTCTCCGGTGTAAAAGAAAAAGTCATTTTCTTCCATAGCACTATGGTGGTGGTATAAATGAGAATCTGAGGCTAAACCTAGGGAAAGGAGAAAGCATGAGGAATTCCTTCTCATATAGCACAATGTTCCCCCACCCCCAAAAAAAAAAAAAAAAAAAAAAAAAGTTCTCTGAAAGGACACAGTTTCTGTCCCACTCATCTAAGGTGCAGTAACTTAGTAGCTTTGAAAACGAGAATGTTCCCACACATACAGCCAGTAAATAATAGTCATAAAATAGTTCTTTGAAATGCACAGGCATACACCGGAAACAAAATTATAACAGAGCTGAGCTGTGGTGTTTTAAATAGTTGAGATACCTTCGAATTTTGGAGTCAGCCTCAGACAGGTCATCATGAAGATGCATTTAAAAACAGATTTACTGCAACCCTAAAATGTGTTAGATTTAGATTAAAAGGTTTCAATTACTTACTAGTCCTGTTAAAGGCATAATGGTTGCATTAGGACCATACCTGGTCCTAGTTCTTAGACACCTGGTAATTGGAAATGTGCACTTCTGCACTGCTAGACATTAATTAGATAACATAGTGAAATACCTCAACTGAATTCTATCTCATGTCACATTTATCTTTACATAATGGACTTAAGACAGTTTAAAGATAAAAGGACAGAACCTATCCACTACAGTATCCAGCTCCTTAGACACCAAGAAAAATGTCCAAATAAATATCTTCTTACTTCAAAAAGTTATCATTTGTGCTCCAAGGAAATTGTAAGTTATCTTGTAGCTTCCTTAAGTGGACAGTACACAAGCAAGTCTAAAAAGGAGTAAATAAGGAGCTCACAGGACACTTATTTATATTTTAGATTCAAAAGAAAACTGACAAGTAACATGTGATTTAAAATGATCTAGTCTGTGGTTATCATTTGCAAGCTAATTACATTTGAGTGACTATTGCACCAGCAAAAACAAAAATTCCATAAAATAAGTTTAGTAAGAAGAGGACACATGGTAATGCCTAGATACCATTAGGCATTTATGGGTGATTTTAGTTATTATCATATCTATGTTTAAATGAAATAATATTATTTAATATATTAAATACATCAAGAAAAAAAGAAAATTAATACAAAGCAATATTGTTTACCTTCCAAGCTCAAAGTACAGACAATGATAACAAGATTTATAGTGTTTCCTACACACTTTTATAATGGTTTATGGCTTTTGAAACCCTCTTTTTTATTACTATGCTATTATTAAAATCATGTTATAAAATATAAAAGCTTTCACTTCATAACATTCAAATAATATATTTTTTTCAATGGTTATAAAATTAAAACTGTGGGCCACTTACTCAGTGATATTACTCAGCTGCCAAAGTCAGTCTTGATCTATAGCTGTTTTGAAGGTCCTTAGACACATATTTAGTTGCTATAATGAAGAGGTCCTGGAGATATAACTTTCATCTCCTATCAGCAGGTCAACTTTGCGACTGGTAGACTTGCCTATGGTTTCCTTTGACTTATTTTCTCTCCTGTGGGTTTCTTAGACTTTGGAATAAGTACAAAAGATATTGATGAAAGCTTAAGCAGAATATGAGAACACTGAAAAGGAAAAACAAATGCTCTCTGAATGTCCCATTATTAATAAAATATTAATTATTGTATTATTTATTGTTAAATTATTATTATTAATAATATATTGAATACCCACACAAAGCCACTCGACTGATGCAATACGTGGTTTTCACCATATTGTAAAACAGATGAGACTTTTAAAAGTCAAATAAACAAATACACACAGAGATATATTATTATAATAATTGTAAGTAACCACTATGTTTCCTTGGGACAATTTTAAGAAATAGGTAATTTCCTGAAGTGCATTTTCTCACTTTAGTTCCCAAGAAACAAAACTTTTGTTGTTTTACTCTCCTGTTTTTGTCCTTTTGAATTTTTAGAGAACTGGCTTATTAAAACAGTCTTGTCTTAGCATTTTCCATCATTCACTCCCGAAATTTACATCCTACTTTAATTTTCTATTATTTAACACTGTTCACTTTAATGCAATTGCAAACTCTTTTGGCTAAAGAAAAAAAAGTGTAAGAGAAAGCAGGGTACTTCTCAAAGAAACAAACCCTTCTTACAGAAAGAGCTTGAACAATGATGTGGGACATAGAGTATATGTATTTTGCTTTATTACTATTGGTTTTGAACCTTGCCCAACTAAGTTAACTATTTACTATTTAGAAAAGCCAAAGAGTTAGCTTGTCAACCATAACCCAAAAGCTAGGCAAATTGAAAAGATAATAGTTGGTCTCGTTAGGGTGAAAATAAAAGAGAAAAATGTTGAGAAACAATCTTGCTGATTTCTTGAATTGCATACTAACAATGTCTTTATTTTTTTCTAATGACACACAGTCCCTTATTGCCACATGATATTTGTGTAATAACAGAAAATAAATAAATAAATAAAATAAAAAGGAAACAAACAAACAAACAAAAACAAAAACAAAACAAAAAAACAAACATACAAACAAACAAAAAAAAACCAACGTTTTATGCCAGACAAAGGAGATGTTAACCAATTTTGTTAAACAGATAAAAGTGGGTATATTTTTCCATGAGACCTCTCATCTTAATGGGAAAATCTGATACATGTCAGATGACTTGTGCTCCATAATTACAAATTCCTTTTAAAGTTTTTGAAGGGAGCCTAAATGACTATTTAAGACCAGGTAGACATGAAGGTGTCTACATGGTAGACATCTAAAATTAGATGACAAGAATTCAAACCTCATGATCTTGGAGACCGTATACTTGAAAGTATTTGATAACTAGATAGAAATGTATCCCAAACACAGGTGCAATCACAATATAGTGCCCTGCAGTTAACATAATATATGTATCATCTCCATGTGCTACTATTATTATAGAAGTTGAAAAATAAGCAATGGTTTTGGACACATTTTTCTTGATTGAACAGGGCAGCTTTTTATTTTTCTTAATTAAAGGGAAAGTGTGATTGTGCAGAATTCTGTATCATAGATTTTTTATTCCATAAAAATCAGTATGATCCATAGAACAGCTCTCCAAACAACTATATTCAAGTCTTCATATTCTACAGTGCTATGTGTGTTAAACATATGAAGACAATATTATATTTTTAAATGCTGTATACACTCTATGCAATAGAAAACAATTAATAACTAAAGCTCCAAACTTCAAATTAGCCTTAGTAATTTGAGACATAGATTTACCAGAGCAAGTCTCAGGCAGGACTGTGAAGATTATGAAGGTATATGAAGAAGGTAGAGCAACTGTCACGAGGCAAACCTCATGTGCTTACTTGAGCTGTGACTCACTTGAAGAGAAGGATTTGGGGGATCCTATCTATGTGTGTAAGCTCCTCTAATATGCTGAAACAGACTTTTCTCAGTGGTGACAGAACAAGAGGCTGGAGGGCGCAAACTAAAACAAAGGAAATTGTTCTTAAACATAAGAAACATATCTATCTATCTATCTATTTGTTTTTTGTGAGTGTTTTTACACAACAGAACAGGTCATCCAGGCCTGTGGTTGTCTCATTCTTTGGGGACATTTAAAACCAACTGAACACAAGCCTGGGCAACTTGCTCTGGGTGACCCTGCATTGAATCAGGAGGGTTAGATAAGATTATCTCCAGAACTGTCTTTCAAATTCTTCAATTATGTGATTCAGTTAACTTTATATTTTAATATACTTGTGGAATGTTTGTGAGCATACTGTGAAGCCCAGAAACTTGCTACTTTTCATTTCAGTTGCTACAATTCCATCATTAGTGAATTATGATACATTTAAATTAATATGTAGTCTTTTAAGGCACAGATTCTTATATCCAGAAATGTAAAATTTTATGCACACAAGTAACTGAGAAATTAAAAATTCAAATTTGCTTTTAAATTTTGAATTTTACATATAAATTTCATTTGTGTTACAGACAGAAGAAATCCTTTTTTTTTTTTTTTTCCACCTTATGTCTGGATTCACCTGAACACAATGAACCAAGTCATACTCTAAGGTACTCAGGTGTAAACTACATTTCCAATTTAATGTATAAATAATTAAATAATTTATAAATTTAAAATTTTAAATAATAAATTTCCATATGAATCTAAATAAAAGTAGAACTTACCCTAGGGCTAGGAAGCAGTTAAGATGTAAACACTTTATAAATATGCAGCTAAGCTATATACAGTGGTAGAAAATAAAATTGTCAGAAGTTAGTAAATTTGATCAATTTCCATAACTTTAGAGCAAATTCCCTGTAATTCATAACCTGTGCACAAATAGGTGAAATATAAATTGCTTTTTTTAACGTAGTAATAAGATGTTCGCAAAAAGGCTTTCTGCAGTGATTTTAGTGTCTATTTTTCTAATTAGGAAGGGTATTTCTGACAATTTCAGTATTTCCCAGTTTAATCTGAAGTAGAAAACACAAAAGCTATCATTCTCTAAATCAAAAATAACATTGTGTTTTATAGCTTCTGTATTTTATCACTGTTTACCTTCATCCTCTTGTTGACCTTAATCTCTTGTCCTCACTGGCTTTTCCTACAGAAACTGCACAAATTTACACTATCAGTAACGTTTTAATGTTTCTTCCTCCATAGCCCTCCTGACTGAGGTAAATTGTACATCAAGCAGAGTTATGCCAGGCAAAGAGATTTTAACCAATGTTATTAGAAAAAAAAAATATATATATTATATTAATATATTTTAATATATTAATTTATTTTATAATTTTAGACATATACATATACATTTTATATCTATACATATATAATATATATATTATACATACAAGATATAAACATAAGAAAACATGTATGTATTATATATAATATATAATATGCATATATTGGATATATTATATTATTTTATTTTATTTTATTTTATTTTATTTTATTTTATTTTATTTTATTTTATTTTATTTTATTTTATTTTATTTTATATGTGTGTTATACATACAATATATATAACATTATATATACTATATATATATTGTGTATATATATATATTTATTATATATATATACACAATATATATAATATATCCATATATTATATATTATATAAATATATTATATAAATATATTATATAAATATATTATATTATATAAAAGATGTATATATATATATATACACATATATATATATATATGTCTTTTTGTTCACTCAGTTAACCCAAAGTCTAGTTACTGTGAAAACTGAGATACTGGTGATTTCTTATCACTGTTCCTTTAACCATTAGTTACTTAATGGTAGAGATTTTGACTCATATAATTTCAAATATTTACAAATTTCAGTTGGAGTTAATTATCTGGTTTTCATTTGCATATATGTTTGCTTGTTTGCTTGAAAATAACCTTCAATTAAATATTTTTTCACGATGGATTTCAGCCCTTCTCTCTCCAAAATCCATTGATTTCTTGACTACAGAAGCATAAAAGACCTATTAAAAAAAATAATAAAATAAAAATCAACTAATTTCAATTAATTTGTTGTTTTTATGAGGTCTGTTAGATGAATGTACTTTATCTCCTTTAAAATCTTTCCAAATCTGGTTTGCACACTTTCTGCAGCCACTACTACTACTACTTCATGCAGAGAATTTCAGATTTCTCTTTACATTCTTTTCTATGGCCAAGTTTCCATGGAGTCCAGCTTTGGTAAAATGTTTTAGGTAGACTAAAGGGAACATTTTTCACTAAGTAAATACACAGACTCACACTCAGAGACAGTAATCTCCACTGCCATCAGTCCTGTGGAAATAGAAAGCCAAGAAACAGGGTGCATACAGCTTCACACCAAAAGAGTTCTTTCAGTCTTTCAGAAGATGGAAGATGTCTGCCAAAGTGTTTTTCACATCAACATCTTTCCCGAAGTTTTCTGATGTGCTTAGCTGCACATTTCACCTACTTTTTTATTATTCTGTTATTATTTTTATTAATAATTTATTAATAATAAAAATATTATTTTATTATTTTTATTATTGTTATTTATTTTTTTTTCTGTAACATGTTTTCTCACTTTTATTGATTAAACAGAAAAAAAAAATAGTAAAAGAGCTTTGGCTTTAGAGTTATTTAGTATATTTTTTTTTCCATGGGTTAGTTACCAGAATTGGCAATGCTGTTCTTTGGGAAAGCATGCTATTGATGGGCAAAGAAACAGTGTCATTGCCACAGCAGGGAAAGGAGAGTCAAGAGATTGCTCTCATTCTGGTTTGCTTGATTAAGCAGCAGCCAGTGACAAGGCTTAACTGTATCTACTGACTGTTTTCTTAACTGCTGTGATTGATTGACGGTGGCTAGGATATGAGTAAAGGACCAGAGACATCAGCATTTGTTATGATTTAGAGGAGAGAAAGCCACCAGAAAACGTGGGCAAAATAAAAATGGAAAGACTCTTCTAGACAGTAATCTGCATTCAAACTAGACAATAAGGCAGACACTTCTCACGCCTTGGATGCTTTCACCCCAGTGGTCTTTCTATGAAAACAGAAACATCAAGTGTAAGTTCCAAGTTAAAATGCAGGACCTTTTCTATGTAGACAGAAATATGGTTATGAGGGAAAACAAACAAACAAACAAACAAACAAAACAAAAAAAACCACTAGGGAGAGTACACTGAGATGTGTGGTTTGTGATACCACAAAACTGAATCACTTTCAGATGTAGTAGACTGCCCCAGCACAGAAAACGATAAGACACTATCAGTCTGAAATACTTCTTGAATCTTGAGAGACTAGTCCAAAGAAGCTCAGGCCCTCCCCTATCTTCTTGTCTATGGAAAAAAATCACCATTTTCTTCTTTCCCTGTGTGTGTGATATGAAATCTCTTAGAATAAATCTCTCAGCCACAGGACCCTCCTAACCAATTAATCAGCATCAATATCCCAACAGCATTCAGAAGCTTGCCCTCAGCCAAACAGCTTAGGATTGCAGACTCCACATTCTTTCCCAAAAAGAGGAGAGAATCACCTTAGATCAGAAATGGAGCTATGAAACCTTCACTGCTTACTTAGAGTTGGACAGGGGCATTCATCTCTTCCTAGTTTTAACTTTTTTTTTTTTTTTTTGAAGGAACCTTAGCTCTGCATTTGTCTCCTTCCTTGGCTTTCTTCCTGAAACTTTTTCTGTATAATTCCCTTAGTTAGAAATAAAAATATTTGATATATAAACCAATATATGCATTTATGAAACAAATATTATGGGTTGGGTCAAAATACATATCAGTCACTGCAGTCATATGCATGGATGTGTTAGGACAATTTAGGCAATGATATAGAAAAAGCAACTGTTGATAACGTTTTTTTACAGATATTTTATATACTGTATGTTCAATGTTGTTCAATGACAATGTAGTAGCCAAATCATCTAGTGTGGTGAATTGAATCATATTTTATCCAATATAGAAGAAAGATAAAAGAAAGAAAAAGTAAATGAGGATTAAAAAGCTAGGAATAACTATTTAGATAAAAGATGTTTTTCAGATATGTTTCATCACTGGTGACAATATAGATCTTTTTCATCCACAAATTGTATTTCAGAACAATAAGGTGAAAAGCTCATATATGACCAAATAAACAGAACAAAAAGAACTGGAATGCTATATGTTTTTACCTTTTTGTGTTTGACTTAAGTTAAAGGTTTCACTATGATACTTTTCTTATTAAACAATTTTAGCTAGTATAACTGCACAGAAATAGTAAAACAAGTTAAAAGTAAAGAAGACATACAACAGTCTAAGATTTTCTTTCCCCAAATTACTGAACTGAAATAAAATATTCATTTAAAATAAATATTACACAGCACAACTTCAACTTCACTGGTCTGCTGAGTTAATTTACTTATAAGAATGCAAGTATGGGTGAATAGGTATAGAATGGGTGAAAATAGGAACTGCAACAAAAATAAAAAAATAGTAAATGTATTTCATAAAAGTACCTAAGATACTTTTATTTTTTTTTTCTTCATAAAATAATGGTGTTTAAGGCCAGCAAACTATTAGATTGTGCCTTGCTATCACAGGTTATTCCATTTCATCTCATTAAATCTTTTTGAGACCAATAGCTTATCTTTCACTGAAACGTAACTTGTGTTTACTGAAAGGATCTCATGCGGAAAGGCATTTCATCTTGATTTAAAGCCATCAGAGGTGGAACATCAACTACCTTGTTCCGTAATCTGTTCCAAGAGGCAATATCTCACATTTTAGGGTGTCTTCTTTTTCATAACAGTCCTGTATATGGTTTCAGCTTCAAAAGTCTAATTTTTCTTCCACTAAACTAATAAAACCTGAAGTGGCCATTCATAGTACTTTTTTTTTTATCTTTAAAAAGTATGTATATACTATGCACAAATCATTTTCTAATTTCTTATTGTGATAAAACAAGCTTATTATTTGGCTGCATTAAATCTCTGACTGTAGAATAAAAATATTAAATAATTAGTGAATTATTTTTTCTTCAAACTTTTAATATCTCTTTTAAAATATGAACATCAGACTTGTAACTAAGAAGATAAAAAGAGTCTATGTACCTAACTAATAAAAAATACTGAAGGTACTTCATTTCATTGCATTATCCTGGCCTCACCTTATGCCAGTTTATGCATCCAAGAGACTCCATTTTACTATATCATCCCACTGAGAGCATATACCAGTTCCTAGTCTATTCTGACACTTCTTCCAAATCATTATATATTTCTTTGATATGGAAATTTATTCAGATACTGGATTGATTCACTTCACTTCCACACAGTTTATCAGTTTTTGTTCTCAAAATATGAATAATGAACAGGAAAACTAAAACAACAAAAACTGTTTGTGTGGTATACTGAGCAAGTAGAAAACAGGACTCTTGCCAACTGCACAGACCAAAAATAAATAAATAAATAAATAAATAAATAAAGCCATTTAAAGTAAGAATAAAATTTTATAGATATTCATCTGAAATATCCCTCCTAATATCATTTCAATTTGATCTCCTGAAACAACTGTAGGAATGCCAACAATATTTCAAAACTCAAATAAGATATTTTTTCAAAGTATTGTTTTGGCAGTATAGTATTTTGTATAGTATTGGCAGAAAATTTCAGTAAGTTGCTTATCTTCAGAAGTCACTGCAGCAAGATCAGAATGATACATATGAATTGCAGAATTAATTTCAAAACCAGAAAAGTACAGGAAAGTCACTTTTGTTGTTGTTGTTGTTGTTTTGTTTTGTTTTGTTTTTTAATGATTATTTTGCCTGAGTTGGCCTATGAAGATGTGTTCAAGGATATTAAGGAAAACTTACAATGTCTGGAAGATGAAAGTTTCATGAACAAAAAATTAAAAATTCAAATTAAAAATTTTAACTTGTATTTAATTTTATTTTGGTTTGGCATTGCTTTCTTTTACTTTGATTTGTTTTGCTTTACTCTGTTTTGTCTTTCTGTGGTCTCATTTTGTTCTTAATGTCTGCTTGCAGTTTAAGAAAAGCTAGGGTTTAGTGAAGAAAGACAATACATTAGTTAGAATTCCACATAAAAGTAGTCACCTTGCCAGATAAAGTACTATCAGAGTATTATCAGAGACAATGAAACTTATATACAGGTGTGACAACAACAGATTAATACTCTGAGTAATCACAGGATTCATTAACCTGTTCTGTTCTTACAAAGAAAAGCAGAAGAGCCTGTAACTTTAACTGAAATAAAACATACTAAAGTACATTGATGATTTCACATGTACTATCTGAAACAAATGTGAATAAAGTACAAAGTTCCAATACAATAAAAATTTAATTTTAAACTTTCTCCGGTCAAGTCTTATTCGTTAGAATGTTATGACTCCTTGGTCAAAACAAACTTTTTAAATAAAGAGATAAATCATAAAGAAAAGCAATGTAAATTTGTACAAGAAGTTTTTAAACTGTAAAAGATAAAAGCCTGATGGTTGTTTTTTTTTTTAAGATTTTTTTTTTTTCCAATTACTCCATCAGGAATCTTTACAGGATCAGAAATTAATAAATTTCTGTTGGACAACAGCGATTTGATATAACTTCTTACTAAAAAATTGTATATTTTATCTCCCATATTAATTAAAAATATCTCACTAACACAATTTCCCTCAGCCAGCAAGAATTTGTTATAAAATCCAAACACCTTAACTGGAAGTATTTTTATGATTGATTGATCTGAATATATTTTGTGCATCTCTAAGTCATTGTTTCTCAACATTTTCTGAAGGAAAGAAGACAATCTTTTAATAAAATGCACAACTACCTCTGTGCAATCTTACAACAAGGGGTTTTGTTTACAACTTAAAAAACAAAACAAAGCAAAACAAAAAACTATACCTTGAATGTTCACATTTATCATTTGATTTCCCTCATCTTTCTTTGTTTCTAGGCTTATTAGGACACAAGTGTGCTTAAAAATAAATATTTGTATTCAGTTCTGACAGTCTGCTGGTACTCAGCAGAGCATTAAAATCCCAGACAGATGCTCTACTCCAGAATGTCCTTTAAAATATTATCAGGTACCACATTTTATAAATATACCTCATAATTTTTAGCATCATTGTTTGAAGTTTGATTTTTCATAAGTATTGTTTACTGGTTCACAGTGGTGTATCTTCAAAGTGTTATAAACTATTATATTTAAGTCAGCATCATCAGGGACCCAACATAAATGTTTTTATGCAAAAGCGTGTCATGGAGAATAAACAAGAGGAGTTAGATATGCAGGGTGTGCTTACCTAATTTGCATTACAAAAACATGGTGGGATGGCTCCCCAAACTGGAGTGTTGGAATGGAAGGATACAAGCTCTTTAGGAAGGACAGGTAGGAGTGATGAGGAGGTGGTGTCACCCACTATGTCAGTGAGTATCTGGGGTGTATGGAGCTCTGCCTGGGATGGATGAGGAGCTGACAGAGAAAGTATTAAAGGGAAAGCAAGGACAGGTGACATTGTAGTGAGGAGTCCCCTACAGGCCACCAGATCAGGAAGATCAAGCAGATGAACAGAGAGAGGCAACCTCATGTTCACAAGCTCTGGTCCTCATGGACCACCCACCTTCAACCACCCACCTTCAACAACCCTATAGGGCACAGCAGCCATCCAGTACCTAAAGGGGGGGCCTACAAGAAAGCTAGGGAGTATCCATTATCAGTGAGTATAGTGTTATGGAAAGTGGGAATGGTCTTATATAAAAAAGTTTAGATTTAGATTAGATGTAAAGGAGACATTCTTAGATGGTGGTACGGCATTGGAACAGGTTGCCCAGAATAGTTTCAGATGCCCCATCTCTGGAAGTGTTCAAGACTAGGTTGGGCCCACCCAGGCTAGCTTTGGGCTACCTGGTCTAGTGGGAGGTGTCTCTAGTGGGAAGGGGGTTGGAAATAGATTATCTTTAAGGTCTCTTCTAGACCAAAACATTCTATCATTTTATGGTAATATAAATTAAAAACTATTAAACTTAATATTTAAGATTTAAATATTAAAATTAAGACTTGCACACGCACCACTGGAGACTATGTGTTTGGGGTCTCAAACCTTTTCTACATCTTTTCTGTATACAGCCTCCTAGAAAGTACAGTGCAGCAATAAATACTCAATCTGTAAATCAGCCTGAGAACAAGAAATTGTGAATAAGTTAATCTAAATTAGTGTATGTAATGGATACACTATAAAATAGGATTTATGGATGGTTAGGCTAATATAAGCTTTTGTTTTATGTCTGTGATGCTCAAATAAACTGCCAGTCAGATTCTTAACATAACTTTTTGTGTGTTTTATCCAGTTTCTTTCTACAATTGAATTTTTAATAGACTTGCTGGAAGTACAACACTTTGCACTAATCCTAATTTAGAAAGTGTTCATATGAGGAAAAACAACATAAAATTGAATTAAATTAAATTAAAAAAAAAATAATAATCATGGTTGAATCTAGAAATTGTCTACTGGTTAAACTGTCTGAAATTTACATTTGAGAGATATATGAATTCCTGATTTTGGTGGTTGGTTCCTTCAAAGTACTGCCTCATTTCACATGAAAATCTGCCTATTTAGATTTCTACTGGACAGAAGTAGAAATGGGAGAGGGCATTTGAATCTTATCAGAGTCATTATATATAAATTTTAGGTTAGCATTAATCTGTATCATATGGTTCTGTGTGTGCCATAGAAGTGTTTTTTGTTTGTTTGTTTGTTTTTGTTTTGTTTTGTTTTGTTTTGTTTTCTCTCTTCAGCTTGTAGGATACAGGAGGAGTCATCTCACATTTTTCCAGTTGTAGTTTTGGGAACAGTCTTGTGGTAAGAAAATCTTTTGGTGAAAAGTATCCATAAAATCTCTGTCACCATTGCAGTCAAAACATGCTAAACTGCAGGTCTGCCCTACTGTAGGTTTCTGTTATGCTTCAGAAATATTGAATGTTGATTTATGCTAATGATTCAAGCTAGATATTCATCTATTAAGAAAAAAGACAAAAAATATATATCTTTTTTATTGATTGACTCTGACAAAAAAAATAATATAATTCTTTCTACATGTGTTGAAAAGGCAGAACAAATGAAAGAGATGATAAAGAACAATACTGCCTATTTTTTTTATTATTAAAAAAAAAGAAAAAAATTAAAACAAAACAAAAAACAAACAAACAAAAAAACTTGATGTACTGCCTATTTTTTTTATTATTAAAAAAAAAAGAAAAAAATTAAAACAAAACAAAAAACAAACAAACAAAAAAACTTGATGAGCAAGAGCTTGATTAAAACAAAACAAAACAAAATTCTGGAGAATTTAGAAGGGTACACTGAAAGATACTGATTTCTGAAATGAATTTTTCCAGTACTGGGAAAAGAACCCTAATGAGTGTTTTCTACAAACAGAGCAGTACATTTAACAGTGTGTTTAATTATCATGATTACTTTTGAGGGTCTTCCTGTATTAAAGTCAGGATGCTCAGTTATAGTGGTTTGTCAGCGTTGTAATGTCTTCATTCACTTTGATCTGCAGTCTTCCAGAGTTTCAACTTACGTGAAAATAAAATAAATAAAAATAAAAATAAAAATTAATCAAAATTAAATAAAAATAAAATAAAATAAAAATAAAAATAAAAAAATAAAAAGACAAGTAATCTCTTCCATTTTTCCAGTGGTAAAACATGAGAAGTTTCTGATGCAAATGAAGACACGAAGCTATAGATTTGTCTGTTTTCCTCTAATACAGATACAGAAGAAATGACTAAATGACTGGAACTTTATTTGCATGGTATGTTCCAAAATGTATAGAGACCTTTTTCAGAAACTTTTTGTTGTTGAACCACCACCGTCAACTCTTGGATTATCAGTTATCAGGTTCTTTCTGTTCTACATATGATTGGATTTATCCATGTGCAAATATGTTAGTAATTAACTTGGTTTCAGGGAATGCTAAACTATTTTTTGTGTGTGTGTTTCTGTTCTTATCTGTTTTAAAACTCAAAATCCTGGGCATTTCTGCAATACACTTGTTTTTCTTTTTAAACAGGAAAGATTTTAAAAAAAATAATTATTTTCTAATTTGTTTAAGTGAATTGAGCACTACCTGTGAAATTTAAATTTGCCTAGGGTTCCTCACCTTGAAACAGAAGTCTGTTTGCTCAGTGATGAACATTTCCATCCAAGTAATGCACCCGTAGAGTGTATAACAGGTATAATGATTAACATGTAGACTGCATTGCTACAGTACTTGAGATCCTTCCTACATTAGCAACTACATGTTAGAGACCTGGTAAGGATTAAATCCCTTCTAGATGAGAAAGCTTGACTGTGGAGTTGGAAGGAGTCTTTACTGCTACACAGTTGACATACTCCTTTAATTACCCTCGCTTTATTTGGTCTTAGCTTTTCACAAGATTAACTTCTACTATAATTATTGCACTACTTTCAACCAGCATTCACTAAGCAACTGACTACTGGGAGACCATTAATTATTTAAATACTAGTTTATATACTCATTGTTTAAATAGATATTGTTTTCATATCAGATTTTGGATCTAAGTTGATAGTATATATGGACCTATGTACTGATGGTATGTATATCTGTATTGTGTTTTGTATTGCTTGTGAATATGATCAAATGAACCTTGTACATTTAACACTGGCACAAAGACTTTCAGATATGTGAGCCAACTGAGATGTAGATTTCAAAGGGCCTAATGTGCTATGAAATTTGATGTACATGTATTTGATGTATAAAAGATGTAATTTGCAGGCAGCCTACCTTTATACTAAGCCTAAAGCCATGTGGGTGTGCATATGTAAAGTTTCACACAAGTGCTAATTTAGTTATAACTTCTTCCTTGTATTCACCCATCTTTGAACATTTTCTTCCTAGTTATCTCAGAAATATTCCTGTTTCATAATAGTAACTTGCAAAAATTGTATGTTCACCAGCATAAATATGATACTGTTGTCAGAATCATCAGGAAGTTGATACGTCTGACCCACAGAGAGCAAAAGCAAATTCTCAAAGTGAAGCCCCCAAGCTCTTCAACCATTTGAACTACAACCAGAAACTGCAGACACAAAAATGGGCCCACAGATATTCTGTTTTTCTTATGCTTCAAAGAAGAAAAATATCTTCTCATCAGAATATAGTAACATAAAGAAACCCCTTTTCAACAACTACACAAGTCCAGCATCCCTTGCCAGATATTTTGTTAACAAATAACTTGCCCTCTACGTATTTTCCTTTTCTTATAAAAGATTGCTAGTTTTAATAGAAACATATCTGATCAGGCATAAGCAATAGGTAGTGTAATGAAATGGTGTACCCAAAGAGCAGTTAACATGTTTCTGATGTGGGAGAGTGATTTTGGGGTGATTTGAGGAGCAAATGGCTTTCAGTTTATATGGGAGAACTGCAGAATTATTTACAAATATCATCAGTTTAATCCAAGACCTATCAAAGTAAGGAGAAAGACTCCTACTAATTTCAGTAGTTCTTTGATTGTGTCTGCACCAAGACTATGGCAGGATCAGTATGGAACTGCAGCTCAATTTTATGTTTCAAATTAGGTACATGCTATATTAGTACCTGAGAAAATTGCCTACAGCCCTGATTTAGAGAATATGCAAACACATTGATAGCAATACATATGTCAAACATCCATTAAAGGCACACAGGAGCTTAAGAAGAACTTGAGCATTTGAAATAATAATTAAAAATAAAAAAGAGTAATGGAGAAGGCTGAAGTGCTCAATGATTTTTTTTGTCTCAGTCTTCATTGGAAAGAGCTCCAGCCATATAGCCCAAGATCAAGAAGGAAAAGACGGGTACTTGGAGAATGAAAAAATACCTGTTGTAGGATTCTCCATTTTTTTCTCCAGTTTTGAGACCATCTAAGGAACCTGGAGGTTCACAAGTCCATTGGATCCAAAGAGATGTATCTGTGAGTCCTGAAGGAACTGGTGGACCTAGTTGCTTAGCCTCTCTGCATCATAATTGAGAAGTCATGGCAGTGTGGTGAAGTTCCCATTGACTGAAAGAGAAGAAACATAACCTCCATTTTTAAAAAGGGAAAAAATGAAGGACCAGGGATTTACAGGCCAGCTGGTCTCACCTCTGTGCCCAGCTAGAGCATGGAGCAGATCATTCTGGAAACTATGCTAAGACACTTGGAAAATAAGGAGATGATTGGTAACAGCCAACATGGCTTCATTAAGGGCAGATTGTGCCTGATAAATCCAATGGCCTTCTACAAAAAGGTTGTAGCACTGGTGGATAGGGGGAGAGCAACTGACATAATCTACCTGGACTTGTGAAAAGCATTTGACACTGTCCCCCATGATATCCTCATCTCTAAATTGGAGAGATATGGATTTGATGGATGGACCACTTGGTGGGAAAGGAATTGGCTGGATATTTGCACTCAAAGAGTTGCAGTCAACAGCTCAGTGTCCAACTGGAGATTGGTGACAAGTGGTGTTCCTCAGGGGTTGGTATTGGGATCAGAGCTGTTTAACATCCTAATCAGTGACATGGATAATGAGATTGAGTGCACCCTCAGCAAGACTGTTGAACCAAGCTGTGTCGGTTCAACACACTGAAGGGAAGGAATACCATCAAGAGGGACCTAGACAAGCTTTAGAGGTGGGCCTGTGCGAACCTCATGAGGTTCAACAAGGTGCTGTGCAAGGGTCAGGACAATCCCAAGCACAAATAAAGGCTGGGCAGAAAATGTATTGAGAGCAACTGTAAGGAGCACTTGGGGGTGTTGACTGATGAAAAGCTCAATATGAGCTGACAATGTATGCTTGTAGCCCACAAAGCCAACCTTATTCTGGGATGCATTAAAAGAAACATGGTGAGCAGGTCGAGGGGGCTGATTCTTTCCCTCTCCTCTGTTCTTGTGAGACCCCACCTGGAGTTCTGTGTTCAGCTCTGTGGTCCCCTGCACAAGAAGAACATGGCCCCATTATAGTGAATTCAGAGGAGGGCCATGAAGATGGTCAAAGGGCTGGAACACCTCCCTTATGAAGACAGGCTTAGAGACCTGGAGATGTTCAGCCTGAAGAAGAGAAGGCTCCAGGGACATCTTATAGTAGCCATCTAGTACCTAAAGGGGAGCCTACAAGAAATTTGGGGATGGACTTTTTGTCAGTGAATGTAGTGATAGGACAAGAGGGATTGGTTTTATGCTGAAAAAAATAAAATAAAATAAAATAAAATAAAATAAAATAAAATAAAATAAAATAAAATAAAATAAAATAAAATAAAATAAATAAAATAAAATAAAATAAAATAAAATAAAATAAAATAAAATAAAATAAAATAAAAATATATATTTAGATTAAATGTAAAGAAGACATTCTTTTCTCAGAGAATGGTAAGGCATTGGAACAGGTTGCCCAGAGAAGCTGTGGATGTCCCATCACTGGAGGTGTCCAAGTCCAGGTTGAAAAGGACTTTGAACAACCTGGTCTAGTGGGATGTGTCCCTGTCGATGGCAGGGTGGTTGGAATTAGATGTTCTTTAAGACTCCTTCCAATAGAAACCATTCTATGATTCTATGTCTTTTCTTCAGTTGTAGTTGCTTTCTTCTTCATCATAACACAGTCAGTCTGCAGCCTTATAGCTAGGACTTTCTCTTCATCTGTCTTTCTAGTGGTTCTCAGATGGCACAGAATATTATATTTCTTCATAAATAACACTGTATTTCACACCAGATCATCCTGAAAACTATGCTAAAACACATGGAAAATCAGGAGGTGATTGGTGACAGCCATCATGGCTTCATTAAGGGCAGATAAATCCTGATAAATCCAGTGGCCTTTAAATGTTTAATTTATTAAATCTGCAAATTGTCTACAAATATGTAATACAAATATCTATCTATTTGTTACTTGCAATATCATTTCCACAGTCATAATCATGATTTTATATTAAATACACTGTGTAAATGCACAATTAAATATGTTGTTATGAATATGTATGTTGGTACTTGGCTAGATTGCTTGCAACCAGTTACTGCACGGGCTGCTTTGAACACTCACTATACAAAATGCTGTGATTACCCAAAATCTCAAAAAATTTTCAGCTCTGCAGTAAGATAATTTTCACTCCCAAAGCAAATTTTATAGTGGACAAAGAAAGTCTGAATTCATCTAAATGACTTTGTCAGCATAGCATATCCCCAGTACAACATCTTCTTAGTAGATTAGTACCTCTGCTTCCAACTGTAAATGAAAATCAGTCCTTATTTAATATCATTATTTATGCGGTTTTTTTTTATTTTATTTATCTAGCACTTATGTAATGTCTAATAGCTTTAAGCAAGGAAGATGGCCTGTTGAACAACATCTTGCAGTTAGTCTGAATTCTTCAGTAAGAGTAAAAAATATTCTTATTGTGTTTCTTTCTGGAAATTGCATATGACAGCATAAAAAATACCTTCATTAAATGTTAACTTTCAAATCTAGCACAGGGATGTGAAAGTACGGATAAGAAGGTAGTGGAAGAATTTTTTCCACTCCCTTAATTATGATGACATGACTCAATATGTTAGTATTATCTACAGAAAAAAAAAAAAAAAAATTATTGGGAAACATAGATATGATACTGGATATGATACATCAACCTAGCAATCAACCTAGCACTAAAGTGCTAGACAGAGAAAAGGAGTGCCTAAGTGCTATCCGATTAGATTCATTGCAGTTTGATTTTTATTTATTTATTTTTTTTTCTCCATTACACTGAAATTGGGCAGAAATTTCAGAAATGCGCTGGGGAATCTAAGTCATGCCTCTGGACTTCAAAAGACAAATTTGTCTCTAAGATTCTCAGATGAAATCTGCAGCACATTTATTAAGTAGAAAATAATAGAAATCCATGGAAGTACTCACTGAGAGAGCAAGAGCAATGAGCCATTGCAATATGTAATTCACATAATACTGAGAGTAGTTGCATACAAAGAATGAACATACGCTGATGGAAAGTTATATGAGCTCATCCTTGTCAAGGAACCCATTAAAGCGGCTAAACCTGAGATACAATTGGATTACTGAAATCTCTTGTATAACATCAGAGTTAATAAAATAATAACACAAATGCACTACATAATCAGAAGCAAATTGAATTACGTCAATTTTCTGCTCACTTTCTGTCTGCTTTATGTGTATTCTCTTTTAGAAGTAGAAAAGGATTTATCTACTTTCAAAGCATTCTTGAGGTAGCAATTTCCAAAGCAATATTGATACAAGAAGGATTTTAGATCCTGAAGCTTTAAACCATGGTGACCTTATGAAAAACAGTGCAGAAATACATTTAATTAAATGAAATTAATTAATGTAGTGTTCATATATATATATTTAAATGAAAACAGCAGATTTCCATTGTTTTAAGTGGGTATAACCAGCAAAGATAAGTACAAAAAGTTGAACTATGTAAGACCTGTTCCAACATTTAATGAGTAAAACAGATGACCTTGACAGCTACAACTCCCCTAGAACATGCTCCAAGGCAATATTAATTTAGAAATTTTCAAAAATGTGTTTGAATGTACTTGTGCACAGTATCAGGGTATATATGGACAGTCAATTTAAATGTATTGATTTTTCTCTGCCATCAGACATGCCCTTTAAAACAAGTACCTTGATTATAAAGTCTGTTTTTTAGCTTTTGTGTACCTCTCAGCACTTCTTTGCAAAGCTTATCACTCCAAATTTTTTTTTCATGGACAAGGTGTTTTATGTTGTGGTGATGGATTCTAAGAAACTGTCCTCATATTGGTCTCAGTATCTGACATGTAAGATCCTGGAAGACAAGAGAGACATAGTGTAAATGTGTGAAATACACTCATAGTACCAGAAACAACAAAAAGCCTAATATAGTGAGTCATTTAAATACATATATTAATTTATAGGACTGAGAGAATAAGTACAGAACTTGACAGTGAATACTGTGCTTTCCATTTTGCTCAACAGAAGCAAAAACCTCATGTATAGCAAATTCCATGATTCAACTTCCTCCTAGCCACACAGCTGTTGACCCAGGAAGACCTGCATTTAGCATGTTATTCTGTTGTGTTTATATCACAGCCTCGTATATAGTTGAGTTATTGCTAGGGCTAGCACACAGATGACTTGAGAATAAGTTCTAGATGGGTGAATAAAAAGAGTTACATTTATTTGTTTGTTTTCTTTTTTTTTTCAGTCAGATATAAGGTTGAGGCAGGCCTATGACTGGACTCTAGGAGCTTAGGCCAAGCATATCGAGAAAGGGGCCTCATTTTCTAAGCTTAACACACACAAAGTAGATATAAATTCTATATAGTTATATTAAACTGACTTTTCCTCTTCTCAGGTGAGCATGCTAACCACTCTGCATGTTGTGAGTGACTGGCTAACATTCTATAAACAAGTAAATTCTTTTGTTCATCAAGTCACTGTACCCAGTGAATGGTGCTTTTCAAAGAGGAGCAGAAGGGAACAGAGGAGTCCCATTTCGGAACAACTTTAGACTCCTGCTTTAAAACACATTCGGAAGATACTGATTTAAATTTCCAAAGAGAGACATCACCACCACATGCTCCGCAAATTATCTGGAGATAATAACTCAAAGAAAAATAGATTAGCCAAGCATGACAAGTAGCTGAATGCTACACTGTGAACAATGGTATTTTAATAAAGCTACCTACAGTTATTCAAAATTTTAAATGAAAAGTGTTGGAGTGGGCACATCAGCTGATAAGATCAGTAAGTGTATTAAACTAACATCCACATGTCAATAAAGACAAAATGAGATTTGAAGTGATAAGGATACTACAGGGAGAGAAATTTCAAAATTATGTAAGACATCTAGAAAAAAAAGGTTCTATGTTCTTTAAATATCATGTTGAACATGCTATACAGTTTCAAAGTAATAAGCCTATCTGAAAGTATATGAAAGCTATGTTGACAATAGGTTATCCATCTCAGTACAAAGAATTAAATTAAATGCTTGATATACTTCCTCCTTTTTATGTTATCTTTAATCTTTTGCATCAAAAATGTGCGTAAAATAACTTCAAAATAATTTAATTGTAAATCTTTGCAACAATTAACAGCAGGCTCGTACTTTAATAATTCATCAGCAGTGAGTGATCTTAAAAATAACACAGTGACCTGAAAGCTTCAGTCCTGAAAGCATCTTTGCTATAACACCTTCTCAATGTACATAGACCAGTTTTTATACACCTGTTTTGCTGGTGCATTCTGTCACCCAACTCATATTTTATGTGATTGCTTCTTTGAAGATGTTAAGGGAATAGGCTTGATTTTGATAGTTATTTCCTGGGATTTGGGTAGTGTGGTTGTTAATCTATTGCAAAAGACATTTTCGTTTTTTGAATACATCATAATCTGAGTGTACTTTGCTCTTATCAGTTTTCTTTTGACTTATGAATTCTGCTTTTCATTTCCTCTGAGCTCTTTTACTAATTGACAGGTGGTCTTGATGTGGTTCACTACAGCAACCTCTCTCAGGTTACTGGATGACTCTCCAGATGTTTAATTTCATCATTTTGATATACTTCAGTGACTTTCTAGGCTACTTCTATTGAACACTAGTACACTTATCTCCCTCTCCTCTTTTCATTTCTCCCATTAGAAAAAAAAGTGATTTGTTGTTGTCTCACATTTAAATTAATTCCCTTCGCATTAGTTTCAGAATTTTAAAGAATCTTTCAAAAGGTTAGTCATGGAAAGCCTTCAAAACTCAACACATTTCCATATACAATATGAACATCTTTGTGATGTTGCATATAATTATGATGCTTGATAGTACACCATACTCAAATCCAGCATTGCATTGTGATCCCCACCATGACTCAAGTTCTTTAATTTACAGACATGCAGAATATATATCTATATATCTATATATATGTATGTATATGAGAGAGATTTATGAATCTCAAATTGTTTCAAAATTTTGGGGTGGGAAATGTATTTCATTTATTATCCCTAGGCACTGCAAATCTTCCTTTTTGTTTGGTACATATGACATCTAGAATGACAAAATGTTCAGATCTGTAATGTTTTGTCAAGAGATCGTTTTACAGGCTCTGGATAAAGAACATAATAATTGTTCTGCAACACCTGAAGCCTCCTGTAAATTGTTTTATGCTGCCAGCTTTCCTTTATTATACTTTTCCTGCCATAGATCTGTGAATGAACAAAAGCTTTTAAGATGACACCCACTTATTTTATTACATTGCTGTATACTTGACAGTCTTTAATTAAGTTGATTTACTTCCATCTCTGTAATACATGTATGCTGGCTACCGTACCTAGGTAAATATCTCTGTTCAGCTAAAATACAGACTTACAAATTTAAATGAAGCAAGCTATTTTATTTACCAATTTTGACTGATAAAAACATTTTAATCATTGTTCTCCAACTTCATCCACTGTTAAAACTTAAATTCAAGTACAGAAATAATTGGTAAAGTTCTTTAGATTTTTGAGAAAGATTAATATCAAAAGGTCTTAAGGGAGCCTCTTCTATCAGCAATTCCAAAACCACAAAGTTTATCTATGAAAAAAATCATGACAAATTTGGAGATATACTCACTCACCTTTGCATTGTTCAGATTATCTTTGCACAAAATTTTTTGGTAATTTGCAAGTCACTGTTTATTTCTCCTATCCAACCCAAGGAATACTTACTTAGAGAGAAACATGTTAAATTCAGAACTGCTTTCAAAACCAGAAATGATTTTTTTTTTCCTGCTACATATGCTTCAGTTATTCTAGGAAGATAATGCAGGTTTATATACTTAAGAATTATACAAGTCCTCCTCAAGTTATATACGATTCCAAGGGCATAGTAATCCAAGACTCCTTATGAGTAGTGTTTTCATGGATTTAGAAAACCTATCTTTGTCATTAAGGGAGGGGGAGGAAAGGGAAATAAAAATAAGGTATTTCTGCAGTCTTCTTCATGACAGTTTCTTGAAAAGAAAGTCTCTTCTACACAGATTAAGTCCTGAAACAAAAGATATAAGCTCAAAAAAAAAAAAAAAAAAAAAAAAAAAAAAAAAGTATGTATGCTAAACAATATTTTACAGAGAAATACATCCCATGAAAATTACCTCACTTTACATGCACACAAAATCATAAAAATTGGACCGACTCAACTTAGTTTTGACATCCACTGTGTTGAATGTCTACACTGGAGCAACACATTTGGGCTCCGTTATATTCAGTGCAAAGCCAATCAATATGACCAATGAATTTTAAGGTGCAGGTTATCTTAAAATAAATTGACAGAGGAAAAGCTAACCAAAGAGGAGAGGTAAATAAGCTGAAAGAGGTATCAAACTGTTGTACATTATAAAAACACGTGTATATATATATAGAGAGAGAAATAATGCAGTGAAACATACAGACAGATTTAACTGTCATGAAGAAGTGAGTCATTTAGTAACGTTTTAATGGATTTCATCTACCACTAGCAAATAATTCCTCACATGTGCAAAAAAAAAAAAAAAAAGTTCAGAAAACGGAATACTCTATCTTCTATGCCCAAACACTCTCTTGTTCCAACAATTGGCACCACTTCAGTAGCATAAGGTATTGAAAATGGCTAAAACTAACTAAATGAGGATTCCCTAGTTAGACCAAATCTGTAATTTGTCTTTTCCTGCATTATATCCATTGGCTTTGGCATAGGGCATGAAAGGACTCCTCACTGGGCATGAAAACAGACTACACTGTTATAATCAACAGTATACATCTTACAGCTCTATGTAGGTGTGTACCGACACTTAACTTTGTATAAATTAAATAGCTGTTTCTTTTAGACTAAAAGATGGAAAGACAACCTGGGGTGGGAGGTGGGGGAGTGATTCTTTGCCTGTCTAAGTGCAGGACACCTGACTGTTGTATTTTTTATTTATAAAGTCACGCAGTAACACAGATCCACCTCATTATACTTGCAATCCATCTTGTTCACAATGTTATTCAATAAATGGCAACTTCTTGGTAAAACAGCCATAATCAATGTGCATAAACTAATTTTTTTGTTAGTTATGATTTTACAAGGTCATTTTTATTGGTGCAACTAGACTGATAGATAATATTGTAATTCTTTTCAAAGACACAGACAGTTATAACACAATTAAGTAACCAAGGATTGATCCTAGCTACATCAAAATCAGTTGAAACTGATGGCACCCAGATAGAAACAAAGAGAAGCTCAACACATTTCAGGATAAGCAAGGCTTGAAGTAGAAAACAGTCCAACCCTCTCTCCCCTGTTTCTCCCCAAATTCTTGCTCTACTCTGTATTTAATACACAATATTTAAAATGTTTAAAGTGGCAACATTTTCATAACAGTCTAATACAGCACAGACATTTAAAAAGTCATTGACATGGTCTTGTCAATAGTTTGGATCTTCGTTCATACTAGAAAGCTGAAAGGTTATCTAAAAAGGAGAAAATCTAGCCCTTTGTTTCAATGTGACAGATGTACTTGCCTTGAGCACTAACAAGGCATAGCTAATTACTGATACAGTTGCAGAAAAGGAACTTTGACAGTCATGATCTATGAGCAAATTTGTCTTCCAAATGGCAAGCCAAACAGAGGTTACTGAGGATCTTTGGCACTGACAGCATAGTGGGTGGGTTATAAAAAAATTTTGCACTTTTGTTTTTATTGCTTAAGGGGAAACATCCCACCTTCAACTCAGATGATGTCTGAGACCATTTCATGCTTGTACTACTTCCACTAGATGTGCCAATATATCTTTTCATACATTGTCAAGAGGTATTTAATCCAACAGTTTATTAAAATCTCAATTTTTCTAAATTCTTCCATGATTTTAATGACACAGTATCTACTCAGAGATATCATTTGAAGAATGATTAACTCATATATCATAAAACAAATGCTTCAGCTTGTTTATCATTTTATTTAGGATCTATAAAAATTCTGTTGGTAAATTGATTTAAAAACAACTATTTCAGAAATGTCTGAAGCCTTTGATTGTCTTGTCATCTCAAACATTATGCAAATTTCTGAGAGGTTGCATTCTGGTAAAAGTAAATTGCAATAAACTGATGTTATTGTACAAAATCAGATTCAATACTTTACCAACTATGATAACTGTAATAAAATGAAAAACACATCTGAACAGTATTGACATTAACTTTCAGTCCTCATTTTTAAAGTGTTTCATTCATAATATTAAAACTTTTTCAATTTCTTAGATCACAAAAAAAATGTTCAGATAAGACTAAGGAAAAATATTATTGTTTATCAAGAAGAAATAATTATTCTTATTTACCACAAAAGCAAACAAATATTTATGTTTCCTCAGTGATAGGTGCGGTATGAGGACTGAAATATAATTGTAATATGAAGGATTTTTTAGTCAACATTTACTCATCTAAAGTAAATACATTACACATTTGGGCTGTGGTTGTTTTTCTGCAAATATTAGAAGTCTTCTTTAAAATCTATCACAAGACCTTTGGGTATAATAAGATCAAATCATTTGGGTCAGATCCCAAATGGGATTAAGCTTCCTGGCACAAAACATTGTAGCAATTCAATGTTCGGCAATGAGCCCAGACGTGTAATTCAGGGATTCCTTACATTCCCACATTCCATGGACAATGAAAGAGAAAAACTAGTACTTGTAATTGTGATATTCTGTAGCCACCATGAGAAGCAGAATTACTTAAAACAGGTATTACAAGCACAAAACCACCAGTATATGAAGCTTCATTCCTCTTTTCTGCCTTAAGTGTCTGTACGTCACTAGGGTTCTCTACTTAAAACAGCTTCCTCCATATCTTTGCTTGAATCACACTGACTATTTGCAATGATTTTCCCATTATGCTCAGTAAATGCAACAGTTCAAGAATGACCTTGGTTTCATAGATTTCAAATACATGTTTCATCTTTTTGATAAAGAGGTCCTAATCACCAGGAGACAAACCTATACTCTTTTTTTTATAATAATTATATATATATATTTTATTCCCTGTTTATAAATCTCATTTTAATTATTACAAGGAAATGCAAATGTTGTTGAAACTCAGGTCCTTCTTCCTGAGTTTTGTAGCTTACCGTTTAGGGCATTCATACAGAAAACGGGAGTAACCAGTTTGAATTAAGAAGAAGCTCTGAACTCTGTTCTCCCACTCTGTGGATAATGACTGTGGATAATGACTAAACCTTTGTGCAAAAGTAAAAGTAGCTCTTCCATCAATATCTTTGAGATGTAACACTTTGAATTGAATATAGTGTTGTGTTTGTTCAGGACAGACAAATGCTACTTATAACAGTAACCTGGAAGGTGCTTCTCAGGCAAGGGATGTGTCTGAACTTTGAGCATGGCAGCACTACCAGGCATGTACAGAAATTTAGTTACCTATACAAAGTTTATGATCACCTACATCTTATGACCTAGAGATTCAGCAGAGACATTGTGAATCTCTTCATGGGTTTCATAAAGTTCAAGCTAAACACTTGGGTGTTTTCACTGTATTTCTTAAGCAGTATAAATATTATGGATGAAGAAGACTTAATTTAAAGAATCTTTCATTTTCATATGATATGCTTTTCATCTGACATTTATTCAAGTGCTGGAGATTTTTCAGCAACACAGAAATGAGCTGAGTTCCCATAAGTTATCAAACAGGACTATTTCTTCTTCTTTAGATTTACTTTTCTACAACTGCTGCATCATTTCTACCATTTACACATTTGACTTTTAAGAGACTTTTAGTCCAGGTTTTGTGCAGCAAGTGAACACTTAAACAGTTGATGTTGGGTGATGTATGCTTGAACATTATAGAAGACTAATTACAAAGACCTTTATGATAACAAACAAACAAACAAAAACTTTTCTCCAATTATTTTAATTCACTGAAAGAGCTGAGAAGAAATCCTTACTGATCTTTTCTGAAGTGTGTTGTTCATGCTCTGGTGAGCAAAAACAAGTCTTCTGCCTAAGTAGGACATGCAGAGAAGTACTGTGGCAGTTTACAGACCATATGTATAAAGGAAAGATAAGAAATGTTTTTTGTTGGTTGTTGTTGTTGGTTGGTTGGTTTGTTTTGTTTTGTTTTTCAGAAAAGGAAAGGATGGGCACAAGAACCATTTCTACAAAGAACACTATTACTTACCTTAACTCAGTCCCTCAAATCTGACCATCTGCACTGGGGCACAAATCCCTCCAGCTGGGGACTGGATGCTACCTGATTTTATGTAAATGTATGTTCTCCAGACAGGAAGACTTCAACTGATTTTTCTAATTTTCATTATATATTCCTTCCAGCCCAGAAACATTCTTTTTAGAATGTATGTATTTCTGAATTACTAACATAAGAAAAGAAGAAGAAAAAAAAAAAAAAAAAAAAAAAAAAAAAGGCAAACATCTTCAGAACTCTCTTTGTTCTCCACAGAGATTAACTGCCAACAACATAATATAAATCAAGAATATGTGTATGACTTTTTTTTTTTTTTCAAGCCTTTAACTAGAAAGTTTGCTGCTAATATTGGTGTAATGACTTCCTGCTGTTAAACATTCATTTCTGACTGAACTGCAATTCACTGTGCCTTCAGCTGTGCCAACACAATGCTGGGGCTAACTGTAAACAGAACTGGAAAACTAAAGCAAACCTTCATTTACTAGGAGCTGTGATACTTTTAGGTAAATCCTGAAGTGTAATGTTAGGGCACTATGTTATATTCCAATGAGAATAAAATAAAGGGCTAGCTGAAATATTGCTGTCAGCACAGCATCTGCTCATGTGATCTTTTAGTCATAATAATACTGCTAATTCTCAGCATATCAAAGCAGACAAGGAGACTAACACACACAGTACACCTTCTGAATATTTCCTATAAACTGCTCATGAGCAATCTTCAGGCCAACAATTTATTCACTGAAGAAATAAATGAATATTTTCTGGATAATGAATAAATCCAAAAATGTTGCCATATGTTTGTGGACAACTGGTGAATAGAAAAAAATGTTGGTGAAATTTAACCCAATAAATAATTCATTACAAATGAAATGCCTATTCTAAATTTAAACTCACAGATGTAACTGTCTCCAAGCTTCTTTTTTACAAATAGCACTACCACCCAATTCCTTCATTCATTATATACTCCGCCATCATCACTGGTTATCATCAAAGGCTTTACATCCAGGCAGCCGAGGAAGAGAGCCGTCTGGTTAAAATGTTAAATCAATTTACATTTCACCTCACTATTTCAGAGTTGAAACCATCACCTGCATTTGAATGACCAAGAGACCAAGACAGAGTGCAGCACAGCATAATGCAGTGGGTTGACTGCTACTTCATTTGCCTTGACCCCTACTTTGTAACCTGCCACTACTGAATTTTAGAGGAAAAATGACTAGAGCTAGGGAAGCAGGCAGAGTGAAAGTCAACATCATCATCTCCCTTTCCACAGGTCAATAGTTCAGCATTATCATTCTGGAAGAACTAACCTCATATCTGAAACCCATTTCCAAGTGTACTGTTGTTATCTAAAAGACAATCTGGAGACTTTTTTTAATGCTTTCAAGTGAAGGAAGTTAAAATACAGGACAATAGAAGAATATAGAAATAAACTTCTACCATAAACTTATCCAGAGGGAATAGGCGTTTAACTTCATGTTTCTTACTCAGAGTACAAGAAATTTTGTATCATCATTCACAGAAAGATTTGTTTCTGTGATCTATTTCATTTTTCTGAAATAAGAGTGGGTTACATGCATAAATAATGAAGAAAAAAAAAAGTTGGAAAATAATAACTTGCTATGTACACCATCAAAGTGAAAAAAATATCATGTGTGCCACAGTAAATTATCCGTAAAGGTAAGGTTTTAATTTACTTTCACATATAAGCACATCTAAAGGAAAATCTAGTGATTCATTATCTTATGCACAATAGTAACATAAGATTTTTTTTCTTTCTTTTTTTTTTTTCCCAACACAGTTTACCTTAGAACTTGATCTTGTATCCATTTTTCTCACAGAATCCTTGTCCAAGCAATGCTGCAGATATGGTGGTTGATGTCAATGCACAAACTTTAAGTTATTTGATATGATTAATGCTCCACTGGAATTCCAGGAGGAAAAAGACTGAACAAAACTTAAACACATACCTATCAGTGAGACCTTTTTTTCTCAGCTCTATATAACAGAAAAAGCAGTATACTTGTCACTTAGATGTCAAGATCCTACTTTAAGATAAGCCAGAGAGTTATCAAAATAGTCAGTGAAAATGATTATCCACTATAAAACTCAATTTCATCCATTGCGTGATGGGAAAAAAGCAGTTAAATTGTAAAGTGAAAGGAGGCTTTAATGCATAAATACAGAAAGTCTAATTATTAACCTTTTTATTTTTACCTGCATCATGACTTTTTGCAATGTGCAAACTTTCAGTAAGAGAGGTCCAACCCTAATCTTTGGTAACAACTATAATCAAGTGACATCCACTACTATCTTTGCAGCTAGTAGTGAAAACCAATACTAGAGTTAATTTTTCAACATTGAATCTGATATAAACATATTATCACTCTAATGTTAATCTACCTTTTTCAGAATTTTTCTCTGAGACTGAGCAGATTTTTAGGATGTATCTCTGTTCAGAAGTGAAGAAAATTTGAATAAATGCTCCAGAATTATATGACTACCATACATTATTATCTCTTGATACACTTCCTTTAAAATGTTTTAAAAGACTGATTTCAAATCAGATGTAGACCTATATTACTCCTAGGCATGTAACAGCACGAGAAACCTAACAGGTGATGTGGAACTATGCTGGATTCATTATGTGCCACTATTAATGCGATTTAACAAGTGCTCAAAATCTCTCACTGAGATGTTTGATCACTTTGTTAAAGGCCTTCATCCATGTTTAACTGTATGCTTAGCTGAGTAAATCTATCAGCGTAAGAAAAACATATATATATATGCATATATTTTTATATTTTGGTTAGTTGTGATCAACGATGACAGTATATCTTGCACCCAGATTAAAATACTCCAGGATGGTTCTGCCTTTGCTATTCAATTGACAGCTGTAACAGCTTTTAAGAAATGCCTCATGGCATTAGTTTGTTCTTCAGCCCATATCCTAACATCTTCTAATTACACTAGTATAATTTAAAAATTAGTGTGTCTCTAACCACTGTTGTGGTTAGAAAATTTTTAGAGAATATCTGAGTGGTCGGAAGCACAAAACTAAAGGGCAACTGCAAAATACATCAATCTCCTGTCCTCTTCTCTCTCCCAAATTGTGCTCTCCAAAATAACTGCATAATTCCTGTTTTGACTCAATTCTCTAAGGTTTATGAGATAATACCCCATTCCCTCTAATAAAATTAGCATTTAATTCTGAAGTCTGATTGTTCTGTTTAGAGTGTCTCAAGGAAATACATAATAATACCATCTTTTGTGTTTTCTTTCTGTTAAAAATAAGGGAATTCAATGAATGAAAACAGTACAAGGTTTAAAAAAATAGATAAATCAAAGTCAGGAAGCAGGAAAAGTAAAACAAATTGCAATACTAAATAAAACAAAGGCACAAAGAAGAGATGCAACAGTCTAGATTTTCTCTGCAATAATTAAGATACACATTTTTACCTAATTACATGTAATAAGTGAATCAAAATAATTTAATGCCAGGCAACAGCCACTTTTAATTCTTTTTTTTTTTCTTTTTTTTTCCATATTTTTGTACTGATCTCTGAATCTTAGTACTTAATGAAAATATCATTATGTTTAAATTATCTTTCATTTCTAGAATAAAACAGACATTTTAAGACCTGTTTTCCTAACCAGTAAATTTAGACACGAAAGTATACTTGATTTCTCAGAAATACTAAGTAGCCATATGTGGTGTAATTGCCTGAAGTAACTAGGAAAATAAAACTAATATTCACATTTTAAAGAAAATGTACAGCATTGAAGAGGTTTTCAGGGTAGGGCATAGCTGCATTATCTGAGTGTTCCGTAGGCTTCCAACCTTAGATGCTATCGCACTGGGGAAACTTGGTGTGCTAGCTCTAAGGAACAGTATAAGGAACAGAGCATAGAGTGGAGTGGAGACACTACGGCTAGGCTCTGTACCAGGTGGGGACTCTATTGTTCTTGTGCACACCAAGACTGATAAGCTGCACTTTTTGCCACCCTGAGCCAAGGACCTGTCAAGTTTTGACAAATGCTGTACCCTAGTGTACTTTTTGCTCATTATAATATAATTGTAATACCAAAACACACCTCCATCCCAAAAGCTACCCACCTCCAAGGTACGACCATCCCTCACCAAACATGTGTTCTGAATTTCTCGGAGCCTATTACTTTAAATGGAGAAGGGAGAACTTTTCACCAATCATAACTAAGATATGCTTGACTAGAGTCACTCAAGCTCCACCTAAAAGATAGAAAATAATATAAATTGGGCCAAGACAGAGGGGATGTTAGGGAAGATACCACTGTCAGGGGAGATACCATCCCAAGGGAATACAACATCCTTAGGACCTCCTGACTCCTAGGACCAGTCAACAAGCTGAGCCTCTCTTCCTCCCTGCATTGGGACGCCTTTGGGTGAGATTTGAACACTTGATGATAAATCTCTCTAGAGTCTTTGATCCTTTTAATGCGTTTATTTCTAGGCTGCGCGCCTGTAACACCTGTAACACCTGTGTATTTCATGCATGCTAGCTTGCTTTTGCAGACAGTCACTATTGCTGGCAATCCAAAGAACCTGTGTACCTGTTGCTGTAATAAATCACACTTGATTGCATTGTTATAGCTCTCATTAAGTGCAACTAGGGTAAGGGTGGTTATATGTTATTGGTGAATCCATGACCGTGACAGTTCAGTGTTCTGAATCCAACCAGACCCCGGACAGTTAATCCGTTATTGGTGAATGTCTGACCGGACCCCAGACTGTTAACGCGTTATTGGTGAATCCGACTATTTCAGTACCCTGAATCTGACTGGCCCCATAATGGTTAATCAGCTATACCCCTTAATGCGACACCATGTATTTATTCAGTGTCTGATAAAAATCTAAAAGATGAGGTCAATCAAACAATGTAGTCAACCTAAGTTCATAGAAACACTCTAAGTTTTCAGAAATTTCATTCATAATGCTCACGATTCTAGATAATCAAGTATACAAGGTTATTGTCCTCAGTAGAAAAAGAGCTAATATTCATACAATATTTGTAATTATTTTTCTTAATTTTTATGTATATTATTAGGCTTTTTCAGCTTAATTAAAGCATTATAAAGGTACTCAGTTTTTAGGATTCTGATTATCCAAACATAATGAATGCATGGAATATGTTTGTGGAATAACTAAGACTTCATAAAGTACTCAATAGAAAGGGAATCAAAAGAAATAAAAACCCTTTTTCAAATAATCAGATGGCGAGAGATGACTGCTTTCAAATTGGCAAAATAGGATCCTACCATAAATGCGTGTATTATTTAAGACAAAACAATTCACAACTAACCTATTTTGAGCTAATTTAACTCATTTCCTAACAGTTGGTGGTATTTCACATTTTAGATTTAGCTATATTAAATGCTTATAATTTCTTATTCATCTGATAGACAAGTCCACATTTCACTCAGAGCAAGTTTTGTGACTTTACTGTTTTATTTTATTTCTGTGAAGTGATCAGAATAATATGTTATGGAAGTAACTTTTAGCTCTGATCAACAATAATGGAGGTCAGGCTTTAGCAATTATATTAATCCAATGAGGTTAACTAAACCATAAAAAGTAGTGCTGAAATGTTCATTTTTCTGTCAGTTATACTGCTAGGGGACTTCCTTTTCCTGTTATAACCATTTTATTACAAGTTTCTCTAGCAAAGAAAATGATAGGTTTCTTCTGGAGAAGAAATGAATAAACTCTATGCAGCCTGATATTAAGTTATACCGGAATGATCTAAATAGGGTTCTTTTTGGAAAAGACAAAAAGACTGTTATTTTTGGAAAAGTCAAAAATATACCAGATGGAATGCTACTAATTTTAGCAGAAGAATTTGAAAATGACAGATGAAACACTTTTTTTGTTGTTTTTTTTTGGGGGGGGGGTTGGTTTTGTTTTCAACTATATTTTTTTAAAGAGAGGTATAAGATAAAAGTCTGGATGTGAACTAGTTATCAACATGTCTTCCTTTCTCCACCAATCAGTGGTAGGGTACCAGAAGTCAACACATACATTGACATATCAATGACGTCACATTCTAACAAATGTAAAGCCTATCTACAAGAGCCAGAAGGAGGATCCAGAAAACAACAGGTCTGTCAGTCTGACTTCAGTGCTAGGGAAACTAATGGAATAGATATTCTGAGTGCCATCTCATGACACCTACAAGGCAACCAGACAATCAGGTCCAGTCAACATGGGTTTATCAAAGACAGACCCTGCTTGATGAACCTGATCATCTTTTATGGTGATGTTCTCATTGGATGAGGGAAAGGCTGTGGATGTTGTCTACCTAGACTTCAGTAAGGATTTCAACACAGTTTCCTTCTGCATTCTCCTGGAGAAACTGGCTTTTCAGGGCTTGGACAGGTGTATGTTTCATTGGGTTAAAAACTGGGTCAGTGGCTAGTCCCAAAAAATTGTGGTGAATGGAGTTAAATTGAGTTAGAGGCCAATCTCTATTGGTGTACCCAGGGCTCAGTACTGTGGACTGTTCTCTTCAATATCTTTATCAATGATCTGGATGAGGGAACCAAGTGTACCCTCAGCAAGTTCATAGAAAACATCAAATTAGGTACAAGTCTGCTCAAGGCCCAGAAGGCTCTACAGAGGGATCTGAATATGTCAAAGCCAATTGAATGAGGTTCAACAAAGCTAAGTGCTGTGTTCTGCACTTGGGGCACATTAGCACCATTCAACACTACCAGCTGGGGGAAGAATGGCTGGAAAGCTGCCCAGCAGAAAGGGACCTGGGGGTATTGGCTGGTAGGTGGCTAATTAGGAGCCAGTAGTGTGCTCAGGTGGGCAAGAAGGCCAGAAGCATCCTGGCTTGTATCAGAAATAGTGTGGCCAGCAGGAATAAGGAAGTGATTGTATTCAGCTCTGGTGAGGCCTTATCTCAAGTACTGTGTTCAGTTTTGGTCCCCTCACTACAAGAAGGACATCAAGGTGCTGGAGCATGTCCAAAGAAGGGCAACAAAGCTGGCTGAAGGTCTAGAGAACAAGTCTGATGAGGTGTGACTGAGGGCGTTATTTGACCTAGAGAAAAGGAGGTCTCAGGGGGGACCTTACTGCACTCTACAATTACCTTAAAGGAGGATATAGCAAGGTGGGGATCTGTCTCTTCTGCCAGGCACTAAGTGATATGAAAAGAGGAAATGGCTTTAAGTCACACCAGGGGATGTTTAGGTTGGATATTAGGGAAAATTTCCCTAACCACAATATAAAAAGGATATAAAACTATTAGAGAGTGTCCAAAGAAAGGCTACAAAGATGGTGAAGGTTTTAGAGGGGAAGACATATGAGAAGCAGCTAAGGTCACTTTTTTTTTTTCATCCTAGAGAAGACTATGGGTAGAGATCATGGTGGCCTACAGTTTCCTCACAAGAGGAAGCAGAGCAGTAGGTGCAGATTTTTTTTTTTTTTTTTTTTACCCAAGGGAATGGCATGAAGCTGTGACAGGGGAGGTTCAGGCTGGATGTTAGTAAAAGCTTGTTCACAGAGAGGGTGTATGGGCACTGGAAAAGGCTCCCCAGGGAAGTTGTCATGGCACCAAGCCTCTCAGAGTTCAAAAAGGATTTGGACAACACTCTCAGATATCAGCTTGATATCTGAGAATTGCACTCAGAAGCAGTTTGATTTGTAGGTGGTCTTGCATGGAGCCAGGAGTTGGACTTGATGATCCTTCCAATTTAGGATATTCTATGAGTTCTCTCTGAAATATTTTGTCTTTTAACTATTCAGTCCATTTGGGCTGTGAAGCCTTCTAGACAAACATCTTGGAGTGTGCATGTACAACCTTCTGTGATACTATCCTATTGAATGGTTGTGACCTCCAGCTTGTGTCATAGTACAAGTAATAAACAACAACCATAACATTTCCAATTGGAGTTCCTCCACACTGATTGCATATCCCCTGGGAAGTTCCTTAAATCTTTGAATAAAACCAGGGGAAACTTTACAAAGGCAGACAATGATTTCTTCACAGAACTACAGGAATCTTTCAACAGACAGAGTATTAAACAAGAATGCTAAGCATATATTTATGAAATGGGAGATATCCTCAGATGAGTCATTATGATAAATAATCACTGTTCATCTGAAACTATTTCTCTGCAGAGAATGCATTGATTTTTCAACACTGGAATCAATGGAACTGCTGCTTAAAAATTGATGGTGTGATATGGCCCATGTTATTAACTGTTTACATTTATTCACTCTATTGTCTGAGATTTTCAGTTGATTGTCTTTTGGATTAGCTGTTGAGCTTCTTGAATTGCAGCCCAGACTTGATCTTCTGTGGGATAATGCTTTGTAATTTTCATTTCAGACAGGTTTCTTCTCAAAGTAACAGATATGGAATTTGACCTAGCATGATTCTTTTGGTGGAAATTAATTATTTTATGATCACAAACACTCTTATGCACTTGAATACCATAATTTCTCAACTGGAATTTTCAATTGAATGTGGTAGCTCTGAAGTTCTTAGAATAGCAGTAGATCATACTTTCTGTGCTGGTTCATAAACAGAGTCTTACCAAGTAGTCTAATCTTCTGTGAAAGTTGCTGTATATTAGAGAACATAAATACTTGCATATGCTCCACTAAGAAAAGGATGTGGAGGACACAGAAAGAGACAGTGATCTACATATTTCTACCTTCTTAATGCATACGCACAGAAGAACAAATCAGTAAGGCTCCAGTTCAAATATACACGTAGAAGTTCAAAGTTACGGTTACGTATGCAGAAAATAACAGATATACTGTAAAGAATGTCAATAACATGACCACACCTAAGTATCGTTTTGAGTTCAAGCTAATCAACTATCAACCATTTTTGTTTGTTAGCTTAAACCTTTCCACAAAATTACTGCAATAGATGTCCACATGGACTATGTGGGCTGTAGATCATATTTGATATGAAAGTTCTTCTGGCAAAGGTCTGGGAAAAGGTTCTTTTTGTTGTCATTTCTAGAAATGACTGGTTCAACATGCTTTCTCCTGATGAGGAGACATTTTCTCAGTATTTGGTATTATTCAGTATTATTTCATTATTATTCAGTATTCAGTATTAATTCAGTATTATTTTCTCAGAGTATAAATGGCAAAGATTTCCAGAGCACTTTGTGTGTGACCATTTCTAAATTACACAAGTTTTAAGTTAAACTTCAGACTACTCAGCCCGATAAAAAGTAGATGTATATCATAAAGAAAGCAAGAGTAATGTATCAAAAGTGTAAAGTATGTAACATTGACTTTATACTCTCTAAAAGACAATGGAACAATATGAGATATTTAGTTATTTTTAAATGTAATTCAACACCTAAACTGATTTAATAAGAAACACCTAAACTGGTTTAATAAGACACAACATTTTCTTTGAAATTGTTGTAAGAAGCAATAACTTAGTGTATTTTAAATTGTATTATATTAGTGAAACTGAATCTAGAACTGTTCCAAAGAAGGAGTTCTTTTCTGTTCTCCTGCACCTTCATTTCTATAGACAAACACCTTCTCAGCTGATTATTAGAAGCAATAACTACTCAAAAAGATTTTATTAACTGGTCTGCAAGAACAAGGACACTTTAAAAAACAAATAAAATAAAGACCAAGTACATATTCTCCCTTTTCTAAGAGTTGTTTGCCCTAGTTTTCAGCTTATTGTAAGTCTCTCAGTCATGAAAACAAACAAACAGACAAAACACTCCTTATTGTTCTGCTAAGTCAGATTTGTAGAAGTGGGGTGAAAAGTTCAGATAGGCATCTAAGCACACCCAAACAAAATAACTCTGATTTCTGTATTGCACATGAAAAAATGAAAGATACATCCCATAGGGTTCTCGACAGATCTGTCATTGTTTACTATTAGCTCTGTCATATTCGCATGCCTTGTCACTCTGTACAGCATGACAGGGGTTGGCCTGCTGCTGAACCGCTGATTTGCAGAACTGACTCCAGTTCTCTGTAGATCCTACAGGCAGCATAATTCCTGATGAAAGTGTGCTCCCTAGTGTTACAGTGCTACAAAGGCCAGTGAAAGCCAGTTAGGAAATTATAAAGAGAGAAAATATATACGTAACTAAAATAAAATAAAATAATCTCTGAGTATTATTTTAGCAGACCCTTCTGTCTCTAGGAGGCTTATTCTGTTCAAGATATTTATGTTACTGGTCTTGAAATACCATACACATATAATTTTCAAAATAAAAACCAGGTTCAGGCAATTTCCTTTTTTCTTTAGAAAAGGTAAGAAGTATTTCACTATTTATGACTGAGTAAGATCTTTTTGTCTGGTCTAAAAAAAGATTCTGTGCCTAAAACAAGCTCAATGATTTTTGAATACATTAGTGGACTAATTTTCAGTGGTTTTCAATTCCAATAGTAGCCTCCAATTTTCATTAACTTTTGGGTTAACAGAATTCTTAAGTCTGAGTCTCTTAAGAGCTAAGGTGTGTTGGTGGTTTAGCTGTGACTGTAATCTATTGCACCTGTTATGCATTACAAGTTAGAAATCCTTTTTTTTTTTTTTTTTTTTTTTTTTTAACTCCAAGGTTACACAGACCCTGCAGGACAGTATTTGGCCCTTCTGTAGTGAGCTTGTGGTGGTGACGGATCAGTCACCCCAACTTTCAGCATTTAAAATTAAGTAAATTTAAAGAACAAGTTTTTAAGTGATTAGTAGCTAACAGTAATTACTAACAGCATATAGACAAATAGTTTCAGGGAATGATCCACTTCACATGCTTTAGAAACCTATATTATTCTGCAGTGTGTTCCCCTATCATGAGATTAAAGTCAATGTCAAATTTTCACCTGACCAAAGTCAAACAAAATGAAATCCACTGTAAGATTTAAGTCATGATATTTTAATGTGATAAAATGTGAATAAATGTAAAATTTTGTATTTACTCATTTCTCATAAATATACATTATTTTCACAAGGAGCCTCATGGTAGGGAATAAAACACATTGTATTTAGTGATGAAAACCAAAGTCAAATATTCATTCTGGTAATATAAATACACATAATAACACTATTATTGACTGTAGAGAAGTTACCGCAGAGGCACAGTACACAAATCAGAATCCAGGTCAATGGCAAGTCATGGAACAAACCGGTTTCAAAACCATGTCCCTCCAGCACCTTAAACAGAAACTATTTATTCTAGTGATATCACAATCTTTTGTCCAGTTTTTGGCATCACAAAGCCAAAATGATAACCCGATGTACTAAATAGCAAAAGAGACCATTTAAAAGAAGATCTTCAAATAATTTTTCTCAGAATGCCAGGTCCTGAAGAATAAAAGATATTGTACAAATTATGTGACTCTACAGTTAAGGAAGAGTTTAGAAATCACAAATGATACTTTTGTACATCTCATCCATGATGTATCAACAGGTGATAAATATTTCAGACATAATTAACATCTAATAGAGCTTCAAGTGTCTGCTTTGCAGACACTATCACTGTCTTAATCATCCAAGTGAAATTTATCTACTTACAGGAAAAGTAGCATGAAGGAAGCCTATATTTTCAAAATGCAGTTATATGCTTAATACTGATATAAATACACATGAAGAATAAATGGCTTACTATGCCAATAGTCCAGTTGAGTATAAAAACAATAACGGAAATAAAATGTGAAACACAAATATTTTCAGAAATACTTTTCAAACTCTGATGTAATACTGGAAAAAAATGAAAATCAAGTATGTGATTGAAGCTCATGTTGTCCATATTTCTCTTATCAGAAATGGCATACAATTTGCTAACCCAAGCAAACATTTTTTACCTAGCCCAAACATGGGCTGGGGATCTCTCTAAAAACAACTTAATATACATCATAAATAAATAAATAGATAAATTACATAATAATTAAGCATGCACTGAAAAATAGTGTCGTTGATATCTTAGAATGTCTTCCAATTCCAATTTTATCTTGTCAGTAAATTTCCAAGATATTAAAATATATTTTTTATTTTATTTCATTTTATTTTTACAATAAATAAATAAATAAATAAATCTGTGGCTGAACACCATCACAGGCTATAAAGTTTTGACAAATCCATGTAATTTATCAGTGCTGTTTAGTACTGGGGACTCCTTATAACTTTGTGTTAAACTCTGAACCTAATTTTAAATGATGAACCTTCTCCCACTTCCCCAGCCCCCATTACATTTTGCCTCAGTGTGGATATAAAACCCAGAAGATAGAACAGCAGAAGGGTTTTCATCATCTGACAGCATGTTTCTATTAATTGGTGTATTAAAAATCCTAGATGACTCTCATGAATGCAGAAGAAAACAGGACATGAAAAAACAAACAAAACAAAACAAAACAAAAAATGCCGATGTCCAGTTTTGTCTGTGCTGCTATATTTTTCATGCTATTTAATGTATGGTGCATTTCAGTATTAAGCTTTCATGAAGAAAAGTTATCCATCCCTTTTGTGTTCCTTTATACAAAGGCCTTATTCAGCAAACTAGAAACTACATAGTGAGAGGTGCTATTCTAAGTCCAGGACACATTTTTGTATTTGGAAAAGGAACACGACTAAAACTATTCTCTCAATATCCAAATGCAATCACAGGAATGTTTCAACCACCATTCTATTATTCAGTTTGCTAAAAACAGAAAGGTACTTTATTATCATTAGACTTACTGCATTATTCAAATGTTTCCTACAATGTTAGATAGAATAGTATGTTGTTTACCGAAGCATAATCATTATAATTTTAATTAATCCATTTTGATCTTTCAATTTGTGATTTATGAAGAGCAAACAGAGTCTGATGGTGTGGGACCAATCTAACATTTATTGAAAGGAAAATTTGAGTCTTTTAAGATGTCTTGGAAAAATAATAATAATAATAATTAAAAATAAATAAATAGTGACACCCTAGAAATTCTTTTAAGTTTAGTCACCACATGTGCTGGGGCTTGGTTAGTTTATTGACTGTCCAACATATTCTATTTGGCAAGAGTTATATTTTAGTAAGCTGATGAAGTCTACAGCTCTGTTGTACTGTTGTACTCCTTGTGTAACTTGCTGTTATCTATTTGATTATTTTTTTTTTTTTTGTAATTTCACCTATGATGTTCATCAAACATGTTATCATTGTTCAAAAAGTACCAAGCCCTGCTTGATTATAGCCTATAGAAGGCGTAGTAACCATTGGATTTTACAACTGTTTCTTGCTAATAAAATACTGAAATACTTCTTTTCCAGCAATTGGCTTCATAACAAGCTTACAAATCATTTAATTTCCTACCTATGCATCAAAGCCTTGATCTTCTAATGAGTTCTTTAAGGGTGCAGGGTCCAGCCCAAATGGAATTGAAATCATCATTTAGGTCCTAGAGAGAGCCTCAGCTTTTCTTTCTACTTAGGATTTGAAAAAGAACAATCCATCAAGAAATTAAAATAAAATAAAATAAAATAAAATAAAATAAAATAAAATAAAATAAAATAAAATAAAATAAAATAAAATAAAATAAAATAAAATAAAATAAAATAAAATAAAATAAAAATCCCTGTAATTCCATATATTTTAAAAGTAGAAAGCTGAAACTTTCACCTAAAATAAAATTATATGTATATACATACAACACATATATTTGAAAAAAAGAACATTACTCATGGGAGCTCATTTGTTGAAAGTAGTGCATAATATACATTTGGGATCAAAAATATATTAAATCCATTATTTCAGTTGGAATTGTATTGTATTGTACAAGATATGTAAAAGACACTTTGAATAGACTGTTCTGATTGAAGGTGTACTTGCCTTTCACAAACAACATGATAACTATATTATAGATAATTATAATAATTTTAAAATATTTTATATCTGTTTTAAGTTCATTATTTTAATGGTGTGGATTTTTGCTTATAATGTTTTATGTATAATTCTCAAATAATTCATGCAACACATAAGGAACAGAATCTAACTTTCTTATTTCACAGCAAAATTCACATTATTTTGAATAATCTCTTTTTTCTTTTTTCTTTTTTTTTTTCTTTTTTCCTTTTTTTTCCCACCAGTTAGGGATATTCTTGGAATGCTCTTGGTATTCCACCCTCCAGTGCAACTTGAGGTGCACAGCCATTTTTAAAGCAAAAAACAAGCTCTCATACCAAAATACACATGCAAAAGCCACCTCAAAGATAGAAGACATAATAAAGAATAACAAGAATGTCTGAAATTTCCTGGAGGATGGGAAACACCATTTAAAGTAGGAAATTATTTTTCTCTCTACTAACATGATCTGTAGTACTGCTGTATAGTGGAGCATGAGGAACAGAAGCACAATCTTACCTTTTGACTTTCTTATCACTTTCACTTTGTAGAAGTGAACATAATTTTCAGAATGTGTTCCTATCCCAACATCCATAAGCCTTTTTCCAGAGGCCTCCTAAAATATTTTAAGAAAACACACATTCAGTTTTACTGTCAAGAAAAGTCCCTCTTGAAAGGATCACTGGCAACATTTCAGAAAAAAAAAAAATAATAATAATAATAATAAAAAAATCTGAAGGTACAACACATTTCCACTGGTAAAGAAACATGAGTGAGATTTTTTTAGTGAAAAAGAAACTTTGATTATCAGTTTCTGAGAAATTCAGTGTGCTTTTGGTGGGTGTAAGTTTTGGCCTTCTTAGCTCTGAAGAGTTTTTTCCTCGAATTTGAAACAGATGTAATACACTTCAGAAAGATATTCTTCAGTCTACAGGTAGCCAACATAAAAGAGGCAACAGTAAAATCCCAAACTAGTTCAAAGCTCAACAACATTCCTTATTCAGATCGAGTCTGAATTAAATTCTGCATCAGGTTCACACATACCCACCAAAGAAAGCTTTTTAGGAAGAACAGGCATTCTGTTCCTTTCAGGCCCAGTCTGATCTATAGGCACCACTTAGGCGGTATAGGCACCACCTTATGAAGTTTGAAGCTGTTTCTGAATTCTCAAATTTTCTCAAGATCCTTTCCAGCACTCCAGCAATGTTCCCTATGGCAGAAAACATGATATATCTCTTTGAGATCCAAGGTCACCTGCCTTTCCCATACCTTTTGTTTCCGTATGTTGGAGGAATAGTGCTAATTATGGTCTCCAACCATAACTAAATGGCACAGGTGGTGCATACTTTTGCTTCTGTGAATTTCCTTCTAATAGACAAGATCAGGATATTGGATAAGTTTTGATTTCCCACAATGGATGAGGATGCATGGTTATTCTCATCACATGGAATACATTGTAACTTCTCCTCCTTATTCTCTATTTTGTCTTTTTTCTCCATCTTACATGAATGACCGATCTTTACCAGCTGAAATGCTGTCTAATGAATTAGATGAAACAGTGTTATCAGAATTAGCATCAGCAGTTTTGTTTGAGCTCTGGTTTTATAATGGAGTGGTCTCTCTTAGGAATTTATGGTTAGATAAAATTTTAATGTTTCTGACATTTGGAATTGTAAGCATATGTTTAGGACACAGAAAATAGGAAGAAAATTATTGGGGTTTAGTGAAAGGTTTTTCAAATAAAACATTTATCTTTTCTCCACCTGCAACTGTAAAACAAACAAAGAACAGCAATAACAAAGGAAAAATTAAGTATAAAAGGAAAACTTTCCTGACCAAGACATCTGCAAACATCATAAAAATGACATAAGTGAAATAATGTAAAACATTTTGTTACTCATAATATTTATATTTTTTTCTGGGATAAAAATATACCTATTACAACAAAAATTCATGCAGGACTTAACAGTCTATAAACTCATCTCAGTGTTTAATACCTAGGGATCTTTTGCAAATTATAAATACAAAGCTCTCGTAAGCATTGATTTTTTTTTGGTGAATTTACGCTTCGTTGGGTTAGAAACTGGCTGGATAGCCGTGCCCAAAGAGTCGTGGTGAATGGAGCCAAGTCTAGTTGGAGGCCAGTCACTAGTGGCGTCCCCTGGGGCTCGGTGCTAGGGCCGGTCCTCTTTAATATCTTCGTTGATGATCTGGATGAGGGCATTGAGTGCACCCTCAGTAAGTTTGCAGATGACACCAAGCTATGCGCATGTGTCGATCTGCTCGAGGGTAGGAAAGCTCTGCAGGAGGATCTGGATAGGCTGGACCGATGGGCTGAGGTCAACTGCACGAAGTTTAACAAGGCCAAGTGCCAGGTCCTGCACCTGGGGCGCAATAACCCCAAGCAGAGCTACAGGCTGGGAGATGAGTGGTTGGAGAGCTGCCAGGCAGAGAAAGACCTGGGAGTGATGGTGGATAGTCGGCTGAATATGAGCCAGCAGTGTGCTCAGGTGGCCAAGAAGGCCAACGGCATCCTGGCCTGTATCAGAAACAGTGTGACCAGCAGGGCTAGGGAGGTGATCGTCCCCCTGTACTCGGCTCTGGTGAGGCTGCACCTCGAGTACTGTGTTCAGTTTTGGGCCCCTCGCTACAAGAAGGACATCGAGGTGCTTGAGCGAGTCCAGACAAGGGCGACGAAGCTAGTGAGGGGTCTGGAGAACAAGTCCTATGAGGAGCGGCTGAGGGAGCTGGGCTTGTTCAGCCTGGAGAAAAGGAGGCTCAGGGGCGACCTTATCGCTCCCTACAGATACCTTAAAGGAGGCTGTAGTGAGGTGGGGGTTGGCCTGTTCTCCCACGTGCCTGGTGACAGGACGAGGGGGAATGGGCTAAAGTTGCGCCAGGGGAGTTTTAGGTTGGATGTTAGGAAGAACTTCTTTACCAAAAGGGTTGTTAGACACTGGAACAGGCTGCCCAGGGAAGTGGTGGAGTCACCATCCCTGGAAGTCTTTAAAAGACATTTAGACGTAGAGCTTAGGGATATGGTTTAGTGGGGATTGTTAGCATTAGGTAGAGGTTGGACTCGATGATCTTGAGGTCTCTTCCAACCTAGAAATTCTGTGATTCTGTGATTCTGTGATTCTGTGTGATACTTAAGGGACATTCATATAACTTCATATAACTTTCACAATCAGTAACCCATATTTTCTCTGAGTCACAAAAAGGACTATTAAATCAAAGCTGAATTAGAGGTACTGTGCACTTTCAGAATTTAAGCTGTAGATTTGAACTACTTGTCAAAATCAGGCTCATGAAAGTTGTAGTACAAGACCATGTGGACAAATAGATTGTTAGATAGAGGGAGAATGGGGGGTGGTGTGTAGAACTAGCTTTTTTTTACCAAATTTATCATAAAATGACAATCTTCAAACCTAAAAATGCTCCTACATTTTTGCTGAATAATATTTTCTGGGGTAATGAGCAATTTTAAGGAATTTATTAATAAATAATAATAATAATAATAAACCTAACTACAATGAACTAGTCCCAGTATTACAATAAAGACACATGCACACAAGTTCCATATACCAAGGAATTATTTTAAAAATCTTCCAATATGCCAGCTACCTCTGATACCCATAAGTATGGGTATCAGGCTAAGTTCTTCACCAGAACAAATACAGGCAAATTTTCCCTCTGATTTTTTTCTGCATGAAAATTTTCTGCCTATCCTAAAATTCCAAAGTGCTAGTACACAAATAGACCCAAAGTCTATGTGTTGCTTTGAAAAAATTGTAGGAGTTTCATAGGAAAATAATACACAATCCCTGCTAAAACCAAGCTCCATAAAATCATTATTATTCAGTTCTACTGCAAATCTCCAGATAGATAGATAGATAGACAGACAGGCAGATAGATAGATGATAAAAGAAAATTAAAAAAAGATACAATAAAATACAATAAAATACAATAAAATACAATACAATACAATACAATACAATACAATACAATACAATAAAATAAAATAAAATAAAATAAAATAAAATAAAATAAATAATTGTACAGTGGGCAAGGTAGCTGAGATCAGCTGTTCAATATGAATTTGACATGAAAATCCCAAATACTGTACTTTTTAATCATGAGTTTGCATCTAAAGAATCCTGCTAATGAAGACTTAAAATTAGTTTAACACAATTATATCTGAATTTGGCTTGACTAGAAAACAACTTACTGCTGCTTTGGGGGATTGACCATTTGATATAATTTACATGTGACAACCACATATGTTGTTGAGTACTGTGCATATAACTATTCTAATTTTTCAGCCACAAGGTAAATCAAATGTTTTTACATAACATGAAATGTTATTTCAAAGTAGAATCTCCATATTTTTAGTGTATCAATGGGTGTAAAAATATGAGCTTCCATTAGCTCACTTTAACCTGGCCTTGAAACCTGTTTCCTCAATGACCAGACGAATAATTAGGGAAGATATCACTTCAAAAGCAATATCTTTAGTTTTCTGCATAGAAACTCAAAACCTTAGAGAAAGAAATGAATGGCTCTGAACATGAATCATTGATGAGGAAGAAGCATGCCAAAGCACCTTTGCTAAAGACAGTTGTGCCATGTGTTATAGAAGCTTATCTCTCTATTGAGCTGTGCTAAATAATGCTCTACAACACAGACCAAGTACAATTAAAATGAAGCATTTTATTATAGAACTTGAGGAAAACATTTTGTGTGGAAAGGAGAGCAAGAAGAAGGGAGATGTTACAGACAAACTGGACTTTCAGTGTTTGAAAAATGAAGGACTGCATTTTAAGAAAATAATTATAAAATCTGCACTATAAGAAAAATCTGCACTATAAGAAAATAATTATAAAATCTGAAAGGAAAAGAAGAATTTACATTTTGAAATAACATATATTAATGAATCAGAGACAGAAAGAAATGCAATGTGGAGTTCACTTAAGGCAGTATTTCATTACTCTATAGAATTTGATCTTCAGCACACAACCATACACACACACACAAGGTCCTAGTTAGTGCAAGAGTGAAATTAAAGCAGCTCACCACTTAGCAGCTTATGGCCCTGCTCAGCTAACTCAAATCATTTTGTTCAGTGATTAGCAACTTTATTTAGTTTAGCTATTTTTATGCTCTGTAATGTGAAAATCTGCAGAAGTCTAACAGCAATAGTTTTGTAAAGGAAATTGAACCATTTGGGGATTTTAGAACAGAAAATGTCTGCAGTAGTGAATGTGAAGAGTGTTAAACATCTGTCTTATTACATCCTAGCTGACATGAATGAGCTCTATTTATCTCTGTTTCCTACCCAAAATAAAATTTAAAAAATAATAATAAAAAAAATAAATAAAATCACAAGGCAGAAAGAAACAAGAAATGATCCCAGGCAGATAAAAATCATAAGAGAAAAAGTATATACTTTTGCTCTCCAAATTAAAATATAATTGATTTGTTTTTTATTCATTTACACTTTGAACACTAGATTTATCAAGAGAAGGAGATAAAGTTTTCTCCTGCTGTAAATCTACTATGCCATATAGAACTGTGGAAGCAGAGAATAGAGTCATTTACTAACCTTTCATTTTGCTAACAGTCCTTCGCTACATTGTTTGAAGTCACTCTTCATTTTAACACCAGTATTTGCAATTTAAATCAGTCCATTTATCAAGGAATTGTCCTAATACAATTAAGTCCTTTCTGCAGGCTTTGAGCAGAATTCATTACATAAAATGAATATGATCCAAAAACAGTATCTAGACCAGTGTTTGTAAATTGTTTATTTTCCTTGTTATACTTTTGAAGGGCATTTGAGATTCTTTTCCTTTATACAGTAGTTATTTTGTGCAGTTGGATAAGGTATTGTATGTCAACCACACTTGAAAGCACTATCAATATAATTTGGACTTGGTTTGCAATATCTAATAATAAAGTGGAAAAAAAATAGTGGAGAAGGAGAAGGTGAAGGAAGAAGAGGGGAAGGAGGAGCAGGAGGAGCAGAAAAAAAAAAAAAAAAAAGAAAAAAAAAAAAGAGGAGGGTGGGAGGCAGGAGGAGGAGGAGAAATAAATGCATTGTTTTCAGTTAAAAATACGTGCTGTCCCGTAGTAATTCTGCAAGTCCTTCCTGGAATACTTTTTAAAGCATTCACACTTGTATTTTTCCCTCTTTTCAAAAGTCTTTGGTGATTTTTTTCTTCCTACTGTACATCTGGTAGAAGGATTTCTATCACCAGTTTCTTTCCTGAAAATCAGCTTAATGTTGGACTGCTGATTGCTGAGTCCAACCTGAAGGCAGATTCTTTAATGGCACATTCTTCACACTATCCCTGAGTAGCAATTAGAAAGGAATAATTTCAGCCTGTAAGTCCTTCTGTCTTCCCAGGAAATCAGGAAGTGTGCTTGCAGTGCAGCATGCCTTTTCTCAGCTTGGACTCCAACCCAAAAATGATCATGCTGCCAATTTAACTGTTCAGAGACAGTTGGCAATAACCTTGTGAGTGGTGTGTGTTGATAATGAAGACAAATTAAACAGTAAATATGCACTTAATTTTTTATATTTAGGAAAAAGTTTCAATTCAAGACAGAATCGGAGAATCACAAAATGGCCAGGGTTGGAAGGAATCTCTGAAAATCACCTAGTCCAACACTCCTGCTGAGCAGGATCATCTAAAGCACATTGTGCAGGATGGCATCCAGGTGGGTTTTAAATATCTCCATAGAAGGAAACTCCATAAACTCTCTGGGCAGCTTGTTCCAGTGCTCTGTCACCCTCACAGTAAAGACATGCTCTCTCACATTCAGTCAGAACTTCCCATGCTTCAGTTTGTGCCTGTTACATCTCATTCTCTCACTGGGCACAACTGAAAAGAAACCAGCTCCATCCTCTTGAATCCCTCTCCTCATGTATTTATCCAAAAAAAGACATTTTAAGACAATGCATATGAGTCATAAGGAAATGGCCACATCTTCCAAATTGCCTTTGAAAATCAGCTATCTGATCAAGCAAAGAGGGTGTGTTGTCTAGTCCTTAAAGCTAAAAGCTGTTTAGTCTTGTGTTTTATCTTCCATCACTGTCCATGACCACCTACTGTAAGAACTTGCAAAGTCATCTGGCCAATCTGTTTCTATTCCCAAAAGAGAAAAATATAGCTAATATGCTTACCATTATCCAGGACTTCCATGAGTTTTAAAGGTATTTAAACTCTCTGTATAATACTAGGGGCCAGATTCTCTCATCAGTGCTACTCATGCAAATTCAACATCAGCAGTTGTATCATTTATTTATTTATTTATTTATATATTCAAATGTGTGCCAATAGAAATTGAATTTGTAATGTGCATTTATTTTTAACAGAAGTGTTGCGCTTCTCACTGTTCTGATAAGAAAAGTCTTTGCATGAAGAAATCCCCTTGGCAACTTATCTCAAACAAGCATTAAATAACAAAAACAAGAAATGTACAATATACCACAGAGAGAATATTTTAAAAAGAAAGCCTTAGCTGTGGGTGTAATCATGTCCACAGGAAATCTGGTGGAATAACAATGTGGATCTCTTTACATTTCTAAGCAAAGCTTTACATGAATCATCTGGAACAGGCTCAGCACCATAACATATACAAAGGAATTTTCCATACGTATGTAACATTGTAACTATGCTTTATAAAAGGCTAGCTATCAAAAAGACTGTTTTCATGACACCATTAGGTAAAATTCCAAGGCTTCAAGTTTGACCTGTTATTATTATTATCTTAATCTATAATCCAGGCAATTTGAAATTTATTTATTTATTTATTTAAATTTATGTTTGTGAGTGTCAAGTTTGGTTGATGGAGAAATCAGGGACTTTCCAGACAAAGCCTACACAGATGGTCAGATGCAACATAAGGTGAGAATCAGAAAAGCTGTCACTTAGCTACCATCTCAAAGTCAAGAGCAAGCGCCTGGTAAGTACAAGTTACTAAACAGGCAGTGGAATTTTGAGAGGAGAGCTACTGTGCTCTCAGCATTTTTTGTAGCAAAAGCATATGCATGCAAAGAGGCCCTGAAGTGGGGCAGAGAAAACTGAAAGTAATTTAAAAACAGAACTGGAATACACTTCAGAAGAATTAAAAACTGCCAACACAGCCTGATGTCTAAAGTTGATAATGGATTTGTATTTCCCCTAGTCCTCTCAATTCTTTATTCTGTAAATTATCAGGGTTGCATTTAGCATGTGGGAACTTTTTTATCATGTATCCCCATGAATTACAAAAGGATCAGCAAACAGAAAAAGATATTGCTTCTTCTTAGAATTTAATAAGTTGACTGTCCTGTAAAAATGTACTCTCTAACAGCACAAATGTAATACATAACTTCATCTGTTTCACACATAATTGACTTAATTTAATATTTCATGAAAATATTTACTTTGGAATTATGGTTCATCCCAATACATTGAAAAAGTGATCACATTAACCCAACAAATAAGAGCTGTTTTCATGACACCATTAGGTAAAATTCCAAGGCTTCCAAGTTTCATCTTTTTTTCTTTTTTAACAAAAATTTACCATTAGCTTATGTGTTTAAAGAAACCATATCTATTTCTAAAGCCTTTCCTTTATTTGTTGCTTCTTTTCTCCCACTGTGAAACCCATAGTTGCTGGAAGCAAAAGAATCAGAGAAAAAAAAAATATTTTTTTTTTCTAATGCTTCTTTGTATATCTTCAATATTTTCTTGTATTTGGGGCACATATCACCTCACATTTTCTCCTGAGAAGTCTTCTTGACTGTTTTGGAAAATTACCAACACTAGGTGGGGGGAAATCACTTTTAATAAAAAAGAGAGAAAAATATCCATATGATTAAAACAATGTCTAAATGAACAATGAGGAGTTGTTTTACATTAAATTATTTTTAATTTATCTGTTCATAGTTCAGTATGGGTAAAGCATTCCTTTAAAAGAATATTGCTTCAGATTAATAATCCTGTTCTTTGAAAATACATTCCTTGACTATTCTCTGATACACCTACACCACCTCCCATAACATTATTCCAGCACAGGAGAATATGAATTCTTATGTTGCACATGGAGAAATGAGAGAATGCAGGTCTAATTCCACTGAGTTTCTGAGTCTGTCTTTCTTCTGGGATAATGTTTTTAAAATTGAGAGCTGCAAATAAATCAAAATACAAACAAACAAACAAACAAACAATAACAACAAATGTACATAAAGTAGGACTGAGTAAAGATATAATCACCGAGTTGAAAAAACACTGTTTCTAGATCTCTGTTCAAAGACCACTTCAGTCTGGAAGAAAAATATAATAATGATAATAACAACAATAACAATAATAATAATAAAAATGTCATGGCATGTTTTATGATTCTTTCTCATTAAACTTTGTTCTGGTCTTTGGACCTGGGACATACAGAACCTCCGCCTAGACTTAGGAGCTTGGCAGTTCCATGGTGAGGGTGAGTAGCAATACCTTTAAGAAATGTTGTACAGTCTGGGTCCTACTGAACTCTGTCCTCTCTTCCTAAATGACTTTCTGCAAGGTCATATTTTGAGGCAGGTAAGCAGAGTGAATCTACATATGAATGAACATATAATTCACTTCTTCCATTCACTCTATGACTCTCTGTTTTGATAACCACACTGTGTTCACTTTCATGGAATATGTTTGACACAATGATCACAAAGTCACTAAACAAAGATTTTTCTTTGAAAGTTTTTTTGTACAGAAAATCATTCCACAAAGTAATGCCAAAGACTAGAAATGCACTCATTAGAAGAGCAACAGTTTAAAAATTAAACAAAAATATTTTCAGTGTAACATGTGACAATTTTTACAAAAAAATAATAATATATATATATATAATCAGAATGTTATCAAACAATAAAATCAAAATAATAATAAACATAAGAAAATAGAAAGGTGTGTTGTTAAATGAACTTTCTCAGATGGAAAGGAAAAGATCATTCTGTTACATTTCAGTCAATCTGTGCAAATGTTAGTTACTGTCTATATTTGACAAAACAAGTATAGAAGAAAGGGATAAAATATGTGGAGAAAACATTTTTTTGTCAATAGTTGTAGAATAAGAAGTTATCATCCATAGATTCTGGACAGATTGGAGAGCTGGACAATCACCTTCTGTATGAAGTAAACTTCATACAAGAGCAAGTGCCATCTGGGAAGGACTATATGTACAGACTGGGGGATGAGATTCTGGAGAGCAGCCTCGCAGAGAGGGGTCTGGGGGTTTTGGTTGATAGCTAGTTGAATATGAGTCAGCAGTGTGCTCTGGCAGCCATGAGGGCCAACCATATCCTGGGGTACATCAAGCACAGCATTGCTAATCAGGCAAGGGAATTGATTGTCCCACTCTACTCTGCGCTGGTGCAGCCTCACCTTGAGTACTGTGTGCAGTTATGGGCACTACAGTACAAAATGACATGAAACTGTTGAAGAGTGTCCAGAGAAGGGCTACAGAGACGATGAAGGGACTAGAGGGGAAGACTGTAGGGTCACTGGTCTGAGGTAACTTGGTCTATTCAGCCTGGAAAAAAAAGGAGGCTGAAGGGAGACCTCATTGTGGTCTACAGCTTCTTCATGAGGAGGGGTGGAGGGGCAGGTGCTGATCTATTCTTTTTAGTGACCAGTAATAGGGCGCAAGGGAATGGAGTCAAGTTGTGACACACAAAGTTCAGGCTGGGTGTTAGGAAAAGGTTCTTCACCAAGAGGGTGGTCGTGTGCTGGAACAGGCTCCCCAGGGATGTAGTCACTGCACCAAGCCTGTTGGAGTTTAAGAAGCATTTGGATTATGTCCTCAGTCACATGGTCTGAATTTTTGGGTAGACCTGCGTGTTGCCAGGAGTTGGACTCGATGATCCTCATAGGTCCCTTTCAACTCAGGATATTCTCTGATTCTGTGATTCTAGATGTATGTTTATACTGACAAACGTGTAACAGTGGTTGCTTTGAATTTTGGCTTGATTCCGAATCAGCAAAGATTATCTACTGATTTGATTGAGTTCTTTAGCTTCTATAATTTTTCTCATCGTAATTTGTACACAGTACAATTCTGCCCTAGGCAGGATGAAATGACCCAGAGAGAAAAACATGAAGAACATGTAAGTAGAAGGGAAATCAAAAGGATAGAAAAAGCTGTGGTGGTTTTGCCCAACTGGGCAGCTGAACTCCGTCATGACTGGCATTTCACTCCCTCTCCTCAGAATAAAAGGAGAGAAAATACAATGAAAAGGACTCCAAGATTGAGACACGGACAAGGAGATCACTCAGCAATTACCATCATGTGCAAAACAGACACAGAACAGGGAGATGAATGTAATTTTAGCAGACTAGAGCCAGAAGAAGCTAAAAACAAACTAAAAACACCTTCTTTCCACCCACTTTTTTCTACCTCCTATCCCTGAGCAGTGTAGGGAAATGGGGAATGGGGGCTGTGGTCAGTCCCTAATGCTTCATCTCTGCCACTCCTTCACAGTCACTCTCTGCCCCTGCTCCACATGGGGACCCTCCCATGGGATGCTGTCCTTCCTGAAATGATCCTACGGGGGCTTTCCACAGGTGGCAGCTCTTCAAGAACTGCTCCAACATGGCTCTGTACCACAGGGTCCATCCATCAGAACCAAATTGCTGCAGCACAGGTCCCCCATGGGCAGCAACTCCCCCCAGATTCCCTGCTCCTGCAGAGGCTCTCCATGGGTTGCAGCTTCCTTCAGGCCACATCCACTTGCTGTGCTGTGGGTTCCTCTCCACAGACTGCAATGTGGAGATCTGCTCCACCTTGGGACCCATGGGCTGCAGGGGGACAGCCCGCTCCATCAGGGGCCTCTCCATAAGTCCCAAGGGAACTTCTGCTCTGGCACATGGAGAACATCCTGTCCTCCTTCTGCGCTGACCTTGCTGTCTGCAGGGCTGTTTCTCACTCCCCACCCTCCCAGATGCTGTGCACAGCAGGGTTTTTTTTCTCTTTCTTAAATCTGCTCTCAGAGGCTGAAACAACATAACTTACTGTCTTGCCTCTGTTCCTTTTGGAGACAGCTGAAATTAACTCTTATCTAACATGTGGCAGGTTCTGGACTTTTCTCACAGAGGCCACCTGTGCAGCCCCCCCCTACCAAAATCTTACAATGTAAACCCAGTACAAAACAGAGCAAAATCCCATCGCAGACAATTTTTCTACGTGATCTAATATTCATGAATAGGTCATTCTCCATTATATATGCCGGTTTAGATGTTTCAATAAATTAATTTCATTAACGAGATCACAAACACAGGTAAAGGACCACAACCTGTTGAGTTATGTTTCTATTAGAGAGTTATCTTTCTGATATATTAGCTTTGTTGCCTCTAAACCTTGAACCAGTTTTGAAGTCTCCTGGTAGTGGGATAAGCTCAACAAATGAAAATTGTGAGTGTCAAGGGAACCAATGCAAGTGTAAGCAGATTCCTCACTGTTTTCTGAGAGTTCACTGGAAGAAGAGAGAATACTAGCATGTCATCCCTTTATTCATTGAATAGCCTGTTTTTAAAATGTCAGTTTTGGTCTACTGATTTTTGATTGAATCCCACACTTGTTTACAACTCACCATTTAACATCATGAGATTATCTTGGTGTTTTTCCTTTTTTGACTAATTTAGTCAAGTTTTCACCCTTTTTTTTATAGCAGCTTCCATTGTTGCTTGTTATGGTTACACCTCATGAACTGTGAAACAGTTTCCAATAATTGGAAAATACCTGCAAAAAGTACATTTCCTAAAAGGAATAATATGTGGCTCCAAGGTGACCTTCAAACATAAGGTTTTCTTCTCCAACGGAGACAAAGGAATAACTTTTGCAGTCACTTTCCATTTATATTGATTTATATAAAAGAAGAATTAGGCCCAGAACATCCATCTGCTGAAAAGGAAGCAGAGTTAGAGCTGGAATTCACTTTTATGTATAGCATTTTATTCTATTCAAGATGACACAAGTCCCGCATTGATACATTCTAGAGATCAGTCCTTTAGAACATGTTGCTGCAAGAATTTAAGGTGTCTTTGAGCATTTTCATTCAGTTGGATTTCTTTTTTTTTTTTTCTCATCTTGCTTCAATTAAGGTGTTGTTTTGTTGTGGTGCCTTTTCAATTAATGCCCTCAACTTGACAATATCTGTTTTCGCAATGCATAAGTAGATGCCCAGTCTGCCTCAATGGCAGAAAGAAGATTAAAATTCTGTTGAACCTTCAAGAATTCAAGTCAGTGAGGCAGTGACCTGCACCCATGACAGCAATATTTCTTTCTCTAGGCTGAAAAATGTAATATTTTATAAACATCTATGCATAAAGGAATCTCTTTCACCAGGTGAAATATGATGGAAATATATGATTCCTCAGAGCATAATTTAATCACAGCAGCATTGCTACAAAACAAGGTGAGTATCTCAGTGTCATGACTATGTAGTGATTTTCAAGATGATCACAGGGAACTCCTGGATATAGATGAAATCTTCTGTGCAGTCTGCTTGCTGCTACTTTTATCCTTTATTTCTACGGCTATGGAGCCTAGAATTAGACTAAATATATAAAGTCTGGTGTCATACATTCCAGCTACATAATAAGTAGCTCTGATACAGAGTTAGATATATCACAGGACACAGAATTAAATAAATGTTCGTTGAAATTGTAGACTTTAGGTCACCTCCTGCTCAGAAACAAACTATTGACAACATTAGATTAGCCCAAATGTGGTGTAGTCAGCTGTGGTGTGGTCAGCTAAGTTTGGAAAGTCTCCAAGGATGCTGCCACCTCCCTGAGTAACTTGTTCAGGACTACACTGCACTCTAGGGATATATTTTTCCTTTTATTAAGGGAAATTAAAGCTATTGCTGACTTCAAGGTTCAAAGCTGTAATGTTTGGCCACTGCTCCTTGCTATATCTAATACTACTGAGAAGAATTTGCCTCTACTCTATAATTGCCCTTCAAGCACCTATTTACCATTACTCTAATTCCCTTTACTCTCTTCTTTACTGAACTAACCAAGCCCAGACTTTCCAGAGTGTCTTCATAATACCTGAACTCTAGGCATCTTGGTAGCTCTACCCAGTCCTTCTCCAGTTTCTCTGTATGTGGGACCCAAACAGTAATCTTTCTAAAGGCAGCCTCACTAGTACAGAGTAAAGTGGATGATAACTTCCTGTGATCTGATAAAGCTTTCTCATATTTCTCAATTCAGCAATAGCAGAGATATTGTTATTATAATAACAGCAAACCTCTTGACTCACTGCAACAATCCAGAATTTGACCATTACTCTTAGACTAGTGCCTTTTGTTCAGAGTTTTTAGGTAGATTCTCAGTCACAGATAAGCTATATGTTAGCCTTCTTGACTATTACGGAAAACCAAGAACAGATAAAACTCACTGTATATGATTCAAGGTCCGTTAATCTCCATCCACTTCTTTTCTAAACAGTGCCCCAACTGCACCATTTAAAGTATATCAGCAGTGACAAGCAGTTCAGTGATTCAGTGATTCAGCAGTTCATGATTCAGTGATGACTTGCTGAAATTACCTTTCATTTTCAGTAACTCTACTGTCTCTTAACCTTGAGTAAAATTTTGAATTACCTGGTTGATTAGTGTTTAACAAATGACAGGAAAGCAGCAAATGACATAGGAATGCTTAGCATCAATTCAAATGTTGGCAGATAACTTACTGAAATGCATGTATGTTAACATTTCAAGCACTGATTTGCAGGGGCAAAACAGGTACATGAGAATTGCCATCAGCTTCCTGATTCTGTATTTTGCCCTGACTAGCTCAACATACCTGCAAAGTACTTGAAAGTAAATACAAAATTTATAGTGGAGCTTACACAGCATCATTCTAGTGTCATTCTCAGCAAGAATTAATTCAGAGCCTGTTAAACAGCATTTTGAGTAATGTAATCATCAGATGGTCAAATCATTTTTAACTGCCTGTTTAGTTTAATTTATTACAACTCTTCACTTATGGACCTTTGAAATGGAAGATGAGAAAAATGCTATTAAAGGAAACAATAAATAAATGAGAGGTGAGATTAAAAAAATAAATTAAACATTTTAGGAACATAAAAATACATGAAATCTATTGAAATGAAATGAATCAAGTATGTACTGATCCTGATCTGGTTAGACAGAATCTTGAGGTACAAATTCAAGTATCTCCAAAACCTCAACACAATATCTGGATTCAAGTTGAAATTTTAGAAAAATGACAACTTGGCATGTGATGATAGAATTTTTCTGAAAAAAAAAAAAAAAACAAAAAAAAAACATATATTAGTAGTTAATAAATAACATATCCGTCTATATGTATGCTATTTGCATCTCCTATATAAAACATGCTGAAGTAGTTATATATAATCTTCAAATGAAGAATACAAATAACAGCTCTGAAGACAGATCTTCAATCTGAAAAATTTGTGGCATTCCAAGTCATTTGCCCAAAGTGAAAAAGAGGCAGAAATATGACCATCCCACACATTATTTCATATTATTGAAATGCTCTAAATACATAATGTCTTTATTGAGAAATGCCATTTGGGCAGTACTTGCGGGAAAATAGATAAATAAATAAATAAATGTTTGTCTTTTTCTGTTTAAAGGAAATCTTTGTGTCTTTGTGTGTTTGTCTGTGTAGCATGTTTCAAATTCTAATTTAGTAGAATCATGTATAATAGCTTTCCTAGATCAGCCCAAAAACCCATTTAGCGGTGTGCTTTGTTTCTGACATGGGAGAACCACAAGTGTCAAGGAAAAATGTGCCCAGAAACAAAGAAAAGATACTTCCTATATGTACCTTCCAGATTTCTGGGAGTCAATATTAAAAGAATATCCTGAACCTGAGGTTGCAATGAGAAGCCAACAATGGAACTTTCTTCCAGAATTTGTTCTTTTTCCTCATTCTCATTTTATGTCTTCTTCATAATGCTATGGAAACAAACAAACAAACAAACAAACAAACAAAAAACTTTCTTAATTCCATAGGTAAATTTATAGATTTCTATCATAACTTCTTTATTTAGCCCCTCTTTGGTATCTATCCCATAGTTCTGGCTGTTGTTTTTGCCCCTTTTCAGTCCCACTTTACCCTTGTACCTGCAGAGCAGTATGCAGAATTTACACTGCAGTCATTCCAGATATTTATTCAGTGGTAGGGTCATGGTTTGCATTTTGTTCTGTATTGCCTTTCCGATAATTCCAACATCCTGTTTGTTCTTTAAATTGCTATTCAGAACTAAGCTGACATTTAGAAGACTATCCATAATGAGTCCAAAATTTCTTTCTGCAGTAATGATAGCTAATTTAGAGCCAATCTAAATCTGTGTGTGTAATTAGGGTGCATTTGTTTCTTTTTTTCCCCATTGAAAATTATTTTGTATTTATCAACAATGTATTCAATTTACCATTTTATTATCAAGAGAGTCTTCTGTAGTATTTTAAAGTCAATTTTAGTTTTTAACTACGTGAATAATCTGGTATCACTGGCAAAACTTAACATCTCATTATTCATTGTTTCCTAATAATTTATGAATATGTTTAGCAGCAGAAAAACCTGGTAAGTCCACTATTACATTTTCTAATAAAGAGTGGTAATAGTCAACTAAGATCCATCTTTTCCGTATGAAATCTGTAGTATTTGTAGTACCTGGTCACACAGTATTGTAATGTCCATTGCAATTCTTCATTCAGCTTTCGTCTTTGCTGCTGTTAATAACTCTGTATTCATTAGCAAGCTATGCCATTTGCAGTTTACCCTCTCTCCAGACCTCTTATGAATATGTCAAACAGCATGGGCCTCAGCATGGATGACTGCAGGATTCTAAGGTCCATCCTCTGGTAAAATGCACCATTCATCTGTACTTTGTGTTTCTGATGTGTACCCTGTTATTTATCCACGTGAAGACCTTCCCTCTTATCTTGTGGCAGATTATTTTCTGTCTTATCCCTCTAGTGAAGTATATTGTTGAAGGCCTTTGGAAACTATTTAAAGTAGATCTCCCTCTTCCACACAGTTGTTGCCTCCAGGACATTGAACTTTTAACTTTTAACTGCTGCTTTTAATAACCATTCTACCTTTGATGAAGGCTTTTTTTTGTTTTGTTTTGTTTTTTCAAATTTAAATATTGCTGTGGAAGATTTTGAAGGAACATTTTAATCCTTCAAGAAGATTAACATTTATTTAATTTACTATTTCAAACAGGCTCTCCTGAATCAGGTTGCATGTACAACTCAGGCCTAAATTAAAGGCTGTTCCTTTCCTTGTGAACTTTTAAATTAGGAATGCCAATAAGTAGCCATATATGTAGTGTAATCACTTATTTTCTACATCACACCCTACCGTATTACTCAGTTCACTTAGAGGTAACTGAAGTTTGCCTTTTTGATTGCACTTTTGCTTTTAGCTTTTACTTTTTACATTAGCATTTCAAATGTATCAAAGCTTTTCTGACTAAATATTTGAAGTACAGTAACATTAATACTATGCTTCTTCAAGTCTTCACTTTAGTTACAGGAATACTGTATTACTCGAACTTACAGTTAAAGTATTTACCTTATTTCACTTCTTTCGTGTGCAATGTCACTTCTCCTTAGAATACTTTGTCTTTCATTTCTGTATCATTTGTGTGCTTCTACTTCAGTATTCCACCAATTCCACTCCTCTTCTGTTTCTGAGATGCCTGTTATGTCATATCTCATATAATCATCGGTTCTTCTGCTTCATTATTTTCTATTTCACTTTGTATATTAGGCAATGTAGTTGAGTTCCAAATCTATGCTTCTCTTGCAATTCTTTGATGAAATGGGATGTTGTGTTGTAATCATTTTTTTTTTTAATATTTCCAATCTGAATGTAACAAGGTCAGTTCTATCTTTATTTCTTAAGGAAATTTTCAGACTTTACTGGAAAAGAGAATCAGATCATCCTGAACTTTATGAGTCCTGCAGATCCTGATGATGTTCTAGCATATGAAGTCGATGAAACACTCTTTTCAGTGTTAAGTAGCAGCAACCTTCCTTCAGGTACATTGTCTACCTGTTATAAACATTGAAATAAACCAATATTTGGTGTAAGAAAGAGTTCACACAAAGTAAAAATACATTAAAAAAAAAAAAAAAAAAGGGCAGATCTTTCTATTTTGACTGGAAATTTCCACTTTTCCTAAGATATAGTAGAAAGAAGGCAGAGAATTGTCCCTTCTCAAATATGAATGTAAAAGATATATAAAATATTCTAAAGTAAGAGATTTATTTTTCAAAAATAAATAAATGTGCTTTAAAAGCCTTTAAAACCTTTTACATTAAATCTTTTCACTTTTTAAAGTCAATTTAAAGTAAATATTATATTTATTGGGGGAATCTATACTATACCACAAAAGAGTTTTAGTAGACATTTTAACATGAAACAAAATATCTTGAGTATGAGATGTGAATATTTATGAACCTTTGTACTCCTAAAACATGGAGAAATATTTCACTGTTAGTGTACTGACCGAACTCCAGTTTGAGGAATTAATTAAAAATTTTCTTCCAAAAACTTCTGAAATCAAATGATGATAGGATGCTATATGCCATTCCTGGCTAACAAGCTTAGATAATTGTGCATACTGAAACTAGGAGAATATTACTTGAATATATCTGATCTATAAAGATATTCATATAATTCCTATTTTAATTCATTTTTTTTTACCATTCTGGTAAAAGAAAAATAAAACTCAAATGCATACCCAAATCCTAAGGGGAAGTAGACAAATAAACAATATTTAATATTAATTTATTTGCATCTTTTGTTGCCATTATCTGTTTTGCTGTCTGCCATTTTCCTGTCTTCCCATCAGTATAAAAGCCACTCTAGGTCTAAAAATGAAGCCTACATATAGCTGAGGTCTATGACATTGCTATCAACTATTTGTCATCTAATCAGTGGCTGTTGGCCAACACAAGTCTCCTTAGCTTAAAGCATACTTTTAGTGGGGCAGCTCTTGCTGGTAGCTCACACTGGTGACAGTGTGTTTTATAAGTCTCTCTTTATGAAGTACTTCGTTAGACTGAGCTGAAAATGATGCTTTCTGCACAAACTTACTAAAGCTTTTTTTTTTTTTTTTTTTTTGCCTTCCTAAAAAAGAGCTTCTGGGTCAATATGAATCTGCATGGCAACTATAATTTTACATTTAAAGATTATTTATGTTTAAATTATGTTTAATTAATGTTTAATTAATGTTTAAATTATGTTTAATTTTATGTTTCCTTATGTTTAAGGAAATCAAACCAAAAGGATTATCTTTGCTCATTTTTTGTGCTTTTTTTTTCATTGTTTATTTGTTTATTTCCTATACCCGAATCCTACAATTTATATCTGTTACCACACATGATATTTTGTGCGCCTTTCTCAGAATTTAAATGCCTTGGGACATATGGAAAGCATATGATTTTTTCTTACAAATGAATCTGATGAAAGGTATAGTCAGGTGTTAACACAAGTCATACAGTCTGTTAAGTGCAATTGACAGATCCTTTACTTAATTTCTGAAAAACACAGAAAGCAAAGGCATAAGAAGCTGGTGTTAGTCCAATGAGAAAGAGGGTGTTTTATACATAGGATATGCAACAATATAAAATTAATGTGATTGAAGATTGAACACACTAGCTCCAAATCAGTAGCAGCAATGCCAACTGAAAAAAAGAAAAAAGATTAGGTAATCTAGGTAATAATTACAGATAGGTAAGGTAATCTAAACCACCTGGCAGGAGAGGGGTCCAATCAGATTGCTACAGGATGTTTGGTGATAGTATTCTTTCAGTCACTAATGTAAACAGTATATTATTATGCATTAAGCAAGAGAATAATGCCATGGTCAACTATTTTGGACCTACAGCCACCTTCCTACTTTGAAGCAGGCAGAGAACACATCTGAATTTAGCACTTGCCCATCCCAAGTGGGAGCTTTAACCATGGGAGTATCAGAGCCAGCATCATTTCCTTAGCACCTTGTGCAAATACTACTTTTCTTTATATAAGTTCTTATTAGGTCTGTGAGAGAATTGTTCATCATTTTAATGTCTATGACATTCACATGCAGGGAGATTTCAGTGCCTGATCCAATATTTAAATAATTTGTATAGAGAAAATTTTAAGAAAAAAAAATCTACACAGAATCATCAACTAGTTTGTGTTAATGGATAGTTGTTTGTACATTTTGCTGAGTTGAGGTTTTCTATCTTTGGGCTGGTGGATAGAACTGGATAAAAGTCACTACAGTCAGAAGTCTGGGTTTTCTTATTTAGCCTTCCTTCTAAGATCCTGAAAAACAAATAGTTCCAAAAAGTGATTCAGGTAGTTAAAACATAACCCCTTTCCATTTGAGGTGAACCCTTTTCATAAAATTGGTAAAAACAATAAATAAAAAAAAAATCTCAACCGTGAATGTGTACTGATAAAATATTAATCCAATTCATGTAAAGGAGCACCAATTGTACATAATTACTTTGCTCTGCTGACCTCCAGGGCTCTGAAACAGACCTACTTAAGCACATTATCAGGACTTCTCTAGGCTGGGCAGGTCTAGGCTGGACTGAGTTGGGTTGGGTTGTTTTATAATAACATTTAATATCCTCACAGTCACAGAACAGGGCCTTTGCAACCCTGGGCTGCATTATCACTTCCTCATCAGTTTGATGTACCTGTTGGAAGGATGACCTTCATCCTCTTTGCTGTGCTTTTTTAGCCATCCCACCTTTGACTTTGCTTGTGGTACACACCTCCAGTTTCATCATGCCTGCTCATCAGCAGCCCCTGGTGGAAAGAAAAAAAAATAAAATAATTATGTCACATAAGAAACTGTCCATCCCCTCTGGAGAAGACAGAATAAAACTTACCGTTCTTCTCAGGCATCAGTCTCCAGGGATGTGATTGTCTATGCTGAATAATTTATGAAGCAACTCCCTTTTGTTAGCATGAATTACTGTTACATACATCAGCAACCATCAGTAAATGTTAAGTGAGGTGACCAGTGGGGACACTTCCTTCAGCCAGTCAAGCACAGTACAACTGCTGTCCAACCACTTGGACCCAGCCTGGTGTCTGGGAAACAGGGGTCTCTGCCCAGGCTGGGGGCTGCAGCTATCACTTTCATTTTGTAGGTTCAACCAGTAGTAAAGCTGAGCACGTATCCTAGAGTCACAGACACACACAGGACACTGACATGACCAGTCACGCAGGCTGCCTCAGCCAAAGGCTGCCTTCAGCAGGACTCATGTAAAACATAGACATAGATAGTTGAGACTCCTTCCTCCTCTCTGGCTGGTAGAGATATCAGGTCACTAGTGCAGGCACACACACAGCACTCTCCTTGTTCACAAGTACATAGAGCCCCCCTGTTTGTCCAGCTCCCCTGCCTGGATCCTGGGCCCCTTACCTGTTTCACAGGTTCAGCTGCAAAGTCCAGGCTGATCTGCCTGGAAGCAGAGCATGTAGTTTGATATCCCATCAACAGGTGTGACTGGGAGCTTTGTTTCTTGTCAATGTCTCAGTTTTTTGATTTGTCAGGTCTGTGTCTCAGTTGCTACTTTTGCCCCTTTCTTTAATCCTTGTCATTTTGATCCTCATCGGAGATCTTCATTCAGACAACCTTGTTTGAATCGACATTCCCACATTCCATCTCCTTCATTATCAACTAGTAGGACTGACCAGGTTTCTGGTTATGGTCTTTCAGTACCTAAAGAAGGGCCTACAAGAAATCTGGAGAGGGACTCTTTGTCAGGGAGTGTAGTGATAAGACAAGGGGGAATGGTTTTAAAATAAAAAAGGGTAGATTTAGATTAGATATTCAGAAGGAATTCTTTACTCTGAGGGTGGCGAGGCACTGGAACAGGTTGCCTGGGAAAGCTGTGGATGCCTTATACCTGGAAGTGTTTAAAGCCAGGTTGGAAGGAGTTTTGAGTAACCTGGTCTAGTGGGAGGTGTCCCTGCCCATAGCAGAGGGATTGGAACTAGATGTTCTTTAAGGTCCCTTCCAACACAAGCCATTCTGTGATTCTATGATTCTGTGATTCCATCTTAGAAGTTCTCAGTCAGATAACCGTGATGGAACAAACTAGAACACATTCTCAAATGTCCTAATGGATTATTGTGATGACTGGACTTGGTTCTCATCACTTCCTTCCTTTCTTATTATTCCTTGCTGGATTGGAAAAAGGTCCTTCAATTTAAAGGAATGGACACTATCTTTCTACAAGCCCTATAATGAAGATCTAAAGTGAATCATCTAATCAATACAAGATGAAAGAGAAATGTGCTTAAAATTTCAATTCATGCTTTGGCTTTTATTAAAATTAATCTTTGAAAACTTTGTCAGTAAAGTAAATGTCTGTGAAAGCCACCCAGCATGCAGAGATAATAAAAAGGTTTCAAAAAAATAAAAAAATGAAAAAAGAAAATAAAAAAAAGGAAGAAAAGAAAATCAAAGTACAGCAAGGTAAAAATTTTGTTTTCCAAAGATACTTATCAAAAAGATAAAAATAGGACAATACATGTATTTTCTTAAGTTGTTTTTTTTTTTTTTTTTTTCCTCTCCTGCTGACTATTTATAAAAATCTTTATGTTCTCAGCATAACAAAAAGGATTTCAGAAGTAACGCAGTCAGTTTTGTGGATGATAAAGGGACACTGCCAAGAGAGTCTGGATGGAGGAACATTGCTTTTGGCAACAAAGTTCATGTGAAAGTTATGGATTAAAAACAGGGCATGTATATGCATTATCACACTTACTGTTTCTCTTTTATACTCAGCCAAAGCCAGTAAGAATGTAATCTCATTAAAGTTCAAATTGACTACACATTGTTTTGGCGATATTCATAAAATCTCAGTTTGGTGATTAAGAAAATAGAAGAAGTGGGTTAATAAACTTTCTAGTTTCATTTGAATGAGATTTTAATTATAAGACAATAGCAATGCTTTTAGAAAAATAAATATTTTACTGCGTACACAAGGTAATACACTACTGAGTATTTGACATTGATTTAATGTTTAATACAACTATACTCAACTGATTTTGTAATTAATTCATTTGTCCCATTTAGTGAAATAGATACTACATGACCCTTTTTGTAACAATTAGGAAGAAACTGTGAACTGATGAAGAACACCAAGAGCGTAATAGGATAATATCAAGAAAATAGAGATTAAACAAAATAAAAGGAAATGCTTTATATCATTTCTTAGTATTTGGAAATAATGATAGAACAACAGAAAAAATCCTTAGCAGATGGCAAGTCATCTTAATCAAGCAAATTAACGGATTATACATTAAAAAATAAAGTGGTGGGTTATTTGATACACACTGTAATTACATTGGACATATTGCTTTCAATAAATGGTAAAGGACAAATTAACATTACAGTCGTGCCAACTATGTTTCTAAATCTGCTTTTCAAGCTTATAATTAAAATCCTAAATTATTACTGCAGTAAATTAACACTTTTAATGGGATTCAAATGTTGTGATCATCAGCATTTGCTTTTTCTCTTCAAAGGAAAATACATAAATAAATAAATAAAACCAGATCTGAACAGTATTACACCTCTTTAAATACTAAGTGACTAGAATTGCATTGTGAACATGCATATTTCCATGCATTGGAAAAGTTTTATTAGAGTGAAATATAAAATTTTGGGCAGTAAAGAAATAATCTTTTTTTTTTTTTTTTGAGTCTTTATGCTTCAAAAGATTTCCTAGCACAAACAAGGATTTTATAAATGTTGATCCCCATGTATGTATTTTTATGAGAATCAGTTCTGAAAAAATGCACACAAAGAAAATCACTCTAGTGAATTCCAGAACTGAATCAGATCACGTTTGTTTATTATTCCCAAACCACTATGCCTTTACCCATTCCTGTGATTGCTGCTGTCTTATCCTGATCTTTACCTACACAGCTGAACCTAGAGTCTTTTTTTTTTAATTATTAATTAAAATGATAATCTAAAGGAAACTGAAATGGTAGCAACAATTAAAATACTCACTAAAAGAATAATTAAAGAAAAAAAAAAAAAAACAATAACGTAATTTCCAGCACTGTGATATCTGTCAGTTTTCTCACCCAGCTCAATACATTTAGATGATTAAACCAGGATTTCAGCTGACACTGATAGCTAAATAAAATGTTTCTTTTTCTTTTTCTTTTTTTTTTTTTTTCTAATCAAACTCCGCATGTTTACTTCCAGCATTAACTTCCCCCTCTACTTGTAATTCATTGAAAAAAAAAATTAAATCTGGAAGTATAGCATAAATACTAAACTGTTTGTACTTATTTGATTACCCCATTAATTCCAAGTCTCACTCTGTTTCCTGTGAAACATTTGGATATGAAATCATAATGACTTTCATTTTCCAGCAACTATCCTGTTAACATCTCTACAGATACCCGACATTTCCTAAAATAACTTCATATTTTGTATGACAGCTTCGTTGGCTTTAAAGAAATTTCATGGAAAAGATTAGTGTGCTTTCCCATTAAATGGCACTTCCATTTACTGCAATGGCCTTGGTGATAAATTACAGATATTTTTGTAAGCTCAAAGATTACTAGTGCACATCTAACTAAAAATAATAAATTAACTTGATAATTATTTCTAGTTCAACTATTAAGGGTTATTTCCTCTCCTCCCCCCCCCCTCCCCTCCATTCAAAACAATGGGCAATGATGCAGTAAGGTCATTTTTGATTTCTGTCCTCAGAGGAATTCTCCAATCTTGTGCTTTACCTAGATAGCAAGATTCTGTAATGTCAAAATGCTTTTGAGTGATACTTAATTTCAAAAGCCTATTAAATAATAATAATAATAATAATAATAATAATAATAATAATAATAATAATAATAAGAGTGCTTTGAAAAATTTCTCTCAAATTGTTGCATGTGTGCTATACTTAAATGCATACACTCTTACTTCCAGGAGTTACTAGACATCAATTAGTGATATCTAGATATCACTTTCATCACTGAAGAATTAGGAATTTATTCTATTATTTCTTAATAAACATGCTCTTTAATAAGAATAATCCAAAATATACAATTTTACCTGTGTAATCAAAGCTATCAACTATTTTTTTATTGTGAGGACCACTGTCCTGTATTACTTATATTGAGTTGGGATACATTTTTCATTTTTTCCTCAACATTTTAAAAATAATTTTATCATCTTGACTTAAATTATTTGTTGTTTTCAGCCCTAAAGTGGAGGCTTCCATTTCCATAGTTCCAACTGTTGCAACACTGTGTTGGAATTCTTATACTTCTGCTATACTTAAATAGTCATCACCTTCTATTGCAATAATTATATCCCTTATAAAGCTGATACTGCACAGCTTCTACTGTGCATAACCCAGCTCATTTTAACATACCATTATAGAGATTTTATGGCATTCTTAATGATATATTGTAACAGATCATCATACTTAATTTACAATAATAGTTTATTTCATGAATATTAATGTGTCCATTTTAAAGTCCCTATAGTAGTCCTTTGATTTTCATTTAACAATGTCAGTCTTAGGAACTATGGCACTGGTTTTTGTTATTTTTTATAGTTTAAAGTTTAAAATACTCAGCACTGGGTTATGCAGGACTGGTGATGTATATTTAATTTTCAATATCACACAATAACAAAGTGTTTAATATAAACTGCTTAAAGCTTTTGTACTTAAGACCAAACTAGAAGATTCCTGTGGTGAAATCCTTACTCCACTGGAGTCAATAAAACTTTTCTGCAAATATGAGCAGAAAGCAAATTTCACTCAAATATTTTTTTTTCTTGTTCAACAAATTGGTGAGTCATTGATTACTTTCTTCTGCAGCTATCATTACTTCATTTTTTTAAAACAGTAACATAAGAAACATATATATAACAATTAACGTAAAATATGACATTATTAATTACCTAGTTTTTAATACATTAATCCATATTTATGTATATGCGTGTACCAGTTTTCATATCCTACAATATTTAAATATATGTGGAATGTCTCTATATGTTCCATTTTCATATTCTTTAAATAAAAAAAAATAGAGACATATTCATACCACTGTGTGCATCATGTTTCATCTTTTGTTGTTGTTACTATTACTAGAGAAAAAGGATGAAATATACTAATAAATTCATTTTTGTATTTAAATACTTTAATTGAATATTTCTGATGGGTTTTAATAACACAATTATCCCTAAATAAAAATGTTAGTACTCTTATCATGCAAGGGGAGATATGATATAGATCTTCTCTATGCAAGGGAAGATGTGAGGCCACTTAAGAATCACTGACTTTCAAATTTATGTTATCATATACATCATCGATTTTCTAATAGTTTAGTATAAACAATGCTTTATCTGATGACTGAATAGGCCATAGACGTTTCTTCTATTCAAATATAAGATACTGTATATAGGAGTTTTTTTAAGTTTCAATATTAAATAAAGTAACTTATTAAGAGGATTCCTAATCAAAATAAAATAAATAAATAATAACAGTTACAAAAATTGACAGTAGTCTTCAATATTTAGAGAAGCTTTCAAGTCTGCCTAAATTAATCTGTTCTCTAAAACAGTTTAGTCAGAGGACTTGAGTTTTCTGCTATATTTTTACAATGAACTCTCATTCTGAACAGAAAAGACAGAAGAACTATAAGAACAGAAAACTCACAGGCTCAGATTGAAGATTTCCATTCACCAAGTCTCTTACCAAACCCTGAATTCTCATGAAACTTTCAGAATCAAATCATAGAATCATAGAATAGAATATAGAATATAGAATATCCTGAGTTGGAAGGGACCCTTAAGGATCATCAAGTCCAACTCTTGACACCGCACAGGTCTACCCAAAAGTTCAGACCATGTGCCTAAGTGCACAGTCCAATCTCTTCTTAAATTCAGACAGGCTCGGTGCAGTGACCACTTCCCTGGGGAGCCTGTTCCAGTGTGCAACCACCCTCTCTGTGAAGAACCCCCTCCTGACGTCCAGCCTAAATTTCCCCTGCCTCAGCTTAACCCCGTTCCCGCGGGTCCTGTCACTAGTGTTAATGGAGAAAAGGTCTCCTGCCTCTCGACACCCCCTTACGAGGAAGTTGTAGACTGTGATGAGGTCTCCCCTCAGCCTCCTCTTCTCCAGGCTGAACAGGCCCAGTGACCTCAGCTGTTCCTCGTACGTCTTCCCCTCAAGGCCTTTCACCATCTTCGTAGCCCTCCTCTGGACACTTTCCAAGAGTTTCATGTCCTTTTTATACTGTGGTGCCCAGAACTGCACACAGTACTCGAGGTGAGGCCGCACCAGCGCAGAGTAGAGCGGGACAATCACCTCCCTTGACCTACTAGCGATGCCGTGCTTGATGCACCCCAGGACACGATTGGCCCTCCTGGCTGCCAGGGCACACTGCTGGCTCATATTCAACTTGCTGTCTACCACGACCCCCAGATCCCTCTCTTCTAGGTTGCTCTCCAGCGTCTCATCGCCCAGTCTGTACATGCAGCCAGGGTTTCCCCGTCCCAGGTGCAGGACCCGGCACTTGCTCTTATTGAACTTCATGCGGTTGGTGATCGCCCAGCTCTCCAACCTGTCCAGATCCCTCTGTAAGGCCTTTACGCCCTCATTTGAGTCCACAACTCCTCCAAGTTTGGTGTCATCAGCAAACTTGCTCAAAATACCCTCTATTCCTACATCCAGATCGTTTATAAAAATATTGAAAAGTACCGGCCCTAAAATGGAGCCTTGAGGGACCCCACTGGTGACTGCCCGCCAGCCTGACGCAGCCCCATTTACCATAACCCTTTGGGCCCTGCCCGTTAGCCAATTGCTCACCCATCGTATGATGTTTTTATTTAGCTGTATGGTGGACATTTTGTCCAGTAGGATCCTATGGGAAACCGTGTCAAAAGCCTTGCTGAAGTCCAAAAAAATCACATCAGCTGGTTTCCCTTGGTCCACCATACGGGTGATCTTATCATAAAAGGAAATCAGGTTTGTTAGGCAGGACCTACCCTTCACAAACCCATGCTGGCTGGGACCAATGACTGCTTTGTCCCCCAGGTGCGCCTCAATAAGTTTGAGAACCAACTTCTCCATGATTTTACCAGGCACTGATGTGAGACTGACAGGCCTGTAATTGCTAGGGTCTTCTTTCTGACCCTTCTTGAAAATTGGCACAACATTTGCCAGCTTCCAGTCTACCGGGACCTCTCCAAATTCCCAGGATCATTGAAAAATAATTGAAAGAGGTTCCACGATGACATCCGCCAGCTCTTTCAGCACCCGGGGATGAATCCCATCCGGACCCATGGACTTGTAGGGATCCAGGTGGAGTAGCAAATCCTGCACACGTTCAGGGTCAGTTGGGAGTTTGTCATCCCCACCGTCCCGGCCCTCCAGCTCAGGGCACCCTGGGTCCCGAAGCCCATCATCGGCATTGAAGACAGAGGCAAAGAAGGCGTTAAGCGTCTCTGCTTTGCCTATGTCATTGTCTGTGAGGAGACCTTCCCTATCAAGGAGTGGCCCCATGTATTCTTTAGTTCTCCTTTTTCCATTTACATATCTAAAAAAACCCTTTTTATTTTCTCTCACAGACACAGCCAGCTTCAACTCTAGGTGTGCTTTGGCCACACGAACTTTCTCCCTACAAACACGAACAGCATCCCTGTATTCTTTCCATGACGCCTGGCCCTCCTTCCAGTAGCGAAACACTCTCTGTTTCCGCCTAATCTCCATTAGAACATTCCTGGTCAGCCACGCCGGCCTCCTTCTCCGCCTGCCTGACTTGCGATATTTTGGAATTGCCTGATCTTGTGCTTCTAGGAGGCATCGCTTAAAGAATGACCAACACTGGTGGACATCGAGGCCTTCAAGAGCAGTTTCCCAGGGGACCTTGCTGACTAGTTCCCTGAGCAGCCTGAAGTCCGCTTTCCCCATATCTAGGGATGAGGTTTTGGTGGCACTTTTCCTTCTGTCACCGTAAATTTTGAACTCAACCACTTCATGGTCACTATGACCGAGGCGGCCACCAATCACCACATCTCCCACCAGACCCTCTCTGTTTTCTAGCAACAGGTCTAGGAGGGCACCTTTCCTAGTTGGCTCCGTTAGCACCTGCACCAAGAAGTTATCATCTAGGTGCTTCATGAACCTCCTGGACTTGCTCGTGTCAGCCGTGTGGCACTCCCAGTTAACGTCCGGCAAGTTGAAGTCCCCCATAAAGACAAGGGGAGTTAATCTTGAGGCCTCTCTTAGTTCTGTAAAGAATAATTTATCGGCGCTATCGTCCTGGCCAGGCGGTCTGTAATAGACTCCCACAACGACATCCCCTTTATTCGTTCGTCCCTTGATCCTTACCCAGAGGCTCTCAACTTTGCCATCGCCGACCTGAAGTTCCACACAGTCCAGCCCCTGCTTCACATACATCGCCACCCCACCACCTTGCCTACCCTGCCTGTCCCTCCTGAAGAGCCTGTAACCATCTATCGCAACACCCTAGTCACAGGACTCATCCCACCAGGTTTTGCTTATGCCGATGATGTCGTAGTTGCGGAACTGGGCCAGGACTTCTAGCTCACCTATTTTATTCCTCATACTGCGTGCGTTTTTGTAAAAGCATTTCAAGTGCATCTCCTTACACTCAGCACCTTGTGGATCTGACCGAAGGACCTCACTGGCACACAGCCCCTCTGATTCTAGCGTACCATCCCTTAGGTCTTCACCGGCGTGCCTGGTTTTAGCCCATTCCCCCTTCGACTCTAGTTTAAAGCCCTATCTATCAGCCCTGCCAACTCCTGACCAAAGATCCTTACCCCTCTCCGAGAGAGGCGCATCCCATCCGGTGCCATCAGGCCCGGTGTAGCATAGACCTTCCCGTGATCAAAGAAACCGAAATTCTGCCGGTCACACCAGTCTCGAAGCCACGAGTTTATGTGAACAGCACGTCTTTCAGCTTCGATCCCCCCTATCGGAAGGACAGAGGCAAACACCACCTGCGCCCCTGATCCTCTAAGTAGTCGCCCCAAATCCCTAAAGTCTCTTTTGATCGCCTTCGGACTTCTCATTGCTACTTCATCGCTACCAGCCTGAAAGACCAGTAGCGGGTAGTAGTCAGTGGGCCGTACCAGGCGCTTGACTTTCTTGGCAAAGTCTCTCACCCGAGCCCCAGGGAGGCAACAGACTTCTCTGCGGGTTGGGTCCGGTTGGCATATCGGTCCCTCTGTCCCTTTCAGGAGGGAGCCCCCCATAACAATAGCCCTTCTTTCTTTTTTGAAGGATGATGTGGCAATGCGACGTGTAGGTCGCATTGTCTTAGGCGCCCCCTCCAACTGGGACAGGTTTTTGTCTACTTTGTCATTTAGATTGTCTTGCTCTAGTCCTTCATATCGATTATTTAAGGGTAGATGAGAAGGTGAGGTGGGCAGAGAGAGGGCTCGCCTACCACCCCGAATAGGCACCTGCCTCCATTCCCCCCCTTGATCTAGGTCTCCTCCCGCTGCCTGGCAGGAGGAGGGAACTTCCGTCTTCTGCATAACAGGAGACGCCTGTGCTGTGGCAGTCTCGTGAGCCTGCCTCAGAGAGGGTAGAGCGCACCTCCACCAGTCAATTTCCCTCTCTGATTCCCTGATGCTCCTGAGCCTGTTCACCTCCTCCCGGAGCTCCGCTAAATAGCTTTAGCAAGTTTGTTCTTTTGTTGTATTTTATTCTTTTGTCATAGCAAGGGGTTCAGTTTTCAGAGGGGAACTGACAGGTAGGTAAGCAGGAAAAGTTCACCTTTGCATAATCTCATATTCTCTGGAAATCAAATTAGAATGCTTTTTGATGCCCAGAGGAGAAATAGTAATCAGTAAGACTCACTGAGACTAGGTACCAAGACAACCAAGCCACAGTTACATGAAAGGAAAAACTGTCTGACAAGACTGACATTCAGTATTGTTTTTAAACATCCATTTAAATTCATAATAGTTCACATAATACTTGTCATGATAAAGTAACTTTATTAATTATGATTTTTTCTCAAATATTACAGCTACCTAGTAAATAAATAAATAAATAAGTGCTTGTCCTCAACTATTGGACTTTGGAAGTTAATTATCTCTCTTAAATCTTGTCTTAGCCTTCTTTACCTTTTCTTTCTTCAGCCTTCCTTGACCTTCTCTTTAACTGGAATAACTTTTCTTTTTCCTCCATTGTTTTTCCTTTTTTTTTTTTTTCTTTGTTGTTGTTTGTTTGTTTGCTTTTGTTAACTTAGAAATAAGCTTGGGTTCCAGCCATAATCAGGCTGATGGCACATGACTAGTAACAGATTCAGGCTAGTTTAAAGGATTTATATGTAAAGGATTTTCTAGAAGCAAATTCTACTGCACCAAATAAATAAACACATAAAAGAAAGTAGACTGTAGGAAGTAAAACATTGTATTTCTACTTCCTATTGTAACCAGATATATAATAATTAGACCTTGCCTAATGTTGTCAATGATTAGCATTTTTTTTCTTTCCGCTTTACATTTACTTCATGAATTAAAAATATTTATACTGAGTCAAAGAAGAACATGCCAAATGATCTTTATAGGCCTTTGAATATAATCATCTAATATAAAAGAAAAAAATAGATTTTTTTGGTGAAATTTGTTACTGTTATTTTTAGCATATTTCTTGCTTTCATGTTTTAGAACGTTTTTTAAAATTTTCCTTACTTCACGGTTCTAATCTACAGCTGGATATTTTGAAAATCAATAAGGTTTTCTGTTGCTTTTCTAAACAATAGAAAAATATGGGAAGAATCATTCAGTCTTTTACAGAATTTAATATGACAACGCAGTGAAGTGCTTCACTGTCATACTGCAGTTCTGTATCCAAGAATACATTCTGTATACAAGAATACATCCATTAATAACTATTAACTACATTAACTCATTAAAATTGCATGGAATCTGAACATATATCGTAGTCTAGTATTCTGTCTTTGGGTTAATTTTCCTAAAATAGTTTGCTTTCACAGGATCAGAGTAAAATTACGAACACTAAAACAACTGAATATAAAAGGCAAATAAGCACTGGGAAAAAAATACCCAGAATGTTTTCAAATACCTCCATCTTGGGCTTCTGAAATAATTTCAAAAAACTCCTTATTTTTCTAAAATTTGTGCACAAAGGTAATTCAAATTATTATTTTTTTAATAGAAGACAAGATATTTGTTCATTACATCTAGGGAAGAATATGAAACAATCAGTTTTCTCAAAACATTTATCTTTAAATAAATTTTAATCTTTATTTATTTTTATATGTTTTATTGGATATTCCCTTTTCCTGAAGGACTTTGAGATATGAAAACACCTTAGGCTTCATTCCACCATCCAGAATTATGCATTGTCTTATACTATTACTGTGTTGTTGCATAGTGTACAATGCAAACAATGATGCAGAGGAATTTCCTGCTAACTGCACTTTGGTTGATTCAGAAATATACTGAATTTCTTCAAGCTTACCTGAGCCAGACTTGAATATAACAGAACTCTGTAATGCCTCAGTGCTCCCAAGGTGAAAAAGGTTTTCATATCTTGAAACCTAACCTTAAAAAAATGTGCTTAATAATTTTCTATATAAAAATCATTAGAGGAGTGAAGACATCCTGTACTGACAAGCATTAACAGCAAATATCAAACCTAACAAAAGAAAGTGACTTCAGACTCCAGGACACTCTTTGGTTCAATTGTATCTAAGGAGCATAATACAACTTTATTTTCTGTATATATCAGCAGATCGACAAATGTAAGATATGTGACTAACTAGAATAAACAACATTTCTCCAGAAAAAGGCCTGTGAGGAAAATATATATAATGTTTCTTATGTTGATTTTCTTGTTTTTTTTTGTGTTCTTATTATAGTCTTTGTATTTCAGAAAGGTGTGCTAATTAAAATTAATTGACATATTTTGGAAAAAGATAATCTTGATAAATGTCTAATGTAATACTATTTATGATAACTTAATGAAACTATTTACTCAGATTCACTGTGGTTTAGATAGTGAATAATAATAAAAAATGTAGATGTAATGTAGATATAATATGAAACCAATCTTCCATCTCTCTAAGTAAATTACAAATACTTGAAGTCTCTTATGGGTAATCTATCATGTCTCACACATTTAAAATACCATGTCTTTTTGTCCCACAATCTGCTTTCCAGTTTTGGGGCAGTTAAGTCTCTTTATAATCTTATTCAAAAAAAATTATTTAGTTTCACTTCGAAATATATTTCCACAATGGTTGCAACTCTTTTCCCCTATGGCACTCTTGCAAATTCATAACTTTTCGTATTAAATCAAATAAGCTATTCCTACCGCATGGGAGAGTTAGAAAGATTTTCAAATAGGGGCCTAAAATTCATAAACTTTGAGCTGTACATTTTCTGTTGCCTATGAATATTTTAATAAGCAAAGATAAAGTTCAAGTCTTTGCCCACAAAGTGTTAGCAGCGCCTTAGAGAAATTTGGTGTTATTAGGTTGTTCAGAGTTTAGCATAGGGTTACTTTATTGTCATTAAAAACAAAACAAAACCAAGACAAACTCCCCAACCCCCCAGAGTAAAACATACACTTACAGATAACTGGTGTGTGCTGCATATATAAGTACTGCTGGCAAGGTTTTAGATAATGTGAAAGATATATTCAGACAAATTGTTCTTCATGCTAGACTGCAATTCTCTTCAGGAAACATCACTCAGCCTTGTATCTGCTTTAGAAAAGGAACTATATCTAGTGAGTAGCATGTAACACAAGTCTGGCTACTAATATTACTTTATATAACTATGAATCTACAGTCATAAATTAAGATAAATGAAAAAGTAATGTAATTTGAATTTGCATAAAATCTTGTCCTTGTGTATTTATTTATTTATTTTTATCCTTAAACACAGTTTCATTTCATACATGCAGAAAGGAAAAATGATTATTTGACACACTGAAAGAAGTCATGCTGGAATTGAAAAAAAAAAAAAAAAAAAAAAGAATTATCTCAATGTTTATTCCCAAGCAACTTTTGTATTCAAAAATTTCTAGTGGAAGTTAGAAGTATCTAACAATACTGGGAAAAGTTCAGAATTACTTATTTTCAGTCTCTATTTGACACTGAAGGGCCTGTACCACCCCTGTATGCAAATGCTGTGCGCAAATTTGAGGCTGATCTCAGTAACACAGTCAGTAAATCAAATATTTAAATTAAAAATAGTAAATGTAAAAAATATTTTATTTTTTATTAGTAAAAAATAAAAATAGCATATAAGTGGCCTGTGCAATGTAACATTGAAATGGATCATTTAAGATATAGCTCTCACTAAGATAATTTCTAATTTTTCTAAGATAATTTTCACTTGAGATATAGGCTCTCATTAAGTAATTTCTAAAAGTCAAAATTAAAATTTCTTTGATTTAAATTTCTCTCCTTTTGCTGTTCAGAACTACAATAGAATTTCACTAATTCACCACAGCTACTTTCTGACTGTTTCCTTAGTATGCAGTTTTCTCCCGGAACTCTTTTTTTTTTTTTTTTTTCCCCACACTGTCCGGCACAATATGCACAGTTTCCCATTCTGAAGTTTCAAGAAACCTGAAGTTTATGAATTCATGGGCAAAACTTGAGTGAATTCATATAGCAATTATGTACCTTTGTGAAGTTTTGGGGTCCTGTACTTGGGCCACGGTAACCCCCTTCCCTACAGGTTGGGGAAGGACTGGCTGGAAAGTTGCCCAACAAAAAGGGACCTGGGAGTATTGTTTGATAGCCAGCTGAATATGAGCCAGCAGTGCACTCAGGTGGCCAAGAGGGCCAGCAGCATCCTGGATTGTATCAGAAGTAATGTGGCCAGCAGAATGATTGTATGCCTGTACTCAAGCAAGTGATTGTATGCCTGTACTCAGCCCTGGTGAAGCTGTACCCCGAGTACTATGTTCAGTTTTGGGCCCCTTACTCTAAGAAAGACATTTTGGTGCTGGAACATGCCCATGGAAAGACCATGATGCTGGCAAAGGATCTGGAGAACAAGTCTTATGAGGAATGGTTGAAGGAACTGGTGTTACTTAGCTTTGAGCAAAGGAGATTCAAGGGAGACCCATCTCAAAGGAGATTGTAGTGAGGTGGGGATCAGTCTCTTCTCCCAGGCAACAAGCAATAGGGCAAGAAGAAATGGCCTCAAGGTGCAAGGGGAGGTTTAGGTTGGATATTAGGAAAAAAATCTTCCCTAAATGGGTGGAATCATTGGAACAAGCTGCCCAGTGAAGTATTTGAGTCGCCATCTCTGGAGGTATTCAGTGGAAATGAAAACCCCATGATAAATAAAGCTGTTCCCCATGTATTCTTGGTCTTCAAGAAAAAGCTTAGCAGAAATAAAGCAGATGTATACTGAAGAAACTGTATGTTTTCTCCATAGCTAGAGATTACACACTGATGTAACAAAAATTAGTTCATTAACTAGTAAAATAAAGATTGTTTTGCATGTTGTAATGACAGACAAATATAATCAATTCAACTCCTTATGAACAGTAACAAAGAAAAAAAAAAAAAAAAGATTTTGATGCTCCATATTCTGCAATATTATCTGCTTCTCCAATACATAGGGTACTTCTGATAAGAAGTTTGGCTTTTGAAAATATGAAATGGGAGGGGAAAAAAGCATCTGTGTTTGTATTTGCAAGGATATGTTACAAAAACAAAACAAACAGAAGGAATAGCAATAGGCTATAGCTTTATTAAAAAAAAAAAAAAAAAAAAAAGTCTCAGCACTGTCCAAATGCTTCTTGAACTCTGGCAGACTTGATGCCATGACCACTTTCCTGGGGAACCTGTTCCAGTGCCCAGCCACCCCCTCAGTGAACAACTTCTTTCTATAATGTGTCAGTTGTATTTTCATGAAGTCTGTGAGGCACAGAACTTGGCTGGGGACTGCTCATCTTTCTACCTCTTTCTAGCTGTTAATTGAACATGCAGGTGGTGTGGTTAGGAAGAGGGTTCCACATTTGGTAAAAAGCAGACAACCAAAAATAATCTAAGTACACTAATGATAAATTAAAAAGTGACTGGATCCAGATATGAAGTTCAACAATTCTGAAATAGTGTTTTTAAAGTAATAGTCCAATATAGTATATGATAAAAACACCAGAAAATAGATAAAAGTCTATGTTAAGTTATCACGGGGTTAGCAGAGTAGATACAAGATGAGAAATGGAAACTTTAATTTCTAACATCTTGTTTTCAAACCAGTGGTTTGAGAAACAAAGTGGTAATGTATCTGAAGGCCTAGATCCTCAAAGACAGATTGTTGTTTTGCCCACTGGAAATCAAGGGAATGCTTGAATATCCTTGAGGTGTTGCAGCACCAAAATTTAAAAACATGATATAACCCTGTTATAGTCACTTAACTGTAGTTACTCATGCAAACATTCAGCTGTACTTTACTGTAGAATACAGAAGCACAAGTATTAGCTCTATTGACAGATCATACTAACTTGTCTGTCATCTGGACCATTTTTCTCTGCAGACTCTGAACATTATTCACCCCAGAGGCTCTCTGGGTCCATCTGATGTTTTCTTTATATCCCAGTGTAATGGAGATTTCAGAAAGGATTGTTTTAACTTGATAATCTGAATAGTGATCTAATAGGGGACAGCTGCGGCATCTGAGTCCCACGGCTATTTATTGTCAATTAGTATGAATCTGAAATGTACTTCCTTCATTCTTTACTTGACCTGTCCTTAAATAACGGAGAACACTCTGCAGGGGGGAAATATGAGACTATGGAAAGGAACAGTTAAATGAATCTAAACAGAAAGACTATAAGGAAACTTCAAGATTAATTAGTGAAAGACTAAGGATAATGAACCTTTGTGAGGAGAATACAATTGATATTAAAAACAACATTTTATTATTTAAGGTGGCCTGAGGGAGATATGTAAATATCTCCCTCAAAAAAATGCAAACTGTCAAACTTAAACCATGCACTGCAGTTTTAACCATAACTGTAATTATCTGTAAGCTGCTCAGGGTTTTTCTTTTCTTTTTCTGTTTTTTAAAGAAAAACCTTACGCTTCCAGACAGGGAAGTCTTAATAGCCATCCATGGGAAGGTCAATTTCTTATCTCTTTGGAGGCAGAAGAAAAAGCAGTTATAAGACTAGAAATTCAATATCCTGTAGTGTGGGGCTTACAGTCTGCATGCACCATTTGGGAGATGAGGGTGTGAAAAGACTAGGCAGCATCACCACAGTGCTTCTTTCTTGTCAACACAGAGTGGTATCTGAGAACAGCTTTTTACCTGTGCTCAGAATACTCACTGTGACTATACAGGAACAGACGAAAAAAGTGATGTCTTTGATATGCTACTGTAATATCCAGATATCTCATTTCCAAAGCTTAGACAAAAAAAAAAAAAAAAAAAAAAAAAAAAAAGTTTTATTATGTTCAAAGACTATTTGAAGCTGCTATTCATAATTGATATTAACTATTTTTTTATATCAAAGTGTTACATGAATTCTATTAAATGCTGCATATCAGCAAATTCAATTGGAGTATACTGGAGAGTGTACAATTCAATGACTTGAAATAAACCTTATTTATAAAGTGGCAATGATGTCATCATATTGATTCCACATGTGAATCATCAATATATTGACAAATGCAAACAGAGATGGTTCAGCTTGTTGTATATTGTTAGAAAGGCCTTAAACGTAGACAAAGAATATGAGGTTGAGGTCGGCCATATAGCATAGAATCATAAAAGTCTCATGGCATTAGTTTTCATTATTTCTAATGCATTTATGGTAAGACTAGTATATTCAGACATAATTTCTCTGTAGTACATTGATCCAATAGGTTACTTTCTATGCATACAAATTTACTTTACAATACACAGGTATTTCCTGTAGAAAATTACTTGTTGCAGATCAAGTCATGGGAGAAATATTAAATTATAATGAATACTGTTTATATTCATGTACTTTTAAAATGATTTGTAAATAAGTAAAAGGTTCTTTCAGCTTTTGTATTCCAATGTTCTCGTATGCAATGTTAAAATACTTTATCAGGAGAAACTTTTGCAGGATCTCCCAATAACATATTTTATATATAGTTTTTTTTTTTTTTTAGAATTCAGTAACAGAGAAGGAAATAGATCTTAATTTGATGAATAAACAGATACAGGAGCCCTGTATCTGAGTTATAGTTATTATATACATGTATTATAGTTATTATATATTATATAATAACGTATACATTTTATATATAATATATTTTATATATTATAAAATATATAACATATATTATATAGTTATTGAGTTATAGTGCTGTATAGGGCAAAAAGAAAAATAAAATCAAAACCAAAGAATGGAAGCATTAAGATTGAAAAGGGAAAAGAAAAAAAAAAAAAAAAACATTCAGAATGGCAGGAAAATAAAACAGAAAGAAGGGTGTCATTTGGAATAAAGTGAAATAAAAGTGGACATGATATAAAATTGTTGGAAGGTTGAGCACTAAAATATAGCTTAATAATGAAGATTTTTGGGGAAAAAAAAAAAAAAAAGAAAAAAAAAAAAGTAACCAACGATGGAAACCAAAGATATAATATTGATTTATTATTACTTTTTATTATTTTTAAAGTTCTCTTTATACATTCATTTTGAAAAAAAAAAAGATCTTAGTTTGATCAAATATTGTGATATGTGAACCAAAGTTGTGATATATGAACAAAAATTAATTTGATTATATAATATTTTTTGCTGTCTTGTAGGAGTGCATGAGAGATGTAATGGACATTTCTGGCATTTTTAAAACACTGTATACTAATTTTAAAAGCCAGATGGTATGGAATTAATAAAATAATTAGTTGATAGAAAAAAATAGGAAGAAGGGTATTGACGTTTTCTGAGAACTGAGGCTTGTCCCTCCTTCTCTAGTGGATTCTTGTGCACCATAGAATCACAGAATCTCTTTGTCTGGAAGAGTCCTTAGAAGGTCTCCAGTCAGACTGAGAGAATCAGCTTGGACAGGTTTTGAATGTCTCCATAGAAAACCTCCAAAGATTGTCTCTTGTTGCAACTTCTTCTATTGCTTTATTATCTTGAAGAAAAAGTCTAAAATATCTTGTTTTAACTTGGTCTCATTTTCTCTTGCCATTTCACCAGGTACCAATATGAAAATCTTCATTCCATCTTCTCAGTGACTTCTCATAGGCACTGGGGTAGCTGTGAGGTGCCCCTGAAACCCTCTCTGCCACAGTCTGAACAAGACCTGCTCCCCCAACCTCTCCTCATGGGGCAACCATTCTAGACTACAACCATTCTGGTGGCCACTGCAGTTTTTCAATGTCCTTCCTTTACTGGGGGTCCAAAACTAGCCACAGATTGTCTAATGAATGTTGAGTAAAAGGGGATAATAATTTTATTTGATTTCCTGGCTTGGCTCTTGCTGATTCATCCCTGGATGCTGTCAGTAATCACTGGATCCAGTGCTCACTACTAGCTCATGTTCAGTTTGGGTTTCAACAGGACACTCAGCTCCTTTCTCCAGAGCTGCTCTCAGCCAGATGCTGCCTAGTGTGTGTGTATCACTGCAGAGTATTATTCCTTTTAGGTGCAAGACCTTGCCCTTCTTGAGTTTCATAAAGTTCCTGTTTGTCTACTTCTTTCAATTTGTGTAGGTCTTCCCTGTGAGGCAACCTTGTTCTTGAGCAAGGGCTAGTGCCCCTACTTTGGTATCATCTGCAATCTTGGCGAGTGTCCTGTGTGGCCATTTATAGTGATGTTAAGCAGGACAGGTCCCCAGTGCAATCTTGTACTTCTATCTGGCCTCCTGACAGAGTGCAAACCATTAACCATGTCTGTCTGTGCCTGTTCACCCAAACAATTTTTTACCAGTCTAGTTATCCACTCTTCCATACTGTAATATATTTGCTTGGGTTTAAGAATACAATAGGGCACAGTGTCAAGAGCCATCCTAAGATAAGATAAATGACACCCAATGCTCTTCCCTCATTCACAAATCCAGTCACCTTATTATAAAAGTCAAACAGATTGGTCAAGCATGAATGGTCCCTAGTAAATCCTTATCGACTTTTTCCAATCATCTCCTTCACACATGTCCAGAAGCACATTCCAAGATTTTCAGGATTTTCATGAAGATTACTTCATGAAGATATTTTTTCCAGGGATGGAAATGAGGGTGACCACAATATTTTTGCCTATTGTTGCCTTTTTCTTTTTTTTTTTTTAGCGATTTGTAGTGGGGTGATCTGATGTCATTTGTTCTGAGATTTATTTTTTTTTCTTATGCAATTTCCTTTTAAATTAAATCAACATATTCACAAATTAGAAAATTCAATAAAATATACCTACCATTTATGCAGTAGCATTTACATGTTACTACAGAATAATTACCATGTCCATTACCTCTTTAATTCAGAAGAAAGTGGCCACCAGGTGACAAAGCTGTATATGTACCTTTCTTTTTCATTGACAGAACTCCTTCCTCTGAATTGTATGACTAACTGCAACTGGTGACTAGAAAGACCTGTTCATGGTTTTCTAAACTACCTGTGGGTAAACAAAAATGCACTGAAAACCTTTATAATTATTTAGAGTAAAAACAATTTGATTATTTAGAAATACTAATTTGTCATGAACTGTTATTAAAACATGAAAATAAAGAAAGCTTATTCTTATGGCTTTTATTTTTGTAAAATTTAAACAGTCTCCTTTAAGATTCTGAAAGTGTTTTTATTGTTGGACCACCAAGAAAGGATCCAAGGAATATATTTTGGAACTGATGCAAAAGGTAATGAGTCAACTCCTTAAAGTAACATAAAGCTCTTCTCTTTTTCCAAGTGCTCACAGCTATGGAAAATCTGCCAAGTAACTAAATGCAAAGATTAGAATAAATAAAACTGAATTTACTAATGCTTAAACTTGTTCCTTTGTCATTTAGCTTTTCCTGAATATGTGTAACTTTTCTAGACTTTCAATTTATAGTTGCTGTTATTATTATTGTTTTGTTTTGTTTTGTTTTGTTTTGTTTTTCATCACACTTGTGTTTCTTCTTCCTCACATGCTTAGATTTAATTCTCTTCCTTCAGTCTGTCTAAGTCTCTCATCTCTAAAAATGTTTCCATTTCTGGTTTTCATGTCACGTTCCCATTCTCTTCCTTTTATTTTCTTCTATGCTCCTCCTACTTCTTTTTATGAATGAGATGCCAAGCTCTGTTTTTCTTTGTGGCTATTTTTCTTTTCTTTTTTCTTTTTTCACTCATCAATCCAAGACAAATAATCAGGTGATGCCATATTTATCTATGATATCCCTCCCAAGGAGGGAATGTGTGGAAAATGTGAATGAAGTCACTTGCTTATCCACAAAAGTCTTTAAAAAGACTTTTAAAATTTAAATACTGGAATGATTCTATTTATGCCTGCCATCTTAATGAAAAACATGTTGAAACTAGCTGGGTAATTTGAAGCTTTATAAATTTTGAGGTTGTACAGAGTCCTCCCTAATTTTTCCCCCCACAGTTCAGGTAGAAACAGCTAAGAGACCTGCTGCTCCACCTGGACTGCCACAAGTCTATGCAGCCAGATGGGATCCACCCAAGGGTGCTGAGGGAGCTGGCAGAGGTAATTGCCAACCCTCTTTCCATCATCTATCATGGTCATCTGGAGAGGTCCCAGATGACTGGAGACTTGCTAATGTGTTGCTCATCTACATGTATAAGAAGTGTCATAAGGAGGAGCTGGGGAACTACAGGCCAATCAGCCTGACCTTGGTGCCAGGAAAGGTTACAGAACAGGTCGTCTTGAATGCAGTCACACAATGTATGTGGGACCACCAGGGGATCAGGCCCAGTCAGCATGGGTTCATGAAAGACAAGTCCTGCCTGACCAACCTCTTCTCCTTCTATGACCGGGTGACCCACCTGGTGGATGAGGGAAAGGCTGTTGACGTACTCTACCTAGACTTCAGCAAGGCCTTTGACTTGGTCTCCCATAGTATCCTCCTGGAGAAGTTGGCAGCCCATGGCTTGGACAGGTACACCCTCTGCTGGGTTAAAAACCGGCTGGACGGCCGAGCCCGGAGAGTGGTGGTGAACAGACTGAAATCCTGCTGGTGACTGGTCACCAGTGGTGTTCCCCAGTGGCTGGTGTTCTGCTTTAAAATCTTTATTGATGACTTGGATGAGGGAATTGAGTGCACTCTCAGTAAGTTTGCAGATGACACCAAGCTGGGGGAAAGTGCTCCTCCTTCTTCCACATGAGGGCATCTTCCAGGCCGCTATCAACACAGCTGCCTTTGGCCACATGCAGGCCACTCACGTTGGACATCACAGAGGCTTGCTGAGGTCACAGTGGCCACCTCTGCCCCACCTTTGTTCCGGGCCCTATAAAACAGTACCCCCTGAAGCTGGCCCACCACTCACTTAACTTCTAGGCCCTCTGGCAGACAGCTTGTGTGGCAGGAAGACGACCAGAAGCAGGAAGGTGAGCAGCAGCCCTCCTCTGTGTGGGAGGACAGAGGTGCAGTCCTAGGAAGCACTGAGAAGGCAGGCACCTGACGGGAAGGGGAAGTGGCATGGGCAGAAGGATAGTGCCTGCGGCATGAGAACAGACACTAGTGCTCAAGAGACCTCTGGCATGCAACCTATGGACACATATGAGTGTAGCAAAGACATGAGGCCCTGGCGTTACCATTGGCACTGCAATGGTGTAGGGCACAGGCTGTCCCCTCAACCTGGGGGCCTGTGCCTTTCCATTTGCACAATGGTGGTGTGGGGAGAAGGCAGGAGTGTCAACCAGACAGCCGCATGGAGCAGAGGAATGTAGTCTGGAACCCAGGTATGGCCATAAACCAGACAACAGCATTGGACCCATGCATGTAAATCATCTGGACAGTGGCATGGGACCTAGACAAGGAAGTGGATGACATCCTAGTTCAGCACCCTGGCCTGAAAACTTTCAAATGCATCCTGTTTGGCCAGTCCCAAGCAAGAACTGGCTTATCATTCTGCCAAACACTGTGGAGCCCATGGAGGTGGATCCACCAGAAGATGTGGAGGAACCAATGGAAGTGGATCCACCTCCACCAGAACAGACCTGGAACTACTCTGGCATGCCTTTGCTCTCTGCCATCAGAGCGCAGCAACAGCGTCGCAGGAGTGCCTGGCCAGCTCCCTATCCATGGCTCAGCCTCTACCCCAAGCATTAGCTTGAATCCACCAAACACCATAGATATCCCACAGGGTCACCTGCAAGATATCCCAGCCAAAAAGAACTCTGTTACCAATTCTCAGGGACTGTGTGAGTGCTTCTTTCCCATCCCCCAGCCCTTGTGCAAGAGGTGGCATCTCTTCTGCACAGAGCCTCGAGGAAGAGCACAAGAGAGGACCCAGCTCCCTTTGGCCTGCTGCACTGGGGTGACAGGAGGAGTCCCTGAGGGCCACCATGCACCTTTAACATTTGTGAAAATAGACTAAGGGGTGAAAATAGTAGTGTGTAAGCAGTTATAGCTGCCTAATTTCTTATATTAGGAGTGAGTTTCTATATCTGAGTAATTGGTAATGACAGACATGGAGAAGAAGGCTGAGGTACTCAACAACTTCTTCAAATTGGGCATCGCCGCCATTTTGTAGCCACTCAACGAGATGGTCAACCCCCTGACTGTATAAAAGCAGGCCCTAGGGAGTGCCATGGCCCAGGAGTACCGGGAATGGGACGCACAAATAGGACTAGCTTGGCAGTTGGCGTTGGCAGTTGAGGTAGGCCAGGGAGGAGTGCAGGGAGGATCTTCTCTTCCCTTTCCCACCTGCCTTTCTCCTCCTCTCCTCTCCTTTGGGAACTCTGCCTCTTACAGTTCACTATGGTGGGCACCCATCGCAGTGGCTGAGCCGAGGCAACAACCCAAACGGAGGGGACATGGCCTCTCTGGGCTCATGTGGGCACCCAGGTGGATCCCCTGTGGGGTGAAGTGGCAGTCCAGACTGAAGACTGCGGGGTGTTCCAGAATCTGGAGCCCCCCTGGGTCCTAAGGGAAGAGAGGGCTGTTATAGGTGCAGGTGTGCCCTGCTCAAGGAACTGCTTGAGCTGATGGCTGGGCTGCACTGCAGCAAGAAATCAGCAGCCTGGGGGGCTCATGGGAGTCTCAGAGGGAGACAGATAGGAGGTGTCAACCCCCAATGAATTCCTATTTATTTATATAGACCAGGAATAAATTATGGCAAAGTTATGCCTGTTATAAGAACAGGCAGCAGTTTAACTTGCATAAGTGGTAATGTTATAATCTTGTTTTCAGTCAAACTCCAAATAGACTTAAGTGTCTCATCTTGTACCCCTTCACTCAGTGCAAGAAATTTAATCAGTGCAGGTGCATACAATTACATTACTTGTCCTTCTGCCAAACTACTTTCAAAAATGTAACTAAAGATTACACACATTATTGCAAAAATAGCCTCTTTTTTTTTTTTTTTTTTTTTCTTACTTAATATTAATTTTCCAGTGAAAGCTCTTCAGCTTTCAGAAAACATTTGTAAAATATGGAGGGGGAAAATCATAGAACATCCTAAGTTGGAAGGGATCCACAAAGATCATTGACTCCAACTTGTAAAGAGATTTGCAAGCTTCCCACAATCTGGGAGAATATCAGAGGTAAATCATAAGGAGTGCATCTGCCTCAAATGACAAAGAAAAAAGTTTGGAAAGGATATGATGTAGGTATAGCAGTTAATTCTTCTCTTTCAGCTGATGTCTCATAACTGAAAAATAAATTGAGACTTAAGATATCCAATTTAATAGCCGGAGTAAAATAGCAATATCCTTACTACTGAAGTAATTCTGGTTCATCAGAATCCTTCCTTCAGGAAGATTATGACACCACTACACTTGAATTGTTCTATAGTCATACAAGATTGAAGTTTTCAAGCTAGAATGACTTCTGAGCTGTCAACACACCTGTGGCATTCCCCAGGGCTCAGTGCTGGGGCCGGTCCTCTTTAATATCTTCATCAATGATCTGGACGAGGGCATTGAGTGCACCCTCAGTAAGTTCGCAGATGACACCAAGTTAGGTGCATGTGTCAATCTGCTCGAGGGTAGGAAGGCTGTGCAGGAGGATCTGGATAGGCTGGACCTATCGTCCAGTTGGCTGAGGTCAACTGTTTGAAGTTCAGCAAGGCCAAGTGCCAGGTCCTGCACCTGGGGCACAACAACCCCAAGCAGTGCTACAGACTGAATATGAGCCAGCAGTATGCTCAGGTAGCCAAGAAGGCCAACAGCATCCTGGTTTGTATAAGAAGCAGTGTGGCCAGCAGGTCTAGGGAAGTGATTGTCCCCCTGTACTTGGCTCTGGTGAAACCACACTTTGAGTACTGTGTTCAGTTTTGGGCCCCTCGCTACAAGAAGGACATCGAGATGCTTGAGCGAGTCCAGAGAAGGGCGATGAAGCTGGTGAGGGGTCTGGAGAACAAGTCCTATGAGGAACGGCTGAGGGAGCTGGGATTGTTCAGACTGGAGAAAAGGAGGTTCAGGGGCGACCTTATTGCTCTCTACCGGTACCTTAAAGGAGGCTGTAGCGAGGTGGGGGTTGGTCTGTTCTCCCACGTGCCTGGTGACAGGACGAGGGGGAATGGGCTAAAGTTGCACCAGGGGAGTTTTAGGTTGGATCTTAGGAAGAACTTCTTTACTGAAAGGGTTGTTAGACATTGGAACAGGCTGCCCAGGGAAGTGGTGGAGTCACCGTCCCTGGAGGTCTTTAAAAGACATTTGGATGTAGAGCTTAGTGATATGGTTTAGTGGAGGACTGTTAGTGTTAGGTCAGACGTTGGACTCGATGATCTTGAGGTCTCTTCCAACCTAGAAATTCTGTGATTCTGTGATAACACCACACCTCTCTGTGTTTCATATATGGTCCATATGCATATGAACTGACATACAAATCATGGCATAGAATAATGTCTTTTAAGTCAGAAAGCATTAACAGAATTTCACAAAACATTTCACTTAATGAAATTGCAAAACATTTCTTATTCTGCTTTCATCTCTTTAGATGTCTATATCATGCACATGAAAAGGATTAAGTATAAAGTAATAATCCTGCATCACCTAAGCTGCTGGAAAAATGACAATTCAGGGAAAAACATGTCTTCTCAAGTGATTTTTGTGTTACTCATTTTGCTTTTTTCTCAAAGTTATTTTATTAAGTTTAGTTTCTCTTCAAATTCTCTGTCTTCTGGTTTTGTCCCACATCTCTAATTTTATTTTCTTAAAGAAATCAATATGAAAAAAATAGGATTTTTAAAATTATTATTTATACATCATAATTAAACATTTGGGATTGCTGTAATTCAGATTCAAACCTGAAAGATCAATTGCTGCTCCTACACTGATCTTAGTCCACTTTACTTGTTCATGATATCAGTAGAATCTTGTAACTACGTTATTTTTTTGAACTTCCAGCTCCATTTTATCACACTTCTTCATACTGAAAACATCCCACAAAAAATAAGTGAATTAATAAAACAACATCCTTTGATATTAAATTAGTTGTTTTCAAAAATATGATTTTAAAAGATAAAATAATATGTTAATTAAATATGCTTTAATCCACATGTACAGTATTTAACTTTCTATTCAGACCAAAAAACTATTTCAAACTACTATTTGGTCACTCTTGCTTATCTTCATCACAGAACCCATCCTGAACTGGACAAGCTTCCCCAAATAAACTAAGCAATGCATCAAGTGTTTCCTTTCTTATTTGCTTTTTCATCATCATTATCATTATTCTAATCTGAATTCTTTTCTTGACTAAATAAAAGTTTATAGAGCCTAATGGAAAACACAGTCTGATCAAAGTGACACACTTAGAACACAGTATAATAGATGAAACCTTAGGCTTCTTTCCTTGAAAAGGTTATCTACCATTAATTTTTTATAAAATTTATTTGGAAAAAGTTCCAGAATGCACTTTCCAGAATAAAGTGAAGTACATTTTCTTATTATTATTATTGATTTTTTTCCTTTCTTTCTGCAAAGTGGCCAACTTGCCATTTGAGCTGAGTTCAGGAGACTTCAATTAAACCTTGAGGTCATGAGGTTCTCAATCCAGTACTACATTTCCAAATGCAGTAATGCAGTGTAGCACACCAAGCATGAAAAAGTTTCTCTGTCCTTCAATACAGACATACATACATACATACATAATTGTTTGTACTCTTATTATTCCTCAAAACTTATAAGATCATAATTTAAGGGCTCTTAGGAAAACTCTTAAATAAAGTGGTCATATGAAATAGTTTCCATCATGCAGCAAGTATTGTAATCTTTTCTGCCTTCTGTTCTCTTATGCCATAGTTTGAAAGCTAGACTTCTAAACCTAGACTTCTAAAGAGTTCTAAACCTAGAACTCTTAGTGGTAATTCTCTGTACTAGATGGAAACATTGCACAGTAAGAAATTATAGTCACATGCCCAAGATCCTGTAAAATGTCTGAGATCTAAGAGTACAGTAGTGCTCAAGCACATTTATGCAATATAACTTCAGGTTTTAAATATTCTTTTATTGGTGTTAAACATATTTTATATCCTAAAGGACACAGCCCAAAAGAACGACAAAACATGTCCAAACAAAATAACATGTCACTTTAAACTATGTATATTACACTCCTTCAATAAAAGTCAAAACATTACCATACACCCATATTGCTTGCTGAAGCTATTCCGGGAATACACAAAAATAAAAGACTTATTCCTGAAAATAGCAATCAGATTGTGAATGATTAACTAACTGGAAAAGAGCTATAATTGGTGATAAATGTGAGCTTTGGTAACAGTTTGGCCAACTTTACTGAATATATGGTTGTACTTTACATGTTGGTAGCACTTTATACATCCATCTCAATGATGATTTATGAAATACACATACTTTCAGTTAATATTTTCTTATAAAATGCTATAGTATCATATTCAAGACATTAAAATTGCATTACCTTTTCAAATAGTTTTACTTTTTCAATTAATTTACTTAGGCAAACTGATTTCTAAAAGAAATGTTAGGAGTCTGGTAAGTAAGAAATGAAAAATGAAACTCACAATAAAAGAATAACTTTTGGTACATAAAAGAATAACCATTTTTCTGCTTCCTATGGATATGTCCAATAAAAATAAATAAATAAATAAATAAATAAAATCAAACTGTAATGGAAGTGAATGAACTTAATGGAACTCTTCTCCTTCTGACCAAATCAGAATAATTTACCATAATCTTGGTTAACTTCCTGCAAATAGCCCAGTCTTAACATACTTTGCTTGTCATACAAGAAAGTACTAATGATTCATCTTATTTCCACCATTTTTTTCCACCATCATTCTGACATTTAAACTCATAACAACTGCTGCAGAATCCCACAGAGAATCCAGACAGGAGCTAGAAAGTAATCAGACATATTATTTCTTGCTATGTTTTTATAACCCTTGCTAAAATCTTGAAGGTTTTTCCTGACATTTATTTTTCTAGTATTGTTTTTCACTTCAGCTAATACATTGTTTTTTTAAATTGATGTTAATTTTATCCTACTAATTAACTAATAACAAAAAATATATCTACTCTTAGTATATCCAAAATAGAAAATATTATTTTCAGAAGACTACTATTGGGATTTGTTTGCTGCTAGTTACAGAAGTGAAATGCATTTGTTATTTTATACTTTGTGTGTATACTTTCAAAAATAACTACAGATTAATTTGAAATACCACTTTAAATGTACGAGTTTTAAATGTATGAACGTAACACTAGAAGATCAATTCTGCTTAAAGATATATCGGATTAAATCCTGATAACAGTATCTTTTTTTTTTTTCTTAGTAGATAATAACTCCCAGAAGTTTAGTGGAAAGGTTTTATGATCATTAGGAAGGAAATGGAACTGTCAAAATAGATAAATTTATAAAGACACTAGGACAAAATCTTATGATAACAAAGTATGAAAATTCAAAATATATAGGCTTCAAATAGAAGAACTATTTAAATATTCTTGGTTTCTGCTCATGATTTGTGATACATGCTTCCATGGTATTAAGAAATGTGGAAATTTGCTCTGATTCAATACAAACCCACCCAATTTATTTATTTATTTTATTTATTTTTTTTTTTTAACAGGTATTTAACCTGAGATTAACACGTGACACTCAGGTGAACTCTGTTATGTTAAAATCAAGGCACCTTTAATATTTGCTTTTTTGTCTCCATATCATCTATCTGCAAAGTGATAAGAATTACTTTTGTCTTATTATAATAGCTAAATGGCATTCAAGTGTCTTTAAACACGTTTGCATAGGTACTTTAAGTCTCTTCTCTGTTAGCAAATATCTACTACTTCAGCAACTATTACTGAGATCAAACCTGTTTGTATCTGCTAATCCCTTTGCTCTTTCTGAAGACACTTCAGAAAATGTCTTCAGAAGTCTTCAAAAAGGCTAGGAAAATTGTACTTTTTTCTGATCTTCAGCCTAAACAATTTTACGTACAAGATGTGTTAGGTCAAAACATAAGTAGGTTTAAATTTACCACGAGAGAGAACACCCAAGAGAAAAAGGACTGGGTAGACCCATGTGTACGCTAATGGATGTATACTTAATAATTAGTTATTTGAGAAAACCACTGAACCATTTTCTCGTTTTCCTTCACTTCCACTTAAGGTACATCTCATCTAGGTAAATTATATATAAAAAATACACTAAAAATTAGGTTCTTGGATTCTTAGATTTCAAGAGATGCGAAACAACATTAGATAGCTATTTAAATTCATCCTAAAAAGATTAATTTAAAAAGTAGTAGAGTCAAAGGCAATGCTGTTGATAAAAACATGCTTTTAAACTAGACTCAGCAATCTAAAAACCTGCTCTGTCACATATCAAAATCCTAAGCTGTCTCATCATTAGTTATGCAGAGTTCTGGTATGAAATACCATAATATAAAATAAAAAACCTATAAAACCTATAAAATAAGCAACTAGGAAAGGCCATTGTGTCAATCAGCCAGTAAACTAACTGCTATTTGCTCAGGTATTACTGTGATACACAAGCACTTAATTGAAAAAAAAATATAAAACTGGTTGATCTTGAACACTAACATAAAACATTCAAGCTGAACTTAGATTGACACATTTAATGAAGTATTATCAACATATATATATATATTGTTTGGCAATGACTTTTTGAAACCTTCCAACTTTGCAGGATTATACTGAACATTTCGAAAAGATCCATTGAGTTTTTTGTTTGTTTGTTTGTTTGTTTTTGTGCACACGTGAAAAATAAAAATAAAAAAATTAGGTCCATCTTCCTTGTAGAACTATACATAAAATCATAAAGCCGAACCCAGTCACTGAATGCATACTTTCAAAGCCAATGCAGGCCACACAGATGCAGATACAGATATCTGCAGATGCAGATACTGCACAGATGCAGTATTTGTGAAACTGTTAAAATAATACTTTTGCATTTCCTCTACGTCACACATATAATACTTTTGCATTTCCTCTACATTGTACATATAGCTATTGTTTACAGAAAAAGTGAAAATCACTTCAGTCAGTTTATAGAGCATTACTGTAGATTGCAGTATTTAAGAGACTGAGGAAAGTATACTATAGCAGCCAAGACAAAACTGAGCTGTCTGAACTTGTAGTTTCCCCTTAGTAGAAATGGGCTTGTACAGATGACAGATGATACCTTGATCTTGGAAATTGCTTCATTTCCCCTAAACTGTAGGTTTGGTAATTCATCTGATGTTCTGTTCAGCTCTCCTTTCTACTAGCAAAATGACTGAATGGCAAGACGAACACAGATAATTTTGATATGATAGAGAGAAGTACAGCAAGTGTTCTGCAGACATGCTATCTTCTACTGGACTGACTTTTTGAGGAGTGACATTTCATATAGAAACAATATTTTATGCAAATTCTGCATGTATCTGGATTGGGAAAACTAAGTTGCTTAAATGAAATATGTACAGTATGACTCTTCAAATGCACAGATTTTCCTTAGAGACAGCAATAATCCTTTTGCAAAATACATCAAGTAGGATTTGTCCAAAATGTCTTTCTTGTGACACTTCTAATTGTTTTATCTTAATTATCTTAAATCCATGTTTTACTTTACAAAGTTTACTTTACTTTACCCTACTGCACAAATATACATATATACATAAAACCATATTGCATGTGGTCTATAGCATCCAGTCCCCTGATTTGTTTTCAGTTTCTTGACACTACATTATTATTTTATGGAGTGCTGGTTCAGTATACACAGAGAGAACAAGAATAGGCCTTGTGGATGCAGCTTATTTTGAAATAAAAGGAAAAAGGCTGGCTCCAAACGTAGCAAGAGGGAAGGTTGTTTAGAATGCTGTCCTACCACAGTACCTAAACTGAGCTGCATTAATTATATATGGGAAAAAAATCATTTAAAAATTATGTACTTTACATGGTGTCACCATAAAACATACAATATTGTTTGTTGTATTCATTTATTGAATTTTTTGAACTCACTGAAAATAAATATAAATGATATTGTTTTCACAATATTAATGAAGATTTGATATCTTTGGCAGTATGGGAGCTAGCCTCTTTTCTTTCTCCTTTGTCTCATAAATCTTGCTGAGGAAGATGTAGTTGCTTCAATACATTGTTGATTTTTGTACCATCTTTTGGGCTCAGGATAATGAGTTGCAAAAATTATATTGATCTCATACAAGCTAAGTAAATCTTCCATGACCTTGTATTTTCTTTGTTTCCCCCCCTCCTTCTTTGTTTGCTTTACTAGCTTTTCTAATACATCCTAGAGTAAATCACTTTTTGTATACAAATAATTCAGGCAAACTGGTGATAAAACATGTTACTTATATACTGTCCTGCAATAAATTTTTCAGCACAGGCCCTCCAAGTTAAAATAAGCTTGATTACTCAGTTGTCCAATTATATTTTTACCCTTGTATTGCCGTGTTTTTTGCTGTGTTTTCCCTCCCATCCTTTTTATTTTTATTTATTTATTTTTTTTTTTTTCTTGGATGAACTCTGGGAAATATTAGAATAATAGAAGAGGCATTTTAATTCCAGCCTGCATAATAACCTCACTTTGATCTTCCATAGTGATTCTGATTCTGCAACATAAAATTCCCTCCAAGATGGAATGAAATAATGCTTTTTCTCTTGAATAAGTGTATTATTGAGGAACAGAACATGTATTATTGCCCACAATCATAAACTAAGCATTTTTCATACTACTAGCTTTCTATAGTCAGACCTTTTACCTTTTGTGTGGAATCCTAATAAGGGTTGCAGACCTCTGTGGTGATAGAAAGGATGAGCTTAAGAATCCAAATACAGAAATGAAGCCCAAGTACCTCCTACAAAAAGAGGGGGAAAAAATCAACAAGAACAAAACACTAAATTTCCATGCATCATCTTGAAAACTGGATTTTCTTTTATGTTAATGCAGCTTCTTTCTCCTAGAACCAGTAATTATTCCATAAAATCAGTAAAATTCTCTAAACTTTTGTTACTTGATAGGGAATTACATTCACCACTGGGATTTCTATATACTCTGTAAGAAATAGAAAGATTCTTTGGTGTATGGATTTGAGATGAATGTGTTTATAAGTGTGATCATGGACATCAAAGACCATGTTTCCAAGCTTCTTTTATTGAACTTAATCAAATTCCTTATCTGTTTTTATTGTTCTCTCTGTGTATACTGAATATGTTTCCTATTGCATTTTATTAAGTCTTGATAATTATACCAAGCTCAGGGTTTAGAATAATAAAAGAAATAAATAATATTAATTGTTGTACAGTAATTTTTCTACATTATAAAGATAAGCATTTTTTTCCAGTCCACTCCTTTGTAAAAGCAGAATCTCCCAAGGGTAAAATATTTTCATTACTATATAAAAATACGTAGATCTTGTTTTACAGACTCTCCAGTCCCATAGGTAAATCAAAATCTGGTAAAGTGGTTGAGCCATGAGAAAAAAAAAGCTATATCAATCTTCTGAGAGTGATACAATGCAAAAATACTGAATATTCCTTCCAGGTTTAAAATTTGCATAAACCTTCTTGTATCTTGCAAAGATGTTTAAAGTGTTATATATTGTCATTTTGTATGGAAATCAGTTCTGCTACAGAGACAGCAAATATACGAGATGGCTATTAGTTGTAAACAGAAAGATATATAAAGTATTGCAATTATAATTTTCTTTCAGAATTTAATGTGTAGACTCCAAAATCTTCCAGTTTCCAAATCTGACACTAAAAAAGTGACGATTTGCCAACCCATGTGTTTCAGCCTATGATAAATTTTTGCATTAATGATATGAAAATCACAGGCCTGACCACCATATTGATTCTTCACCTATTCTCCAATAGGCAAGGAAGCTGGGACAGCTTTAGGACCTGTGTAACTCATCCGGTAAATTGTTCAAGATATCCAAATAAAAAGTGGTCTCTTGACTTGTTCTTTTATTGTCCTCCATTGAGGTTACTTATTAAGGCTTTATTCTGTAATCTGATATATTAGCTTAGATAGGTAGTCACACTGAAAAACAAAACAAAACAAAACACCGGGATTGTGTAAACTTAAGAGCCTGCATCCCAATATGATTGATATTGTAAGGCTCAAGTGGTGATTTTAATGAAAGGCACAATTTTAAGTACAAGTTTTAGTTAAATGAGTATCAAATGGAATTTTGTTTGAATTAGCAGTCAGTAAAGAAATTATTGTGAAAGTATAATTAAAAGATTAAATAATAATAATATTGCAATGTATTTCAAAAATGTCATAAATGTCATAATATTATCTGTAAATAACTCCTATATTGATGAATGTATATTATATCTCTTATTACCCAAAATAAATGAAGTAATCTCTGGTAATGCAAATAATGTTACACAAGCAGTTGCCTTAAAATGTCTGCAATGAAGACTGAGCTAGCTCTCCCTCTGCTACAATCACAATTTTGAAACTAACCAAAACAATATTCTTTTTAAAACTCGGTATCAGTATACTATTGTTTTATGTTGGAGGGCGAGGTGGGAGCATTTAAACTGAAGAGTGTAGGCTTATAAACACTCACAAACCCTCAGCCCTGAGCTGGGCTATGCATATTGAGCAGAACAGTGTGGAAAAAAAATAAATAAATAAATAAAAAGTTTTTGTGGCAAAAACTGTGTACCGAGGACACAATCAGAAAGCAGCTGTGCTGAGTTAGTGAAATTTTTATGTGTAGAAAGATTAAAAAGTGTAGGAAGATTAAAAATTTGAAGTAACCAGGGTAAATGCTATTGTAATTTTGAACTACAAAAGGAGAAATATTTGCCACCTACAATCAAAGAAATATAATACAGACATTTTAATTTGTGATTTCTAGAATTTACTTAGCTATATCTTCAGTGATCCATTTCCATGTAAGACAATTGCAGTGGATGAGTTGCTTGAGTTGTTGCTCAATTACATTGTTATTTTGGGCCACTCACATCCAATTCTTCTGTTTCCCATGAAACAGCAAAGGAAGGGGACATTCCTGATGGTTCCATGAGCATGCACTGACTTTTGCTTTGGAGGGTAGGTCAAAGGTGTAAGAAACCTTGGTCAAAGGTGTAAGAAACACCTTGTATCAAATATAACATCTTGTATCAAATATAACATTTCTTCCATCATAAAGAAAATGTGTTTCTCTTTCTTCAAGAGATCATCAGATCTTTCACAATGATAGAAGGTCCTGGCGTTTAACAAAACACTCCATCATTGGCACTGAATCAGAGTGCTTTTTCATATGGCTTGTGGCAAAAAAAAACAGTAATTTGGAATTAGTTTTTATGTTTTTATATCAGATTGGTTCTTCAGGGTAAATCAGTAATTCAGATCCCAGTGTAAAGCTCATCATTGCTACAAAAGATATAATTTTCATGATAATATAACCTAAAAAAAAAAAACAAAAACACACAAACAAACAAAAAAAACCCTTGTGTATTACATCCCTTATGTATTAAGTAATCTGCAAGTTTGAACAGCTCTATCTGAAGTGAAAGATTTATTTTATAGAAACCTTAATCTATTTCATCAGTTCTGTTAATATATAATCTCAGTTGTGAGTATATCCCAACTTTCTCTTTATTAATTTAATCTATCCTGGGATTTTCCTAAAGCTTTATGGAAATAAATAAAGTAGAATAAAACATGAGGTATGACCTTTATTCCTAAACATGTGTTGGCAAATAACTTCTCTCAGTAACAGTGACCAGCTGGATGTACAATACTCCTGATGTACTTTATAATTCTTACACTGTAGAGAGTAACTACATCCGAGTAACTATATCCAGAGGACAATAACAGGACAATCAATATAATTCTATAATTCAAAGGAAATTATTTGACAATGCGTACTCTAAAACCTAAACTGAAACTGAGAGGCATGCCGGGGGGGAGGGGGGGGGGGGGGTGAGGTGAGGGTTGGGGGGAGGTTGGGGGGAGAGAAATAGGGGGGGAACCTAGCCATGGGGAAACACATAAGTAAAAGGTAGAATTGCCATTTTACCTCCTTCTCTTTTCCTGGTAAAATGATTATACTCCAGGAACTTAAGGACTGTTTGTAAAAAGTATTTTTAAATTAATTTAAAAGAGGCAAAATAATATTTGCTAAGCACTCATCAAATATACCCCCAAAATTTAACCCTTTGTAAGAGAGTATCAGGAAAAGAATAAGTATTCTAATCCAAGAAGAATTGTATATTATGAGAGTGAATCCAAGAAGAACTGTATAGAATGAGGGTGACATGCCTCTCATATTCTGAAATTCTGAAGAGACAAACCATTTCCTGGAGTACATAATAATGCTTCTTGAGGATTACATTTATTGAACTCTTATGGTCTTATACTCCAGGAGTTAAGACAAAGCAATCATATCTAGATCTAGCTCACAGAGATTAGATTTCAGTCAGCTAAAGATAAAGCACTACAAAAATGAAAAAGTTAATTAATTTAAAGGACAATTGTGTAACACATCATAAGAACATACATATTACAGGTGTTCTAAATTTTGTACCCTTCATTCACCCAGAACTTTTTTTTTTTTTTTTTTCTCCCAAAGAAGGACATATAGGAAACTACATAGGAATTAACTACTAGAATAACACGACCTGAACATGGATTGAATATGAAACAGTTATGAACTTTCCATTAATGTTGTAACAGCTGGTTTCACAACCCTTCACACAGCACAAAATTCACGGGGCCTGAATCACAATCCTGGGCAATCCCATACATTCTCTGAGAACTCATCCAATCCACACCTAGCTGAACACAGCTTTAGGTGGGCAAATCCTAAAAGATTTCTGAGGTGTTCTGATTCAGGACCAAGTAGTGTTATTCAACCTATCTATTGAAATGCCTTGCCACAGAACACATTCAGAAAGAATAATGACACACATTATCTTGGCAGACAAATAATCAGACAAATTACTATGAACTAAGAAATGCAAATAGGGGGTAACATGCACAAGATCAAGAATGCAAAAGAACATATTTGTAGAACAGATCTTCTTGGAAGCAATGTTAAAGCACATGCAAGTTAAGGATGTGATCCAAGAGTCAGCATGGCTTCACCAAAGGTAAACCATGCCTGATTAGTCTGGTGGCCTTCTATGATGGAGCGACTGCATCAGTCAACGAGGAAAGCCCAATGAATGTCATCTACCTGGACTTTTGTGAATCCTTTGACATGATCCCACATGACATCCTGATCTCTGAATTGTAGAGATATGAATTTGATGCATGGACCATTCAGTGAATAAGAAATTGTTGGATGGCACACCCAGAGAGAAGGGAGAACAGCTCTATATCCAGATAGAGGCCAGTGACAAGTGGTTGTATTGAGATTATGTGGCAAAGGTTTGGTACTAGGGGGCTACAATGGTGGCCTCTGTAAGAAAAGCATAGAAGCATAAGGGCTGGTTTCAGCCAACTTCAAAAGGGATTTGCCACTGGCCAGAGACAAACCAATGAGCAGTGTTGTTTGCCTCTCTGTGAGAACATATTTAAGAAAGGGGGAAAAATAATATATATATATATATATTATATATATATATAAAATAATAATATATATATATAATATATAAATAAATATATATGCTGTGCAACAGCAGCTTGGGGAGAGAGGAGTGAGAAACAGCCCTGCAGACACCAAGGTCAGTGAAGAAGGAGGGCAAAAGTGCCTCAGGCCTGGAAAAGAAGTTCCCCTGCGGCCTGTGGAGAGGCCCCTAATGGAGCAGGCTGTCCCCCTGCAGTCCATGGGTCCCATATGGAGCAGATCTCCACGCTGCAGCCCGTGGAGGAGCTCCCAGTGGAGCAGCTGGATGTAGCTTGGAGGAGGCTGCAGCCCATGGAGAGCCCCCACAGGAACAGGCCCCAGGCTGGAGCTGCAGCCTGTGGAGAGGAGCCCACACAGGAGCAGAGGGTCTAGGGGGAGCTGCCACCTGTGGGGTACCCGTGCTGGAGCAGTTTGGTCCTGACAGATGGACCCCGTGGTACAGAGCCATGTGGGAGCAGTTCTTGAAAAGCTGCTGCCTGTGGGCAGCCCATGCAGGCTCATTTTGGGAAGGATGGCCTCCTGTGGGAGGGACCCGACATGGAGCAGGGGCAGAGAGTGACTGTGAAGGAGAGGCGGAGACAAAGCATTAGGGACTAACTACAGTCCCCATTCCCCATTCGCCTGCACCTCTTGGGGTAGGAGGTAGAAGAGGGTGGATGGGGTGGGAAGGTGTTTTTACTTTGCTTTTAGTTTTGCACTGTTCTAGTCTGTTAGTGATAGGCAATATATTATGTTAATCTCCCTATGAAAAGTCTGTTTTGCCCATGGCAATAATTGATGAGTGATCTCCTTGCCATTATCTCACCCCTTGAGCCCTTTCATTGTATTTTCTCCCCCTTTCTGTTTGAGGGGGGTAAGCGAGCGAGCACTTGGGACAGCTGCCTAGCTGGGTAAAACAACAGTGCTATCTCTTAGAGGTCTGTCTTGGGACAACTGCTTTTAATATCTTTATCAATAACATAGACAATGGGATTGAGTGCACCCTCATCAAGTTTGCACGACACCAAGCTCAGTGGTTCATTTGATAAAACAGAAGGAAGGGATGCCATCCAAAGAGATGTGGACAAGCTTGAGAAGTAGGCCCATATGAACTTAAAGAAGTTTAACAAGTCCAAGTGCAAGCTGCTGCACCTGTGTTAGGGCAATCCCAGACAGGAGGACAGACTGGGAGAAGAACTCATTGAGATCAGCCCTGCTGAGAGAGACTTGGGGGTTCTGGTGGATGAAAAGTTCAACATGAGCCAGTAGTGTGTGCTTGCATCCCAGAAGGCCAACTGCGTTCTTGAGTAAAGAGGGGTGGCCAGCAGGTCAAGGGAGGTGACTGTCTCCCTCTGCTCTGCCTCTGTGAGGCCCCTGGTAGTACTGCATCCAGGAGCCCCCAGAACAGGAAGGATGTTGATCTGCTAGAGTGGGTCCAGAGGAGGTCCACAAGGATGATCAGAAGTCTTAAACATCTCTCCTACAAAGAAAGGCTGAGAGACCTGGGGATGTTCATTCAGAAGAAGGCTCCAAGGAGACCTCGTTGCAGCCTTTCAGTATTAAAGGAGGCTTATAAAAAGGATGAATAGTGACTTTTTACCCAGGCAGGGTAAAAAGACAAGGGGTAATGGTTTTAAACTAAAAGAGAGGAGTTTTAGATTAGCTATTAGGAGGAGACTCTTCATTCAGAGGGTGGCAAGGCACTGGAACAAGAAGTTATGGATTCCTGGAGGTGTTCACATTGGATGGGACCCTGGGCAACCAGGGTAGGTGATATCCTTGCCCATAGCAGGTGCTTTGGAACTGGATAAACTTTAAGGTCCTTTCCAACCCAAGCCATACTTTGATTCTATGATAAGGCCTCTACAAGTCTTGCTTTGCAGTCGTACTGTTCCTGTTTGGGCTGTCTCTGGCAGCCTCCATAATAATTTTTGTTCTGAAACTGAATTTTGCCATTACTTTGCATTGTGTCCACTTTTGTTGCACTTTTCATTGTTTGAAAGCTTTCCTGAAACTACATTTGTCCACCAGTTACCTATTCTATTGTTGAAATATTTTACTTTTATGTTTTTCTTGACCTCTTCAGCATTACCTCCTGATTTGATTTGTTGTTTCATACTGAGTTATTTCTTGTCTGCTGAGATGTGGTTTATTCCAGTGGGGTTGTGACTGATGTAAGTGAATTTTAAACTTCCCCAGGGATGAATTGTTCTTCAATTCATAGATTACAGATTAGAAATTCAGATAAAAAGGAAAATTTGTAAATTGTTTGCCACTTGCAAAGTAAAGAATTTATGTGGAAAATGAAGATACTTTTAACCCTTAAGTGCGATCCTATCCCATGTGCTTCCCCTTCAGCTGTCATTTGAGAACTTGTGTCTGTTTTCCCAAGCTATCTTGTATAGAAGATGAAAAGATAATCTAGTCTAAATTTCTAATAGAAAATGAAAATTCTTTGTTGTCACAGACTAGTGCCACTATTATACATTCTCATAAGAGAGAAACATAAGGAAAATAAATCAACAAAACCTTAAAACTCTGAAATTCAACAAACATATCATCAAATGAAGGCATTCACTGAAAGCATTAAAAAAAAAAAAAAAGGCATAAATATATAAACCTTAGATCCAGTATACTAGATTCCATTAGTGAACAGTATACTGTATTCTATTTGTGTGAACAGTTAATGTTTAAACAGGCAAGCACTTCTTAATAACATTTCCAAGTTGGTAGAAGAGTAAGAATTTCTCACCAGAATAAGCAGTTTGCTGGACTAAGTTCTTCCTTTTATGAATCCATTCTGATTATGCTGTGTTTATGTGTTTGCTTGCTTATTTTTAGAGACAATCTTTGCAGAGTATTTCAGCATCCACAGTGTTTGGCTAAGGTCTCAGTGGCATACGTCTATGTGATCAAGTGAAGGCTGTGCTCTGTTTTGTCTTATATTCTGAGCCAACTCTGCTGTGCAAAACCTGTTGCATGGCTTCCATGCAGCGAGTTGTGACTGTCAATGCTCAGCTGTGTAGATCTGCTCCAAAATTTCCATAAGTGGAGTTTCCCTTTCCTATGTATTCCCTACAATACACAAAGACCATTTTCTTTTTATTTATGCAGGCAGCTTCTACCTTCCAGAAAAAAAAGAAAAAAAAAAAAAAAAAGTGTAAAAACAGGAAGTAAAGACCTCAGGATCTTGCCAGTAAGGTACCTGGATGAGAAGGCAAGGAGTTGGATGAGAAAGAAAAGGGTCATGTGCAAACAAAGGGATTTTCAAATATCAGGACCAAGGGGCTAAAAAGGCTTTGGTGTTCAGCAAGGATAATGAGATCTTATGGAAAGAGAACTCTGATGTTATGCCCAATTCATTTTGTTTTTCCCTGAGAAGCTAAGATTATCCAGAGTAGTCTAGTAAAAAGTGTTTTCACTGTCATTGATTTCTGACTGCAGGGTGTCGCTTGGCATGTACTGTCTCTAACATAATTAAAGTTGGCTTCCTGGGAGCCTGTGTGGCCCTACACATGAGGATGGGAATGCCTCAAAAAAAAAAAAAAAAAAAAAAAGATTATTGATTTCTGAAGATAATCTTAATGCCCTGTGGATATAAATATTATTCATTACTTCAAATTGTATGATTAATGTATTTACATCTGCTTGGTGAGCTGGAGAGTGTGGAAAGTGTATTGCTTTATTACATAGTTTGGGTGTAAAAAATACTTCAACAGTCCTCATGCACAATGGCACAAAGCCAATGTTTTATTATTAACATATGCAGATTTGCCTGGGTCTTACTCAAATGCCTCTTCCAATTGAAAATGCATAAGTAAATAAATATTTGGAAATGAAAAATCACTATGTTGTTAAAGAACAATTGTTTAAATCCATTTTTGACTGCTCTCTTAGGGATAGGATTATGAAAGCAACAGATTTTCTATTAAAATATTTATAGAATGAACTAGTAGCTTAGAGAAAGTTCCCTATTTTTTCTGTTTTGGAATGGTAACAAGTGGGCTTGAAGGAAGCCCACTTGATATTATTTAACCTTTAAAATAAGGACATTAAAATTCTTTACCACATGCTGCTAAATGCTAAATCTGAAGTTTCCTGTGTTAAATCACATAATAATAATGTCATGCAGAATATTTGTCATAAATTCTGAAGTTACTTTTCTACAGTATATATTCACTCACCCTGAAGAAACACCTTAAATGATGTCTGCTCAGTTTACTAATGAAAAAAAAAAAAAAAATCCACTACAAAATATTGGAAAAACATGAACCGCATTTCAAACAAAAATTCTCTCTGTCAAAGGAGAAACATTTATGTAATCTTCATGCTTCTTTTTTTTGCATATTTGTTTGTCTTATCAAAATTCACATGAGCAGATTCCTTAATGATCCTCATTTGGTTTACTTAACTAAGGTTTGTGCAGTACTTGTATTGCAGAACATGTAAAGTGCTACATAAGTGCTTAATATTATTCAGCCCAATCCTCATTCATTAATCAGCTAAAATTCCCCATAGAGTCTGCTATTATTTGATTCTACATGTAGCCTATTCTCATACACACTACGAAGAAATCATTTCAAATAGATATCTCATATAATACTTATATTATAGTCATTAGTCTTAGTCTTATGTCTATTAAGTTTTTGGTTTTTTGTTTGTTTTTTCCTTAGAGGGAAGCAGAATAACAGAATAAGTTTTTCGACTACTACTAATAATAATTAATAAACAGAAAGGAAAAATGAAGGGGAGAATGACTTGTTCTGCAAGGCATTGCTGTTATGATTAAGAATACAGAGTACACACAGAGGTCACAAGTTCAAATTCAGTCCAGGTCACTAATGGCTGAAAATCATTACCAGCTGAAAGTTATTTAGTTGCCTATATGAAAATATGCTAGTGTTCTTTGCTTATAAAGAAGAAAAATCTGTACACTTAAAACCAAGATCAACATAGGGAGTATTTTCCTTTGGGAAATGGCCTCAGGACTCTGATCTTTACTGCAAAACACTCTTGTTCTAGACTGACATAAATTAAATTCTGAATTAGAGCTTTCTAGTTAAAGTTGATGTAGAGTCTTGCAGGTTAAAGAACAAACAGAAAATGATAAATTAATTATTAAACACCAAGGTAAAAGAAATTAAAAATACCACATATTCATTTATAAAAATAAATGACTTTACTCCCGATGGCAAGGGAAGTGGCTACAGTTCCGTTACTACAATCCATGTGGCCATATTTAAATCAGGGGTGAACACACCATGATCAAAACAGGAAGAACAGGAAAAAATGACTGCTTTTGAAGAAAAGATTAAAATAATGGATATGATTCTTTTGAAGTACAACAAAATATAAAGTCCCCCATTTGCTGACATCTCACAAAAGCTCTCTTCTGCCGGTCAGCCATTCTGAGTCCTAAGCAACAGCAATGTGCGCTTATGTTCATTAGAGAGAGAATCTTAGCAGGTTCATGTGCTGGATGTTTGTGAAGAAATGAGTTTGGGAAACTTTGCAAGTGAAGCATGCATAAAACAGGTGTTAGAATAAACTGATAGAATGAGTAGCAAGAAGCAATGCAATGTGACACTCAAGATTTTCAAATCAACTTTATAAAACCATGGAAAAATCAATTATTTATGTAATTTGCTATTTAAATTCTATGTGATTGACAACTTAAGCACTTCTGAAGTTTAGCACCTTGTCAGAGGAAGGAAAGGTCCATCAGAGGTTTGTGTAGTGACTTGTACTCTTCAATTTGCTTGCAGCTGACCCAGTGAACAGAGAGAAAAAAAAATGTAGGTAGAGGTTAAAAAATATAAATAATAATAAAAATACAACAACAACAACAAACTTTGTAGAGACAAATAAATAAATAAATGTTGATATTACATAGAGTTGCAGAAAAGTTAAATCTGACTCAAAAGAGCTGCAAGAAAATTCCACAAAACTAAGAAACTATCTGATAGAATGAAATTCAGTGTTGGTAAATGTGTAATACACAGAGTAAAACAAATGTAACTGTACATATACAAGAGCAAAGTCCAAATGAAAAAAAAAAAAGAATTATTAGGAAAGGAGATTAAAATGTAGCAGCCATCATTTGTTCCCCCTTCTCAAGCAGGGCCACATAGATCAGCTTGCCCAGAGCTATGTCCACATGAAAGATGTCCAAGGAGGAGACTCCACAACCTCTCTGGGCAACCTGTGCCAGTGCTGCATCATCTGCAAAGTAAAGCTACCTGCTGTTCAGATGGAAACATAATATTTTGAACTTGAGCATTACTTATCTTCTGATCATAATTGGCAGAGCATAATAGGGAAAGATATAAGGAAAAACAAAAAAGTTAAGGAACTTAAGGAACTTGTCTATTTCACAGACAAGGTCAAGAACAAAGTTAATCAACTAGGATCTTAAAAAATATGACAACTTGTGCAAAATATAAAATAGGTTTATATCATAATTAATGAGGTAGAAAAAGATAGAAATAATAGAAATACTTTTTTTTTTTTTTCTACAATTCACACTATATGAATTAAGGATCATCAAATGAAATAATCAGGTCTTAGTTTAAAGTAAACAGAAGAAAATATATTTTCATTTACCACATAATTAAATTGCAAAAAATTGCAGCTCAAAACGTCATGCATATTAACATTTGAGATGTCTTAAAAAGGTAATTAGACAAATTCATGGGAAAAAAAAAAAAAAAAGTGTATTAAAATCTATTAAAAACAAAGATATAATTTGTAGTCAGGAAGTGTCTGTATGACAGTCAGCTGAAAGATAAAACTTAACCAAGAAAGTGTTTTAAAAAAAAAGAAAGATATTATAAGGAATACATAGGTTTGGTTCCAGGTGGAAAAAAAAGCTTCTGTAAGAATATGGTTTATAACATTTCTTCCGAAGGATATGGTAGGATAAAATGGAATAGAATAGAAGAAAAAGGAAACCATTTATTCTAGATAAAGAAAGAGGTTTTTGTTGTTGTTGTTGTTTGTTTGTTTATTTTTTGGTTGGTTGGTTGGTTTTGTTGTTTGCTTGTATGTGTGTATTTTCTAAGGTTACCTAAAACATCTTTTTGACATCAATATATATAAAAACCTTGCAGATTTACTTTAAAATTTTACCTCAGTCTGTGGACTTGTTGATGAAAGATAAGCTTAAAAGGGTTGATATTTTGCTAGAAGGTGCCAAAATACAAGTGCAAATCAAATATACCTGGAGTGCGATCAAGGTGCAGGTAGGAAACTTAGCTCAGAGATTCCACAGCACACAGCGTAGACTATAAGATACCACCATTCCAGAAGTGCACACAACCACCACTTGACTTCTCTTGAGATCTGTTTTAACTCTGTGATGCAAGCACATCAGTAGATACCAGAGAAGAAAAAGAGAATTTTAAATAGTCCCATTTTTATTACTAGAAGAATTTATTACTAGAAGAAATATTTATTATTCAATCTCTTTCTTCCCAATTTACATCATACACCAATCTAAACTTGCTCCTCTCTTTCCCTCAGGCTATTTATAGATGCCAGTCCTCAAATTGCACTTAAGGCTGTGCTTCAGTGGTTTTAGAAACTGTTACTTTCATCTGTTGCCATTTCACATGGTCAGTCCTCAATGGGAGATTACTTTATACTCCATTACCTTCAAGTTGAACTTTGACTGAAGTATAGCTATTATGGAACCCTAAGTCAAAAATTTTCTTATCACTTGAAGAAACTGAATGCATTTCCCTCCTTGTTTTTTTCTCTAGCCCTGTCAGTTTATACGACCCTAGACTCTCACAGTCCATAATGACATTGCAGTTAAAATGAAAAAGTATTTTTTTTTAAATTGGATTCAATTGAACTACTTCTGCAGCCACTTCAGATAACAGTATGACCTAACAATTTCAGCTTGATTTTAAGAGTTATTTTAAAGTAAGTTTATCTGATTAAAGTTGTTTAAAGCCACCAGGATTTGAGCTCTTAGCCCAGCAATTTAACAAGTCATAAAATGTCCTGTTCTCTGGTGACATGCTGCAGAACAATGTCAACCTTTTTTTTCAAAAAGATGCTCTATTGAATTTAAACTAAAAACATAGGCAATAGGGAAAAGATGGTGTGTTTTAAAAGGTTCATGTACTGACAAGCAATTCAAAAGGTATAGATATCTTGAGGTCTCTTCCAACCTAGAAATTCTGTGATTCTGTGTGATTCTGTGTGATACATTAAAACCTGAAAAATGGTAGTAAACTAGAATCCCAACAGTCTTGGAGATCAGAGTTAGGGTATTTATATGTTATTTCATTATAACATTAGCACTTTGAGCTGACTGGTATTAATAGCAGACAGAAAAACAGCTAGAGAAACTTAGTAATTTTTTCTTTCATGTCCAAGTCAGACTTTTACACTGGGATCATACACCTCTACTAGTTTTCAAAGTTTCAAAAGGTTGGAATACTCGTCTTCTTTTAACTAAAAGTGAAGAGGCTTTGCAGACATTCTCATCATGAAAAGAAGGAAAGTACCCATGCAAACAGATTTACTATATCACTCACCAAAATTGCAAGGATGTAATCTTTAAACAAATGCTGCAGCCAATGAATTCATTCTTTAATTTGTGTTTTCTACTTGCACATTTCCTCTCATCACTGATAATGTACTGTATGGATGATGTTCTAAAGTACTTTGCCATATTCCACAGGGGTCAAGGTGCTGGGCTATAGACATCCATTTGGAAAATATAAACTAAATGCTGCACAGAATACAGATAGGCATCAAATTGAGAAATGCTTAGACTCTCCAAATGCGATCATTTTACTCTGTTTTCAAGTGTAATATTGCCATCCACACTCTCAGAACTGGGCCAGAAATCTTCAAATGAACAGTAAATTTATCAAACATACTCTTTCAGTTATCTTTCAAAATTGCAGGCAGATTCAATGGGTGGCTCTTTCTATGGGAAAAAGAAAAGAAGCAATAAAATTGTTTAGTTTATAGAATCACAAAAACATCTAGGTTGGAAGAGACCTCCAAGATCACCGAGTCCAACTTCTGACCTAACACTAACAAGTCCTCCACTAAACCATATCACTAAGCTCTACATCTAAATGTCTTTTAAAAACCTCCAGGGATGGTGACTCCACCACTTCCATGGGTTGCCTATTCCAATGCCTAATAACCCTTCCAGTAAATAAGTTCTTCCTAATATCCAACCCAAACCTTCCCTGGTGCAACTTTAGCCCATTCCCCCTCATCCTGTCACCAGGCACATGGGAGAACAGACCAACCCCCACCTCGCTACAGCCTCCTTTAAGGTACCGGTAGAGAGCAAAAAGGTTGTCCCTGAGCCTCCTCTTTTCCAGGCTAAACAACCCCAGATCCCTAAGCACCTCTTTGAAAGACTTGTTCTCCAGACCCCTCACCAGCTTCATCACCCTTCTCTGGACTCGCTCAAGCACCTCGGTGTCCTTCTTGTAGCGAGTGGCCCAAAACTGAACACAGTACTCGAGGTGCTGTCTCACCAGAGCCAAGTACAGGGGGACAATCACTTCCCTAGACCTGCTGGCCACACTGTTTCTTATACAAGCCAGGATGCTGTTGGTCTTCTTGGCTACCTGAGCATACTGCTGGCTCATATTCAGTCTGTAGCACTGCTTGGGGTTGTTGTGCCCCAGGTGCAGGACCCGGCACTTGGCCTTGTTGAACTTCAAGTAGTTGACCTCAGCCCATTGGTCCAGCCTATCCAGATCCTCCTGCAGAGCCTTCCTACCCTCAAGCTGATTGACACGCTCAGCTGACTTGTTGTCGTCTGTGAACTTACTGAGGGTGCACTTGATCCCCTCATCCAGATCATTGATAAAGATATTGAAGAGAACTGACCCCAGTACTGAGCCCTGGGGGACTCCACTAGTAACCAACTGGATTTAACTCCATTCACCACAACTCTTTGGACGTGGCTATCCAGCCAGTTTTTAACCCAACAAAGCGTACACTAGTCCAAGCCATAAGCAGACAGTTTCTTCAAGAGAATGCTGTGGGAAATGGTGTCAAAAGCCTTGCTGAAGTCAAGGTAGACCACATCCACAGCCTTTCCCTCATCCACTCAGCGTGTCACTTTATCATAGAAGGAGATCAGGTTCATCAAGCAGGATCTGCCTTTCATAAACCCATGCTGACTAGGCCTGATTGCCTGGTTGCCCTGCCTATGATGACACTCAAGATAAGCTACTCCATGAGCTTCCCTGGTACTGAGGTCAATCTAACAGGCCTATAGTTTCCTGGTTCTACCTTCCAGCCCTTCCTGTAGATGGTTGTCACATTTGCTAGCCACCTGTTGACTAGGACTGCCCCTTTAAGACATGTGTTTACACCAGCATTAAGAATGATTTATTTATTTAAAACAAAACAAAACAAAAAATAAAAATAAAATAAAAACTACTAATGAAGAGTTGGGATACCTTGTTTTCACTTTTTTTTTTTTTTTTTTCTTTGAACCAAAAAATTAAACAGTATAAAATGGAAAATATGAGAAGCTCAAACCTCAGAACATAGTGTCTGGGAAATTTCGCATTGGTGCCTTCTTCAGTGACATAAAAGAGAAGCAAAAATGACTCAAACCTAGACCACTCACATTCTGGACTGGTACTGTTTTATCTGGTATAGAACAAAATAAATTTTTATTTATTTAATTATTCATTCTGATGGCTGCAGGATCAGAATCAAATCTAGATTAAGACAATATATAAGTAGACTTAGGCCTACTTATCACTCACTATTCCCTGAAGCTGTATGAATAAACACTTTCATTCCCAGGACCACCAAATCTATCACATAAGAATAAACACTGGTCAGCAGTACATGTGGTCATCATCTATTCAATTCTGTTTTCATTTTTCAATTACAAATGCCTCCAAATCAACAAACAGTATGACATTTCTTGTTCATTAATTTTCACTGTGTTTTTCTGAGTATAATATTCATAGAGCACATTTTAATGTTTCTGTTAAATAGATTCAGATCCATCTGAATCAAATTACAACCCTGCTGTATGATGTATTAAGGAATGAAGTACTCCACATGAGTGTAGTTGTGTTTAGTCTGTGGACATTGTGGACCCAGCTTTGCCTGCATCCCATCTAAGCAGGGCCACTGGGTGAACTGACCATCTTTATATCCGTGGATGCATGTAACCAGACCTTGTGGTGCTTACTAATGGCATACTATGCCTGTGGGTTGGCTTGGGGGTTCTGCACGCTCTTGAAATTTCATATTGACTCTCTGGTATTATAGGTAAGATAACTGAGAATAGCTAAAAAGTACAGTACTGATATATTTGGTAGGCTCAAGATGAATGTGAAAGTAGAACATGCACAGTAGAGTAATTCCTTTCATTTTAATAACATCAAATAAGGTCTTTGTTCCAGCTGTTCAATGAAATAGTGAAGGAGACACCATGGAACATGGTCCTTAGGGACAGAGGATATAATCAGAGCTCTTTAAGGATATTTTCCTCGGAGTGCAAGAGCTCTCTATTCCCACATGTGATAAATCAAGCAGGGAAGGTAGGAAACTGGCATGGCTGAACAAGAACCTTCTGGTCAAACATAGGCAAAAGAAGGAAATGCACAGATGGTAGAAACAGGGTCATGTGTCCTGGGAAGAGTACAGAAATGCTGTCCAGATGTGCAGGATGTGATCAGGAAAGCTAAGGCACTGAAAGAACTAAACTTGGCAAATAACAAGAAGGAGTTCTACAGGTACATTGGCTGCAAAAGAAAGACTAGGGTGATTGTATCATTTCTGACAAATGAAGACAGAGAACCAATAAAAACAGGTGTGGAGAAGGCAGAGGTACTTAACTTCTCAGTCTTCACTAGTGGTCAGCCTTCCCACGTCTCTAGTCTCTGAACCTCTAGGCAGGGGCTGGAGGAACAGAGTCTCTCCCACTGTAAGCTAAGAACAAGTTCAGGACCTCCTGACACAAGAACTACAAGTCTATGGACTCTAATGACATGTATCCTAGGTTCCTGAGGGAATTGTCTGATGTAGTCACCAAGCCACTCTCCATCATATTTGAAAAATGATGGTAGTCAGGCGAACTCCCCAGTGACTCAAAAAAGGGAAATATCACTCCCATTTTTAAAAAGGGTAAAAAGAAAGACCCAAGGAGCTACAGACCACTGAGCCTCACCTCTGTGCCTGGGAAGATCATGAAATGAATCCTCCTGCTTGCCCATGAATGAAACCATACTGCTTGCAAAAGGCCCCAGACTGATCATGGAACTAAACATAAGGGCAAAATATCCTGTATCAGAGATGTAACAGTCATTTTTATACACTCTGATAGAAAGATACAGCTGAATTTGAATCTTAAACCTTAATCCTTGAATACCCTTCAAGCCACTAGGGAGACTGCAAAACAGAGGCTATTGCCAAAGTACCACGAGGGCTGATGTAGACATAAAGAGTGATGAAACTTTCAAAAATCAGCCATCAAGAAGGATGGCCCAAAAAAATTTGTTTATTTTAAAGGAGAGTTATGTTGTGGAAGAAGTTCTGCAAGAGAAAATAATGGAAACCTTTTCGCTGGATTATGCATCTAAAAATAGCATGGGGAAACATTACATTTGCAACACAAACCCTTTATGACTGGACAAGAAAAGTGCTTGTTCATAAGTTCTGTGACTCTATTTTAATATTTCTCTTCTCTGACAACATTATGAAACAGATCGTCTTGAGTGCAATCACAAAACCTGTGCAAGACAGCCATGGGATCAGGCCCAGTCAGCATGGGTTCATTAAAGACAAGTCCTGCCTGACCTCCTCTCCTTTTATGACCAGGTAACCTGCCTGGTGGATGAGGGAAAGGCTGTTGACACAGTTTACCTAGACTTCAGCAAAGCCTTTGACACGGTCTCCTACAGTACTCTTTTGGAGTAGCTGACAGCCCATGGCTGGGACGAGTACACTCTACTGGGATAAAAAAAAAAAACTGGCTGGATGGACAGGCCTAGAGAGAGGTGGTGAATGGAGTTAAATCCAGTTGGTGACCTTTCATGAGTGGTGTTCCAGGAGCTGGTGTTGGGACCCATCCTCTTTAATATCTATATTGATGATTTGGATGAAGAGATTGAGTACACCCTTAGTAAGTTTTCAGACAACACCAAACTGAGGGGTGAAGTGTTTATCTGCTGGAGAATAGGATAGCCCTGCAGAGGGACCTGAGCAGGTTGGATAGATGGGCAGAGGCCAATGGGATGAGGTTCAACATGGCTAAGTGCCAGGTCTTGAACTTTGGTCACAACAACCCCATGCAGCGCTACAGGCTTGGGGCAAAATGGCTCAAAAGCTGTTTAGAGGAAAAGGATCTGGGGATGTTGGTTGAGGCTCACCTGAATATGAGCTGGCAGTGTGCCCAGGTGGCCAAGAAGGTCAGTGGCATCCTGGCCTGTATCAGTAATAGTGTAGCCAGCAGGATCAGGGAGATGATCGTCCCCATGTACTCTGCTCTGGCGAGGCCACACCTTGAGTACTGTGTTCAGCTTGGGGACCCTCACTACAAGAAAGACATCAAGGACTTGGAGCATGTCCAAAGAAGGGCAACAAAGCTGGTGAAGGGTTTGGAACACAAGTCTTATGAGGAGTGGCTGAAAGTACAGGGATTGTTTAGTCTAGACAAGAGAAGGCTCAGGGGAACTGAAAGGAAGTGTGAGGAGCTGCGAGTCAGCTAGTTATATCAGATATCTAGCTGGATATCACAGATATCTGCTAGCAATAGGACAAGAGGTTATGGCCTTAAGCTGTGCCAGGAGAGGTTCAGGTTGGAAATTAGGAGAAATTTATTCTCAGAAAGAGTAGCTGGATATTGGAATGGGTTGCCCAGGGAGGTAGACACCATCCCTGGTCAGACACCGTCTCTTTGGGTGTTTAAGAAAAGGTTGAAAAGGTTGGATATGGTACATAGGGATACGGTTTTTGTAGGTAATATTAATGGTTGTGGGATGGTTGGAACAGATGATCTTGGAGATCTTTTCCAACCTTAATGATTCTATAACTATATGATTCTATGATCTGAATTTCAAAAATGGAACTTAAAGAATATAAGAAATCTCTTCAGGTGTTTTTATCACCTTATAAAGTCAATACAACACATCAGGATGCTTATGCAAAAAAAAAAAAAAAAAAAGCAAACAATACAAACAATATTAAGAAGCACTTAAGTATATTCTTAAGTATATTGTTTTGTTGTTGTTTGTATATTGTATATTGTATATTGTATATTGTTTTGTTTTTGTTTAAATAAAATATCCAAGTGAAATTTTAGGCAGGTAAAGGAATTATTATACTTTGTTGGCCAAATCTCAAGAACGTTGCACTATTTTAGCTGATCTTTGTGTGATTGGCCCCAGCCTCCCTGATGTGGAATTGCTTTAGAACAGTGTAAAGGCTAGTGCTGACAGCAAGGGAACATTGAAACAGAGGAAGCGTGAAAAATATTGACTTTTCCTAGTTCAGCAAATATTAGCAGTAAATCTTTAACTGAAGTGGATTTCTGCCAGAACATCTCAGCTGACGCCAGTACTTGAAAAAGTAATTTTAATACTACATTACAGCCAGGAATCTGTAAAAGTTTAGTGTAGGTTTACTGGTTGCTCCTTTCAGTGGTAACATTTCTCAATGACTGCCACACCATGGCATCTGCAATAGCACAGTGCTTTCCTGTTCCAAAGAGGAAACTCTGCTGGTGTCTCTAGTATCAGTACAGTAACTGCAGCTTTTTGTTAAGAACAAATTATTGCAGATCATCACAGGGTGGAAATGGCCATCAACTCAAATCTAACCTGACAGTAGAGTATTTTACAAAGACATTTCATGACTGCAATCAAAGAACACGTAATAAAAAGGGAGGAGGATGATACCTGGATATTACTGCATTTCTTGACTTCTCTGTGTGAGAATACCACACAGCCCTTTGGAGACTTGAATGAATTGCAGCACTTAGGGCTGTTAAAAGTCTCCTGAGGAAAAAATGAGCAGTGCTGTTTTCACTTGGTCAGTACTAGTTAATTTACAAGTGATGTTATGAAGCTCTAAATCCAAGGGAAAACACAAGCTTTGACACTGCCTGAATCTGTAAGTCACTAGTGTTTCTGTCTCTGCCTTCACCTTGCTGCCAAAGAAAACTTTGATAAAAGGTAGTCACTAATCCTTGTTTTTTTATGCTGTTATAAACATATATAAAATGTTTATTACCAACTGTTTTGCTAGTAAGTAGAAGGCTACAGAATTAAGCATTAGTATTCATCTGATAATAGCTCAAAGCTGAAACTTTATGTTTTCCTTAAAAGAGTACATGTAAGTCATTAAATAAAATGTAATAATTGGCTGAGGTTCCATCCACCCAAGCCTGAGGGTTCCTGGTGATAGATATAAATCAATGGATTAAGTGTTCTGCATTTTTTTCTTCATAAGAAGGATGTGTGGTTTTAGGGGGAGCCTTGCATACCACAAGGATTTGTTAGCCTGCTAACCTATACAGTCTGAAAGTATTCTCTGTTCTGTGAATGCATCTAAAGCAGTACTTACTTCTGTACTGGTTAATCTTTAGCCAATGCATATTTGAAAGACAGAAGATAAAATGAGGAAAATGGATAAAATGAGGAAAAGGAAATAAACAAAATATATATTGACCACATCCTGTATGAAGACTGAGGAAACCAAAGTAAATTGGAGTCTTTGTATCAGTCAAGATTCACAAAACAACCAAAAATGCTTATACCAGCATCACATCCATGTTTGACTCAAATCCAAAGGATACGTTTTTCTTCACAATTACTGACAGTCATTTGAAGTGTAGTAACTTGTTCTCATGTGCAACTTCAGCAGCTCTTGTAAGAATCTATACAGAGACAAAACTGAGACTGGTACTGCTACTGCTGACTCTAGCCAGCCCAGGCCTTCCACATCATGAAGGGCATCTCCTACGGCCTGATGGGTAACAGACAAAGAGCATGGGGGTTGATGAGGGTAGGTGGGTTGTTGCTGAGGTGAATGAAAAGAGGGTACTAGCATTCTAGCTTTCAGAAGAGGTCACTGGTAGGAGATTAGGAGATGGCAGTGAGGAAAAGGTTTGGTATCCAGATTTGTGCAGATGAGAGCAATATAAAATAAGAGTGAGGAAGGCCTTTAGGATTAGGATCTCAGTTTGGGGACATGGAAGTAAGTAGAAAGTACAAGAGTTGGGAAGCTTGGATTTGGAATTTGGAAAAGCAGGGAATGTGAAAGCAGGGAATACTGAGAAAGATGAAATAAAGGAGTCCAAGTATTTGGTGGAATTTTTGTTAAAAATTCTTGTTCTTCATATCGTATAATTTATTAACAGTTGCAACTAAAGCTTTTACATTGAATCATATTGGATATTGCCACTGTGGCATGCTTGGTGCATGCACACACAGCTTGTTGTAGAGAGGAAAGTAGCTTCAGGTACATGGTCACAACTCTCTTCATAACAGAACTCAACACCTTCTGTTTTTTATTGTTGTTGGTTGGTTGGTTGTTTTTTGATTGTTTGTTTGTTTCTTATTTTTATTTATTTATTTATTTATTTTGTACTGCCAAGCATGTACAGACAACAGATTTCCTTAGCAATACAAATTTAATTCATTTTCAGGGATGTTATATCTTACTTTAAGTCTTCCAACATAGTTCTACAGGCCAATCTCAAACAATCTAGAGAAAGTCTTGATGAAAGTGTTTGCTTAACCTACAGACAAGGAGAGAGAGAGCAACCAGCACTGGCAACAACCTTCCAGTAGGAAAAAGTTTTTATGCATCTGTCCAGTGGCTTCCATATGCTTCTTCTAGAGCATCCTGTCTCTTATGTACCATAAGTGAAAATACTGTCATCGGAAGTGAGTTAATGGCACTTGTCTTCTGGCAGCCTCTCCCATAAAAGATATACTGTCCCAGAGCTAAAAAGTTATTTTGTAATTGAAACACTTTTTTTTTACATGATTTTTAAGAAGATATCATGTTGCTTAAATTTATTGGATAAGTGACAGAGTCCTTGGAAGCAAAAATCATTCTCTGTGAGCCCTATCAAGCATTAAAAAACATGCACACATAGAGTACAGGGAAAAAAAAATAAAGTATTTTTTGATGGCAAATGCACTGAATAATTTATTATTTGATAGTCCGTTCAAAACTTCTGTGAGAAGTGAGAAATTTAATAATGAAGGTAACAGGTCTATTGATTGAATGTTCTTTTGGATAATGGAGCAAATTTGACTCTTGTCTGTTCATATTATCTATGGTTATTTGAACACTCATATACTTGATACAAGGATGAAGCAAACTAGCCAGGTTTCTCTGAGGTCCTCCAACAATATGGATACAAAGATGAATCACTCTCTCTGACCATTAGTTCTGAACCACACTCAAAATATCTTATTACCCATACTACAAAAGAAACAACACAAATTTTAAAGCTAACTTTTCTATGTGTTTGTCACATAAGGTATGCCCAATGCGAAGTGGTTTAAGAATAGATTTTTCATATTTATATCTAAAGTGATAAGGTGCCTTTAGCCATCTTGGAAGACAACACTTTTCTACAAAGTGACTTTTGGTTCAGATGTGTACCTCAATGCCTTGCTTCATTCCCAGAAATACTCAGCATCACCAGAAGATGATGGAAAATCGCAGAAATGTTGTATGGAGACTTTTGGAGGTCTGTTGTTCACACTCCCACTCAAATGGGACTGCTGCCAGTACTAAATCAGGTCAGCCAAGATTTGTGTAACCAAATTTTGAAAACCCACATGAGTGGAGATCCTGTTCCTTTTCTGGATAACTCCATCACCTGCTCTCCACTACCTTTGCAGTAAAGACATTACCTTAATATCCAGTCTGGTCTTCCTAAACTACAGCCCCTATATTTTTGCCTGACATTTGTTTGGGTCTGTCATCTTCATAAACTCAGATGATTGTAGTTTCACCTTAGCATCTCCACCAAACTTAACTAGAAAAAAAAATTAAAAATACAAGCTTCCTGATCTGATTTTGGATTTGCTTCAATTTCTCCAAATTGCTTTCAAACTGGAAGCCCAACAGTAGACAAAGTATTCCACTTTGCAGCCTCTCCAGTACTGAGTGGGGTGACATAATAACTTCCCCTAGTCTGCTGACCACATTCTTTTTCTTTCAATCAAGTATGCATTTTGGCTTACTCGTAATGACAGGTGGCTCATATATAAAACCTGGCTCTTTCTCAACATGTCCATTACTCAGCATGTTGTTTCCCATATTTTCTTAGTTTTCATATGAGAATGGTGCAGGAAATGGTGACAAAAGCCTTACTGAAGTCTAGGTATGTTACAGTCAGTGCTTTTCCCTTGCCCACATGGCTACATTTCTTAAAAAAAAAAAAAAAAAAAAAAAAAAAAAAAAAGGTCAGCTTGATCAAGAATGGTTTGCCCAGATTGACTTCCTGTTTGCTGTCTTATGCAACAGAAATAGTGTTAATCTTTTTCCAGGAGTCAAGGACATCCCACCAACACGACAATTTTTCACTGAATATTTTTCACTGAATATGTCTCTGTAAAGTGGCCCAACAATCAAATCAATGAATTCTTTCAGTACCTTTGGGCGTGTCCCATCTGAGAATGTAAATACTTCCTCCTTCCACAAGTAGTCTCCAACCTGTTGCTTTCCCACTGATTAATGACTTTCTGTTTCTGAAACCACACCTTCATGCACAAAGGTCAAGGAGCAAGTTTCACCTATAAAGGCTGTTGCTAAAACGATGCTACTCAGCCTTTTATGTATTATATATGAAGGAGGCTGCTCTCATTCAGCACGGACCATATTTTGTCTGAATCTCCTTTTGCTATTTGTCTTTTAGAACACCTTTATACTCTCCTTTGTGTCCCTTACTAGAATGCCTTCTTGCTTTTGTGTTTTGTACTTGTTTTAGTGCCAACTGCCTATTAATTTTAATCTTTATTTTTCTTCTTGGCCCAGCATGCCCAATCAATTCTTCCGTTCCCTGACTCTTGTAATTTCAGCCCATGCAGACCCAGACCCTCTCTATTACTTGTCAATAGAGAAGAAAATCTGTTAAAGCATTGGGGTGCTTATTAAGTTACTCTAGCAGTCCAGATCATAGGTTCACTTTTCTGAGTAAATGTTTTTTGGTACTCCATGTCTTCAAACTACACTTAGCTCATGCCAGCCTAGAGTAAACATGCAAATATTAACACTTAGCATCCAAAATAGACAACAATACATACAATAGTATAAAGTTTCTGTTTCTGTCACTCATCAGACTTGTTCTCTTTCAGAAACTGTACAAGGTTCAGACTGTAAATTTTCTCTTTTAGTGGACTATGTTGTTTTATATATTTTTCCTTTGAAGTCTTTCAAAAGATCTAGACTAGTTTTATATTTCATCCACCAAATTTATTTTACTTTCTCCTTAAGTAGGAAGCAGTCTCGCAAACTTATTAGGATAACGGTTCTTTTTTTCCCTTCCGTAGATAAGCAAATTCCTCATTGTTGTAGTATTTGTTGTCATTTAGAAATTAATGGAGTAATAACTATCCCTTGTATCAATAAAGTGTTAAAACTCTGACCTCCATCCTACTCTTTCAGTAATTATTTGGCACTCTTCAGTAGGGAATGAGTAGTTCATTGAACCAAACATTGTACGCATTTTCCCCTTAAATTAAAAACATACATAATAGATATAGCTGCAAGTTACTACACAATTTATCACTGGATTTTGATTGAGACCAGATAAACAGAAGTCAAGTTACTTGGTATAAAAACCCAGTGGATTCTTCTTTCTAGATACGTAAAAAAATGCCTTATAACCTCACTATAAATGAAAAACTGAGTAATCAGAGACACATACTTACTGTCAATCAAAATGAAGTTGACTGATTAGGTGAAATACACAATAGAATCACACTGTAGACTGGCTATGTTTTGATACAGTGTGAAGACTTCAAAATTTTCATTTCTGAGTTTGATTCAGAGGTGACTTTGTGGTTAGATCTACTATAGAAGTTAGGTATAAAAAAGGTTTCAATCATATTTTTGGTGAAAGTAACTCACCTCAAGCTGTCTTTAGTATAGATATAAATATATATGAATATACTCCCTTTACTTAAAATAAATAAACAAACAAATAAATAAATAAATAAAATAAAAAATAAAATAAAATAAAAAAGAAGAGAGTTGCCATCTGAAATTAGAGCTAATACAAGAAATATAGTAGATCTCAATTTGAATTAAAAATATTATATCTGTCTTTTTCAGAAACAGAATTTGCAGGAGTAAAACCCTCCCTCTTACAAAATTGATTGGACAGAAGCTTCTTTCTTTGTCCTAAGAACTGTGAAAGACTAAGCATTTTGTTAAGCATTTTACCAAGCATGTATTTTAATACTTCAGGTCCATGAATGGGAATGAGAAAAGAGCGGAAATGGATAGTCTGAAACAGAAAAAGTGCATTTTAAACACTTGAGCAACACCCAAAGATAAAATAAGTAGAGTTTAAGACATCATTAAAATACTCCCTCTTTCAACCAGGATGGCATGGGAGAAAATGGATGTATGGAGACTTATGATAGATAATGTAGATATCATAGATAAAGCAGATAAACACATAGATGTTTTCTGTCCCTTTCTTGTGTTCAGTAAGAAAATTTGAGAAATATGGATTCAAAACAACAGTTACAGGCAAATCGAATATCATTACTGTCAAACATCTGTCTTTGTTTCTAGAGAGTGTCATGAAATCTAGGATTTATAGAAGATCTGTAAGAACAGTAAAACTTAAGAATAAGTAACCCATGACCTAGTCAAATCCCCATCATTTAGGTCTTCACTTTAAGAACACACTATACATACAGTTTGTTCCATAGTTTATTTAAATAGCTAAAATATAGGCAATAACTATAATGTGTATAATAAATTCTTTGGATTAGTGCAGAGGAATGCAAATTTGCATTGTCTCTTTTCATTCTAAAGGGATACAAACTTAGTTTCTATCCATGGCATTTTCCTTAAATGGATACAATGCTTCTCATACAATAAAAACAAAAATAATAATTAAAAAATAAATAAATAAATAAAAAGATTAAAAGTTGCTGAGGCTTTAAAAACGTGAAATGTTACAAAGCTATTGTAAAGTTATGGAAGTTGGCAACACTGATAAATTAACTCAAGAGTGAACTCTTTGCTGACTAGATACCCTAAGAGAGGAAAAATGAAGTTTATAGAGTTGCAGTAGTTTATAGTGCAGACATTAGAGGAGGACTGACCTTGATGAGCATCTGGGATTAATTAGAATGAAAAGTAGTATACAAGGAGTCAGTCATTAGCAAAATATTTTTGCTCACTCTCTTTAGGTCAAGATCTCAAAGCAGAGTTACCACTTCATTAAAACTGTGATGCCAATGATATAGGCACTCCAAAGCTGTTATTGCACACATTTGTAACTTATCTAGGACACCATAAAGAGCTTTTTCTGTTGCTACTTCAGAACAGTTCAAGACAGATTTTGAAAATTCAGGGTAAATTTTTTAAGCTTATTTGTACTACTATTTTGCTGAATTATCATTCCAAAACACTGGATCTTGTTTGCTTTTATTTAGTCAGATTAGCTGAATTTAACAAAATTAAACAGAATTAATTTACTTCATGAAAAGTGAATGACAACTGTAGTAAACATCAGAAAAAAAAAAAAAAAAAAAAAGTGCATTAGGGCAACATGTATTGCTTCCCTGTACCAAGAAGCACTCAGATAAATGCACACTAAATGATTTTTCACTTCATACTCAAACAAAACAGAATAAACAAACAAGCAAACAAATAAATAAAGCTATCTTAGGTCACTATGCTTCTTAGCTACGGCACTAAAATGATGGATAAAATAATGTTATACTGTTGTTTTATTTGAAAAAAAAAAAAAAAGTGTTCAGGGTAAACTATTTCATAAGAAACCAATGATGAACCTATGTGTACTCACATAGTTGATAGTGGCGTAACTTCTTAGCAGGTAAAAAACTAATTTCAATAGATTTGCACTTTGAAAATACTACATCAGATCTCTATTTTACTATAATTACTTAGTAGGCTTGTTGTTCGTGATGACTGGGTAATTTAAGAGATTAGCAGGTCATTTGTAACCATGGAAATCATGTTGCCTGAATATCTAATAGACTAATTTCCACATGAAACAAGTCAGTACTTCTGTTTATTTTCTCGCTTGTTAAATGTTATTTTGAACTACCTTGTTTTCCTCAGGCAAATTGTCACCCAGTTTCTGAAAAGAAAACAAAAAAGTCAAGCTATGTCTTTACAGAACTACAGTGAATAGACACTTTCCTATATTCTCAGTAAGCATATATTTGTACATATTTCAATATTCACACCTTTTTATGATTCTTGTCTTTTAAAATTTAGACAGAAAATTTAACTGTTAAAGTGTTACTTATAAAAAGAAAATCCATAATATTTCAAAATTTCCAGTTTTCAGTCTTGTACGTACGAATATAGTTTAATGATTGAGTCAGGGAAGTTTAATGGCAGTTCCAGTTCAACAGCCAACTGATCACATGCGTATCTTTCTTATTTTGTCCAGTATTTGAGAAAAAAATATTTAAGTCATCTTGACATCAGCACAGTAAATTACTATCAATAATTCTTAGGAAAAGAGGAAAGGCTTAACATAACAGAGATATAACAGACATAACAGAGTTTCTAGATTAATCTATTCCTAACAGTGATGTCTCTTGCCACAGAGAAATAAAATGACCATAAAAAGTTGTTGCTTTTTCTTTTTTTTTCTTTTTTCTTTTCTTTTTTTTTTTTTGTTAGTTTTTCAAGGTAGGAAATATACGGTCCCAATTCTGGATTATATGCATTCTCCTTTTTGTTGTTGTTGTTGTTTGTTTTGTTTTATTTCTATTATATAGAAGGATTCTTATGGTAAAGAGATAGGGGCTTAAAGCATTTGCTTTTCTGTTACATGTTATAAACAAGATTAAAAAAAAATAATAATAAAACTTTTTTTTTTTTTTATATGTGGAAAGCGTAAAACATACCTATAAAGGGTAACAAGCAAATTGGCTTAATAGGTCAGAGAAGACAAATGAGTCACAGGTGACTCAGGTATCCTCTCAAGTGTTTTCTCCACTTTGAAGTCCCCTTAATAATATAGGCTCAAAGCTTTTCTATGAATCCCCAACAGATTCCTGACAGATTAAAATCACGTTGTATTATATTCCTTATCTTTCTAATTTACCTACAATCTGTTATTTTTTCCTTGTTTAATTTGAAGTTCATTTCATGGCCAGTTGACAACAAGTTGTCTTCATCTTCACTAATCTCAAAGTTGTCTACATGCCATCATCAATCACTTGATAAAAATAATCATATTCTGTTGACATCTTAATTATTTTAATAGGCAAATTACATAGCGACGTGATGCTGAAATATTAAATGAAAAGTATTTTCAAAAACTCGGTTCCCAAACTTTCCCAACTGTATAATGTTATAAATGAAGTCTCAACTCAATCTGAATTTAGTAATATTTATAAAAGGCAAGTAAACAGTGCTGGGTGCGTGGGGAGTCTATGCTCTACCAACACGCACACACAAACATCAAACTTTCTAAACATACAGAACATCGCTTTTACATATTAAACCCGAGTACATCTATACATAAGTACAATCAGAATATTGCTTTTACACACTAAACCTGAGTACTCCCATACATATGTACGCCTATACATATGTACAATCAGAACAAACAATCCTTTACCACTGTTAATGTCCATGACTGGGGGAGCATAGCTGGAGTTGGTAATCCTGGTTGAAGGTGCTCCTAGATCTTCCATGACTTCATTCATTTTTCTCAGATCATATAACAGTCTCCATTTTCCATTCCTTTTCTTGATTACAAACACCAGAGACTTCCAGGGCTAGTCGTGGGAACAAAATGTCTCGCTTTAAGTTGTTAAGCCACTCGGCCTTCGGGCCTTATGTATCCTATTCTTCCGGAATCCAAGGGAAACATTTCCATCTCCTTTTCAAGGCCTGGGTCAAAAGGCATGTCCAGGTCAGCAGGGGGCGTAACAGCAAAAGCCTTCGATGGCTGTAGCAGCGGAGGGGCCAATGGCGTAGCAGTCGGATCAGTAAAGGAGTCCGCAGCTCCCTCACTGTCTAGCAAACCACACGTTTCTGACTGTGGCCCCACATGGCTCTTTAAGGCCTCAGAGACTGCTCGCCAGGTTGTCGCGTTAAGGGGTGTAGCTGATTAACCGTTACGGGCCCGGTCAGATTCAGGGTACTGAACCAGTCGGACATTCACCAAAAACACATTAACCGTCTGGGGGTCCAGTCAGACATTCACCATCAACGCATTAACGGCCTGGGGGTCCGTTCAGACATTCACCAAAAACGCATTAACCATCTGGGGGTCCGTTCGGACATTCACCAAAAATGCATTAACCGCCTGGGGGTCTGGTTAGATTCAGAACACTGAACTATCACGGATAACCACCCTCACCCTCGTTGCACTCAATGAGAGTTATCACAATGCAATCAAGTATGGTTTATTACAGCAATAGATAATCAGGTTCTTTTGGATTGCCGGCGATAGTGACTGTCTGCAAAAGCAAGCTAGTATGCATAAAATACACAGGTGTTATAGGTGTTACAGATGTTATAGATGTTACAGGTGTTTATAGGTGTTACAGATGTTACAGGTGTTACAGATGTTATAGATGCTACAGGTGTTACAGGTGCGCAGCCTAGAAATAAACGCGTTAAAAAGGATCAGAGACTCTATAGAGATTTATAAGCAAGTATTTAGATCTCACCCAAAGGCGTCCCAATGGGGGGGGAAGAGAGGCTCAGCCTGTCGACTGATCCCAGGAGTCAGGAGGTCCTAAGGATGTTGTCCTCGGGATGGTATCTCCCCTGACGGTGGTATCTTCCCTAACATCCCCTTTCTCTTGGGCCAATTTATATTATTTTCTATCTTTTAGGTGGAGCTTGAGTGGCTCTAGTCAAGCATATCTTACTTATGATTGGTGTAAAGTTTTCCCGTCTCCGTTTAAAGCAATAGGCTCCAAGAAATTCAGAGCGCATGCTCAGTGAGGGGTGGTCGCACCTTGGAGGCGGGTAGCTTTTGGGATGGAGGTGTGTTTTGGTATTATAATGATATTATAATGAGCAAAAAGTACACTAGGGTACAGCATTTGTCAAAACATGACAGGTCTTTGGCTCAGGGTGGCAAAAAGTGCAGCTTTGTGCACAAGAACAATCGAGGTCCCATCTGATTACAGAGCCTAGCCTTGGTGTCTCCACTCCACTTTATGCTCCATGCTGTTCCTTAGAGCTAGCACGCCAAGTTTCCCCAGCGCGATAGCATCTAAGGCTGGGAGCCTAGGGAACGCTCAGATAAAGCAGTTATGCCCTACCCTGAAAGCCTCTTCAATGCTGTACCTTTTCCTTAAAAATGTGAATGTTAGTTTTATTTTCCTAGTTACTTCAGGCATTTACACCACACAGGTGCCAAGCAATCCCACCACAACCTTGTCGTTTTTCGTAGCAGAGTCCCACACCTTGACCTCAATTTGGTCCCGTATTTCAGGATCATAAACTGTCTGATCCTGTGTAAAGAGAGTAAGCTTTAAGGTTACCAGGACCGTCTTTGTTTCTAAGGACGTATGATTCCCCATAATGCGCAACTGCTTACCAGCGAGGGGCAGTTCTGTGCGTGGGTCCGCTTCTTTCAGCTTGAGCTTTTTTCCAGCTCTGGTGCGCCTATTTCCAGCGACTTTCTATACGAGCTTCTCTGAGCAGTTTGCTGAGTCTGGCCGAACCTATCTTCATGAGCCAATCAATGTGCCTGTTCCTGTCCTGGTCTCCATTTTGCTAGCCTATTCATTCCATTTTATCTTGAGGATGGGTTCCCCTTTTATACACTTCACCCCACAGCAGTTCTTTTTCCAATAACTATTCATTGGTCAACAACTTTGCCCAGCAACAGCAAACACCCAGCAACTTCCATGCCTTAACAGCTGGAGAACAAGCAACCGGAGACTGCGTGGTGTCTCCTGAATCACCTTTTTTTTTGTTCCCTCTAAACTCTTTTACATTCCTGATGGCTTCATCGTTAAGAGTCTGATGTTCTCATCAACCATGGGGCTTGTCGACCCCCATGGCCACACTCCCACATCTCCCCCTTCTTTATTAATATCAACCGTCTTCTTGACATGAATTATTACTCCATATATCACATATAAGCACTTGGGAAACAAAAAAAGGAAATAGTAACGACATATTAGATTTTAATGACAAAGAAATAGTATCAGGATTGACATCTGGGAATTTGGAGAGGTCCCGGTAGACTGGAAGCTGGCAAATGTTGTGCCGATTTTCAAGAAGGGTCAGAAAGAAGACCCTAGCAATTACAGGCCTGTCAGTCTCACATCAGTGCCTGGTAAAATCATGGAGAAGTTGGTTCTCAAACTTATTGAGGCGCACCTGGGGGACAAAGCAGTCATTGGTCCCAGCCAGCATGGGTTTGTGAAGGGTAGGTCCTGCCTAACAAACCTGATTTCCTTTTATGATAAGATCACCCGTATGGTGGACCAAGGGAAACCAGCTGATGTGATTTTTTTGGACTTCAGCAAGGCTTTTGACACGGTTTCCCATAGGATCCTACTGGACAAAATGTCCACCATACAGCTAAATAAAAACATCATACGATGGGTGAGCAATTGGCTAACGGGCAGGGCCCAAAGGGTTATGGTAAATGGGGCTGCATCAGGCTGGCAGGCGGTCACCAGTGGGGTCCCTCAAGGCTCCATTTTAGGGCCAGTACTTTTCAATATTTTTATAAACGATCTGGATGTAGGAATAGAGGGTATTTTGAGCAAGTTTGCTGATGACACCAAACTTGGAGGAGTTGTGGACTCAAATGGGGGCGTAAGGGCCTTACAGAGGGATCTGGACAGGTTGGAGAGCTGGGCGATCACCAACCGCATGAAGTTCAATAAGAGCAAGTGCCAGGTCCTGCACCTGGGACGGGGAAACCCTGGCTGCACGTACAGACTGGGCGATGAGACGCTGGAGAGCAACCTAGAAGAGAGGGATCTGGGGGTCGTGGTAGACAGCAAGTTGAATATGAGCCAGCAGTGTGCCCTGGCAGCCAGGAGGGCCAACCGTGTCCTGGGGTGCATCAAGCACGGCATCGCTAGTAGGTCAAGGGAGGTGATTGTCCCGCTCTACTCTGCGCTGGTGCGGCCTCACCTCGAGTACTGTGTGCAGTTCTGGGCACCACAGTATAAAAAGGACATGAAACTCTTGGAAAGTGTCCAGAGGAGGGCTACGAAGATGGTGAAAGGCCTTGAGGGGAAGACGTACGAAGAACGGCTGAGGTCACTGGGCCTGTTCAGCCTGGAGAAGAGGAGGCTGAGGGGAGACCTCATCACAGTCTACAACTTCCTCATAAGGGGGTGTCGAGAGGCAGGAGACCTTTTCTCCATTAACACTAGTGACAGGACCCGCGGGAACAGGGTTAAGCTGAGGCAGGGGAAATTTAGGCTGGACGTCAGGAGGGGGATCTTCACAGAGAGGGTGGTTGCACACTGGAACAGGCTCCCCAGGGAAGTGGTCACTGCACCGAGCCTGTCTGAATTTAAGAAGAGATTGGACTGTGCACTTAGGCACATGGTCTGAACTTTTGGGTAGACCTGTGCGGTGTCAAGAGTTGGACTTGATGATCCTTAAGGGTCCCTTCCAACTCAGGATATTCTATGATTCTATGATTCTATGATCTCCATATAAACAAATAAACACATTTAATTGCTGAATAATAATTAATGTCATGTGGAAATCAGCAAGTTAATTTTAACAAAAAAAAACAACAACAAAAAAAAAAACACTAAAACTATATCAACTATTTCATCAAAATCTCTTTATAGAACTAAATTTCTATTAGTTTAGATGTTAAAAAAAAATGCTTCTCAAGAAGTTAATTCTTCAATACCCTCAAAAAATTAGTAACACACATAGTTTCATCTCAGCTGCATTTTGCTGAGTTTTGTACTCTCAATTCATCTGTAACAACAGTAAGGCGGTACCAGTCAAGACCTCACCACCAAACATATTGCAACAAATTTAGTGACTAGCAAGATAACAAGTGGCTTTGACCTATGAAAATTTCGCTAAGAGCAATTGCATAGCATATATGTGACAGTAATTAAGTTAATTTTTATAAGAAATACTAAGCAATGTCCATTAATTAGACAAGAAATAATCTAGGATAAGTTTAATAACATTTTTTTTAATTAAAATATCAATTGAAAAAAAATCTAAGGCAAGTTTATTCTCTAGCAGGAACTGGGTGGTTGTCTTATTTAACTACTTTCTACTGCTGGCACTGGAAAGAAAAATAGTTTATTTCCTTCCTTTATTAATTTTCATTATTTTTAATTTATACTAGCAGTTTTTTAATTGTATTTTTTATTTTAGACTGTCATACACCCTTCTTCAAAATGGGATACAGAAACAATTCTCATTCAAGTGATGACTACATTGAGACTTGTACAAAACTGCTGATGAGTAGGCTATATTAAAGCTCCTTTATCATGTGAGGCATTTAAGTCTTGGACAATCACATGGAAGGCTAAATTAATGGTGCATGTTTGACTACTGCTTTTCCATATGTATATATGTATATATACACTTATATAGAAAGAAGTAAAAATGGAAAAATACTGGGATAAACTGTCCTTTATTCATGTAAGAGACCAATGTAACCACCTCAGCAACCTTCACGTTAACATAAAAGGAAGGTACTTTCCGAAAGCAATTTACGTATCAGTAGAAATTTTCTTATGGTGGGAAAGGTTCACTGCATATTTCTTTCCACAGCTGTAAAGAGAAACTAAAGAGCTAAATTATTCCACACACATGACAAAGGAATCATCTACGTAAGCTAAGTTGAAAATATTCACTGTATAGTATAAAGTATAATACTATCTATATATAGTATATATATGTACTATATATATACTATATGTACTATTTATATACTAAATATACTATACTATACCATGTATGTACTATATATACAATATATATATAGTATAAATATATTTCCCTCTCAAACAGTCATCTAAACTCCCTTTACAATCAATGGAGTTCTATGACAATTAGATTGAGCCAGTTTAAATATCTACATTACTCAAATGAGAGATGAGTCGTGCCGTGCTCTTTCTATGGGATGCTATATAACTTAGATAGTGAGCTTAGGCATAGATATCAAGCTGACAGAGACAATTTCTGTACTTAACATTAGTAATGTTAGAAGAATGTTAGGTGAACTGTGATAATCATCTTTTTTTCCATGTCTAAGGTAATGAAACGCTGTTGTGACTTGCCTAGCTGCACATGGCAGCTAGGGATTTTTTTTGGATGCTGCAGAGGGAGTTCTGAGGGATAGAGGAGGGTTGGTCAAGGTCAGTGAGATTTCAAGCGCCTCAGAAAGGTTGCACAGGCTGAAACATTGGATCCTCCATCCTCCATGCATAACCAAACTGACCTCAGAGATGACCCTGCTTTTAGCAGGAGGTTGAACTAGAGTCAACAAGATGTCCTTTCCAGTCTGAGTAATTTGTATTGGGTTTACATGGCAAAGGTTTGGTAGCAAAGGGGTTTAGAGGGATGGCCTCTGTGAGAAGAATCCAGAAGCTGCCCCATGTTAGATAGTTTCAGTTGGATCCAAAGGAATCCACATCTGGTTAGAGCCAAGCCAATAAGTAATGTTGTTTGTGCTTCTGTGACAGTGTACTTAAGGAAGGGAAAAAGAACTGCTGCGCAACAGCAGCTGGGAGAGTGAGGAGTGGGAAACAGCCCTTCGGAAAACAAGGTCAGTGAAGGAGGGGGAGGCTGTGCTCCGGGTGCTGGAGCAGCAGTTCACCTGCAGCCTGTCGAGAGCCCCCGCAGGAGCAGGCTCCTGGCCAGAGCTGCAGCCTGTGGAGAGGAGCCCGTGCAGGAGCAGGTGGTCTGGGGGTTGCTGCTGCCCGTGGGGGACACGTGCTGGAGCAGTTTGTTCCTGATGAATGGAGCCATGTTGGAGCAGTGCTTGAAGAGCTGCTGCCTGTGGACAGCCTCCCCAGGCTCAGTTCGGGAAGGACAGCATCCCGTAGGAGCTACTCCACATGGAGCAGGGGCAGAGAATGACCAAGAAGGAGTGACAAAAGAGAAACACTATTGACTGACCACAGCCCTCATTCTCCCAATCCCTTGAGCTGCTTCCAGGGGAGGAGGTAAAGGGTAGATGAGGGGAAGGTGTTTTTAGTTTTTCTTTGTATCTCACTTCTCTAGCTTGTTAGTAATAGTCAATAAAATTTATTAATCTCCCTATGCTGAGTCTGTTTTGCCCGTGACAGTAATTGTTGATTGATCTCCCTGTCCTTATCTCAACCCATGAACCTTTTCCATCATATTTTCTCCCCCTTTCTATTTGAGGAGGGGGAGTGAGAAAGTGGTTGTGGTGGAGCTCAACTGCCCAGCTGAGTAAAACCAATACATAGTGACATGCAATACCACCAGAGAGAGTTCAAAAATGTGTAAAGAATGTGACATACTAGCTGTTTATTGAAATCCTAGAAACCTAATATAAAAACAATATGTTCTACATGAAGGGAAAGAGACAATATACATGTATGCCTTCTTTTTCTATTTAGTATGTTTTCCACCTGTTGGTGACATGCTTGTTGTAGAAACGATTTTTGTAATAAACTAATATCTTCTCTCCAAAATCACTTCAAGTCTGCTTCCTCAAATAAATCATTATTGGCTGCACAAATTTAAAACACTTAGACAATGAACGAGAACATTTGATAAAACTAGATATTTTGGGGGTTTTTAATCAGGTAATATTTACATATAAATGGGTTTCACTTCTTAAACAGTTTATTTAAGTGTTCACTCCAGTATAGCTAACAAGCTATATGACCATGTAAATTTTTGGATTGGCCAGTTACATTACTAAACTGTAGTCACAAGTAGCTGTGGCCTGGTCATTATTTTAAGGAAGACTCTCACTAAGAGGAATGCACAGGAATTACTGATATGCATTGACAGTTAAAACAGAATTGCCAGTTGGACTTAACGATCATTTACAAGTATTTAATGATGGCGATATTTTGGCTTTTGAAAAAAGTTTACTTTGGACCTCCTCAGTTATCAGCAAAGTAGCTGCCTTATCTAAACTAGTGATCTAGCCACCTCTAAGGAAAGAGAGAGCAAAACACCTTGAAAGGGATGTTTCTTCAACCCATTCTCATTCTCTGGAAGAATTATCTTTTTTGACTCTAGACAAATTTCCAGCAGCTAAGTAAAACTACATATTAACTTTCACATGGTTAAAGCTGTAATGCACAACTTTTCCCAGCCTCAAAATTTCTTTCTACTTTATTGGTTTTGACCTTGCTTCAATCTATAAACAGCTTATTTGGAAAACTGTAGTTTTCCAAAGCTCCTGAATAGATTTGTTGAACATCTGCTTCTCATTTTGATTTGAATAATTATGTAACTCTTGTCACTTCTAGTTTGGTAATAATCATTGGATTTTTTTCACTAGCCAGGCCTCTGCAAAAAAGTGTTGGGAATATAATTTGTTGTGATTTTGTTTTCTGTGATCAGTAGAACAGAGTTTAGACTTATCCAAATATCAGTGAATAGCTTAAATAACAGTGGGTGGTTTCAAATGAAAGATGGTTGCACTAACTGCATAATTAGAGTGACTGGATAACTTTTAGAAATATAAAAAAGACATTAATATTCACCAAGTTATTAATTACAAAAATTTAGATGCTTATTTAAATGCAATTCTATTGCATTACAAAAACTAACCGACCAACCAAACAAAAAAAATCCATACTATAATAGAGATTAATATTAAATTCATAAGGCAATATTAACCTTCTTAGAAAATCCCCAAATCAGTACTCAAGTGTCCTTGTCTATACAGTAAAAAGGCAAAATGTCTAATTCTATGTAAAGAAGCTAGAAATCTTTGAGGTATAACCCAAGATTACACTAAACTGAGTGGGATAAATGAGAAGATTCTGAACTGAGTAATAAAATAAAACTATTCTATTAAGCCTTTAAAGCCTATAGAAGCATTAGGCAATCCTGATGTTGAATTCAAAACACATCTCTTTAAGGTGTTATTTCAGCAAAAGAAAAAGTAGGTATCAAAAATTATTTTAAAGGTTAGAGCTTTATTCAGCTATAGGTCACAGAGAGATAAGGTGTAAAGTGCCACACTGACACCAGAAAGTCCCTCAATCATCTTCATTTATTATAACGTCTCATCTAAAAGAAAATAGTTGTATTGAACAACACAAAGACAGGATGAAGCAAAATAGAATCGCACTTTATTTTTTTCCTCAGTGCTTATTACTAGAAGCAAAAGAGTATTAAATGTCATAATAAGGTGAGGTGAGTGTGGAGGGAAGTAAGACTTATTTACTGTAACTTTCAATTATATAAAAATCCTAATATGTCAAGAAAGACTAGGTTCTATTGTCTTCAGTGATAATAAATTCATATAACAATTTAGGGTAGAAGGGTTTAAAGTTAAATCAGTTCTAACCCCCTCTACCACATGCTGGGATGTTTTTCACTCCAGCCTGACTTGGATGATGGGGCAGTGGTGGGCAGCCACAACTTTTCTGGGCAACTTTTTCCAGTGTCTCACCACTCTCACCATAACGATTTCTATCCTAAACTAAGGACTGATTATGTGTATGTACTACTAAAAGGAAGAAATGTATTTCCCTCTTAATTAATAAAAGCACTTAATGGTAACAAGAAAAATAGACAGGTATTTGTAAAATACTTGTTGCTGTTGCTACCCTGGATGTCAGATGGGTGTAACACTTGGTCATAAAGGGACAAAATATATATGTTAAATCTTCCGTAGTTTGTGTGTGTGTGAACACAACAGATGATGAAATGATCCTCCCTCAGCTCTGAAAAAGTAAAGAGAACCAAAATCTGGTGGAATAGAAATTTCACCTCTACAAAGGTTTGGGAATTACTAAAAAATCAAGTCTATCCCCTGATTTTCAGGGGAATGAAAGACCTCTGCCCCAAAGAGGTAATAATGACAACTATTCTCTGGCAGTTTTTGCACCACAAATATGTATAGTTGAGCCTACTAGCTCCACCCAGCCATTGGTGGAAAGGTGGAGAGGTGTTCAATGAACCTTGGTTCCACACTGCATACATGTAGGTGTTACTCACAATGGGCATAGACATGGGGTCTTGATTGCAGGGAAAGGTGTTACATACTGTAAAAAAAGAACATAGACATCAAAGACTGAAATGAATACCTGAGAGCTTTTTTGCTTTCCTTTGGAGAGACCATCACAGAGATTGTCTGAAATACAATGCTTTCTTTAGTTGCTGCAGATGCATACCAATCATTTGGTAGCACATGCTCACAGTTGTGACTATTGACATGATGCAGTCCTGATGCTTAAAAAACACACTCATAGATCACAAACATACTCCTTGACTGAGCAAACTTCACAGAGGGAAAATGGAAATATCTGGTCATAACTTCGAAGTCAAAGCAGATTTTTCTATCCAACAAAATATTTGGAAGGCTTTGTATAGACTGAAGGTGAAGAGTATTTGCTTTTTAAATGGAAGATACCAAAAATAGGAGCTACAACAACAATGTGGGACTTGGCCGTGCTCTGTGGTGCCTAGATGTATGTTGGCTGCATATCTGATTGAGACCTGAGGTCATGTGCAATTCTGTCCTCTCCTCTGCTGCTTCTTAACACTGGATTAGAATGTTGGTATAAGTCCAGGAAATAATTTACTTAACACTCTAACTGTTCATGAGAATAGGTTTATGGAATTGTATTACAAAGCATACAGAGCTGATGCTGCTACCACACATGCTCAACTGGTTAATATTTCAGAGGTAGTCCCACTGAGACCAATACATAATAACATATTACAATAAAAGTGGCACAAACTGGTCCAAAATAAATTAGGGTTTCTACCTGATTAACATAAATTCTCATAGCCTAACCAGGATCAAAGTTTAACCTTTTCAAAGCTTGTCTTGTATCCACACATCTGTTGCACTTGACATTTTAGCAACATCTGTTTTCACTTATCTAACATCTTTATTTCACTCAGCTAATGTTGAGAATATGTTCTTTTGTGCACATGGATTTTTATCTTTGTGACTTCCCAAGTCAGTGTGGACATCTGGTCTAGATGATTATTTACTTTGGCTACTGAGTTTGAAGAGGGAAGGTGTTACTGTTCAGAAAAGGAAGTTAAAGTATATTAGTTTTAACCCCTCTTTTGCTGGAGACAAGTGGTTGTCCAGACATATTTTATAGTCACTTTTTGTATAGTCACACATGAATCTTCTTTTTAATAAAAGAAGTAATTCTTCATTTGTAGTGTGTGAGACGGTGCAATATTAGTCCTTAGTACTCCAACTGAAACAAACAAACAAACAAACAAACAATCAAAAAAAAAAACAACAAGAGAATGCTTTGAATGGCAGATAGGTTTGTAGGCTAATATGATTCATTAGCTTTTTTTTTTTTTTTTTTTTTTTACCTTTATTTTAGTTTCTGATTTTGAAAGTTTATGAACTCTGCTAATTACTTTGGACAATTTGTATCAATGTTGATGCAATGCTGATACAGATGGAACAGGTGAAAGGGAAGTTTTTCTTGGTGCTAGAACAATAGGGAAACCTTTATTATATGAGTAAAAAAGTCTTGTGTTTCTCTGGTATTTATTGCAAACATCTTTGCAACTGTTATTCGAAGTATTTTGTCTGGACAAAGCTTACAAGAGGAAAAAGGGAATCTTGGAAGCACTGCCTTTATTCTTTCCCAACCAGCACCAACTACCAACAACTACCAACAACTACTTTAACACAAAGTGAAAAATGTTATATTTTAAGAAAAGACACTGAAGATACACAACATGCACACATACAGATGCACAGAAGACACTTGTGCAATGAAAGTGGTAGTAATTTTATTCAAACTGCATAGTAAATGCACTGAGTCAGCAAATAAGCAATAAAACCAGTTTAATAAAATAGGATAATATTATGTTTGGCCATGGGGAAAATAAATTATCTGGCCTCAAGAGGAAATTACACAGTACAATTTCAGCCTTAAAGAGCCAAATTCTCTTCCCAATCCAAAGGGCAGTTTCATCATTACTATCTGCTGGGAATACTACATGGCCTCTGTAAATGTATTTGTAGCTGTTGTATCATATTGTCTTGCATTGTATTTATAGTCTACAAGTGCTTTTTTGTGTTTCTGTTTGTTTGCTTGTTTGGCATAAGCCAAAATTATGTGAGGCAATGTGATAACTATGAAGCAGAGTGGATGATTGTGGACTAGTGTTGCATGCTACTTGTGGAGCCAAGCCCTGTTCATACTTCATTTGCAAGTATAAATGTAGTTACAGAGAATACACAGAGAATACAGTTATGGTTTTGTATGTACTAAGAAGTAAGCAAACCTTGCCTGGACCATCTCACCATCATATTGTACTATGTTTGGTCTATGTTGGCTGTACTTTGGCTATTTTGGAGTAGCTGACCTCTTGAGATACTCTCTGTACTATGCTATTTTGTGATTCCAGTAAAAGTAGTAGTGATCTTATCCAACTCTTAGAATTGACAGATTAATTTATATTAGTGTAGATATATCAGTATTAAAAAATGCAGAGCTTCACTGATCTAGAATATCATTCAGTGCATTAAAATATAGCATGAAATGGAGTATTACTCCTCCAAATTCATTACTGTATGAGACTAAAAAAAAAAAAAAAACAAAACCAAAACCAAAAACAAAAACAAAACAACATATTACTGAGGTTCCAAACCTACAGCATTAAAAGTAGGAACCTAGTGGTTTCTAGGACTGTTCATTCCCAAGCGTGAGTTAGACCAAAAGGTGGAAAGAATAAATTTCATATCATTGTATTTTAAAAATAGTGGTGCTCCCTGTCTTGATTCAATGCAGGAATGCAATTTTTTTTTTTTTTTAAATGGTCTGTGAAAAGTGTATCAGTGAAAGAACTAGTGTTACAGATACAAATGTTTTAGATTTTTTCTTTTTGAATATCGTACCAGCATCTTTCTGCCATGCAGATGACCTGATGATAATAGAAAGGGCAATAAATATTTTTACTTCTTCATATTTCTTCATTTTGCATTGTATTAGTACCAATCTTAGTTTGCCAGGAAAGAAAAAAAGTGAACCCCTGCCTTCAAAACAATCATAATTCAGACATTGAACAATATTCATACAATTTGGGGTTTCTTGTTCTATTTTTCTGATTTATGTGAGTAAATAAAGTAATAACTTCATTTTTTTTGGTTGCTTGTTTTGGTTTGGTTTGGTTTTCCCTTTCACACAGGTGAAGGATATCAATATCTGGACATTGACTTTTAGCCTAATCCTAGGAGAGGATAGAAAATGGTTTACACAAAACTCCGGAGGTTGATTTTTGTTTTGATCAACAATTTTAGCTCTGCTAACTTCTTTATTTAGAAAGGACAATTTCTTCTTCCATTATGCTTCTTCTGTCATCCCAGTTTTCACCATTCATGATCTGTTGAACAGTACTCAGACTATCCTACAGGGTACTCTGGTTTTACTGTCTCAGCAAATGTCTTGACAGAGATGGTTGTAATGTAAGATAGTAGAATAATCAATACTACAAATGATTCATGAGATTTATGTGCTTGGTGTTTTTTATTTCTGTATTAGGTTGTTATTCTTTAATGCTCTAATTCCCAAGACTAAAATGTGTGGATTCTAGCACAGTGGGTCCATGGAAGTTTTAGTTTCCCCTGTTTCACTAGGCTCTCACTGTCTATTTTGTCTCTTTCTTCTCTGCCACTTTTTCCAAGCACAACTTCTCTTAAGAGGTTGTATTGTATTATAAATATTTTAAAGTTAAGTATTTAAATCTTTGCTAATTATCTTACATTTTCTTTACTGTAAGTGATGATAATTTACCATCTTCTTCGTGGTACTTCTCACATTAAAATAGATGGCACTTTATCTCATGAAAAGGATAAATAACAACAATAGACAAGCCTTAATGACAACGTTCTTTAATACCTCAAATGTTCAGTCTTTGCATATGTTCAGTGGTTAAAAAAGCATGTTCTGATCTCTTAACCAGCCTGGCTGTGTATGTTTAACCATTGTCTTTTCAATAATTCCTTGTTTACAAATTTAACACTCAACAAAGAATGCAGAAACTGTTCTACAGAATCAAACCAGTGATGTTTTGACCAAAACCATATGTTTTGGTCCCCTGTTCTTGGTAGAAAACACCAATGCTTAGGAAAAACGTTAAGAAATGTAGAAAGTAGATGGTCATCCTCCTTTTAGTAAACTCTCAGTTTCTGTTAATAAACTCTATTAAGACTTCTGTTAATATTAAATCTGAACCATTGTATTTAATATCCACTACAGGTCTCAATGCCTGTGGGATTTGTTGAAACCCTTTGCTGAATAAGATTGTGCCTTTGGCCTCCATAATGACCACTGAAAAGAATTCAAGAGCGTAATCAATGTAATAAAGTGCCTTGTGAGGGAAAAGAAAAAGAAAAAAAAAAAAAAAAGAAAAAAGAAAAAGCTTGTTTATCGTATTTGATTATTTTGGGAGGCAACCCATAGCTCTCATATTAAAAGCAATAGAGTCAATACGACTCTATAGTTGTATAAATCCATGTAATCATATACAACCATAGTTACCATTTCTTTTTCTATCTAGAATCACAGAGTCATTTAGGTTGAAAAACATCTCTAAGATCATCTAGATAAACCTTTAATCTAACACTGTCAAGTCCATCGTTAAGCCACATCACTAAGTACTACATCTACATGCTTTTTGAAGATCTCCAGAGTTGGTGACTCCAATACTTCTCTGTACAGCGTATTCCAATACTTCACAACCTTTTAAATGAAGAATTTTTTTCCTAATATACAACCTAAACCTCCCTTGGTGTGACTTAAGGCCACTTCACTTCATCTTACTACTTGATGCCTCCTTAGAGGTAATTGTGGGGCATGATAGGGTCTACCCTGAGCCTCCTTTCTCCAGAATAAATAGCCCAAGCTCCCTCAGCCACTCCCTCAGCCACCTCCTAAGACTTGTTCTCCAGACCCTTTATGAGCTTTATTGCCCTTCTTTGAACATGCTCCATGTCTTTCTTGTAGTGAGGGGCCCAAAACTGAACACAGGTGTGACTAGAGACGGGGGTACAATCAATTCCCTAGTCCTGCTGGCTGCACTATTTCAGATTCAAGCCAGGATGCTGCTATCCTTCTTGTCCATCTGAGCACACTAGAGCACACTGCTAGCTCATATTCAAACGTCTGTCCACCAGCACCCCCTGTGGTCCCTTTCTGCTGAGCAGCTTCCCAACCACCCCTAGTCTGTAGCATTGCATGGGGTTGTTGTGCCCCAAGCGCAGGACCCGGCACTTGGCCTTGTTTAACTTCATACAGTTAGCCTTGGCCCATCGGTCCAGCCTATCTATATCCCTCTGCAGAACCCTCCTAACCTCAAGCAGATCAACACTCTTGCATAAACTGATGTTCTCTTCAAACTTACTGAGGGTGCACTAGATCCTTTCATCCAGATCTTTGATAATGATATTGAAGAGAAGTGGCCCCAGTCCCTGGGAGGCACCACAAGAGACTGGACCTCCAACTGGATTTAATTCAATTCACCCTGACTCATTGGGCCAGGCCACCCAGCCAGTCTTTAACCCAATGAAGCACTGTTGTGGTTTAACCCAGCTGGCAGCTAAACACCATACAGCCGTTCGCTCACCCTCCCCCCTCCCTTTCTGGGATGGGGGAGAGAAATGGGAAAGTGAAGCCCATGAGTTGAGATAAAGACAGTTTAATAAGACAGGAAAATAATAATAACAATAATAATAATAACAATAACAACAACAACAATAATAATAATAATAATAACAACAACAATGATGACAATAGTACTACTACTAATAATGTGTACAAACAAGTGATGCACAATGCAATTGCTCACCACCCGCTGACCGATGCCCAGCCTAATCCCGAGCAGTCCGGCCCCCTCCCCCAGCTAGCCACCCCTATATATTGTTTAGCATGACATCAGATGGTATGGAATACCCCTTTGCCTAGTTTGGGTCAGCTGTCCTGGGTCTGTCCCCTCCCAGCTCCTGCGGCACCCCCAGCCTGCCTGTTGGTAGCACACAGCAAGAAGCTGACACGTCCTTGGCTTAGTATAAGCACTGCTCTGCAACAATTAAAACATCGGGGTGTTATCAGCACTCTTCTCATCCTAAGCCAAAACATAGCATTCTACCAGCTACTAGGAAGAAAATTAACTCTGTTCTAACTGAAACCAGGACAAGCATACACCTGTCCAAGCCATGAACAGTCAGTTCCTCCAGGAAAATGCAATGGGAAATGGTGTCAAAAGCCTTACTGAGGTCTAGGTAGACCATAGGTTTTCCATCATCCACTGAGCATGTCACCTTGTCTTAGAAGGTGATCAATTTCATTAAGCAGGACCTGCCTTTCATAAACTAATGCTGACTGGGCCTGTTTGCACTGTGAGTGCTGCATGACAGCACTCAGGAAAATCTGTGTCATGAGCTTCCCCAGAATGACTAAACAAACTAAAAACACCTTCCCCTCATCCACCCTCTTCCACCTTCTCCCCCTGAGCAGTGCAGAGGAACAGGGAAATGGGGACTTTGGTCAGTCTATAGTGCTTCTCCTCTGTCACTCTGTCATGGTCATTCTCTGCCCCTGCTCCAACATGGGATCTCTCCCAAGGGATTCCATCCTTTGCAAACTGATCCAGTGGGGGCTTCCCACAGGCAGCAGCTCTTCAAGAGCTGCTCCAATTATTGGTCCATACCATGGGGTCCATCGGTCAGGAGCAAACTGCTCCAACATGGGTCCCCCATGGGCAACAGCTCCTGCCAGGTCACCTGCTCCTGCGTGGGCTCCTCTCCATGGGTTACAGGTCTGGCCTGGTGTCCTGGTTTGAGTTAGAACAGAATTAATTTTCTTCCTAGTAGCTGGTGGAATGCTGTGTTTTGGCTTAGGATGAGAAGAGTGCTGATAACACCCCGATGTTTTAATTGTTGCAGAGCAGTGCTTATACCAAGCCAAGGACATCTCAGCCTTTTGCTCTGTCCTGCCAACAGGCAGGCTGGGGGTGCAGTAAGAGCTGGGAGGGGACAGACCCAGGACAGGTGACCCAAACTAGGCAAAGGGGTATTCCATACCATCTGACGTCATGCTAAACAATATATAGGGGTGGCTAGCCGGGGGGAGGGGGCCGGACTGCTCGGGATTAGGCTGGGCATCGGTCAGTGGGTGGTGAGCAATTGCATTGTGCATCACTTGTTTGTACATATTATTATTACTTTCCTATTATCACCATTGTAACATTATTGTTATTATTGTTATTATTATTTTGTTATTATTATTTTCCTGTCTTATTAAACTGTCTTTATCTCAACTCACGGGCTTCACTTTCCATTTCTCTCCCCCGTCCCAGAGAGAGAGGGGGGAGGGTGAGCGAACGGCTGCGTGGTATTTAGCTGCCAGCCGGGTTAAACCACGACACCTGGAATCTGCTATGATGGGAGTTCTCCACAGGCCATAGCCTCCTTCAGATCAGATCTACCTGCTCCACTGGGGGCTCCTCCACAGGCTGCAGTATGGAAAATCTGTTCCACATTTCCTTGTGCACTATGAGGGCTTCATTCTGCTCCCTGTCCCTATCTACCAGCTCAGGGAGCTGGGTACCTGGAAAAAAACTGGTCTTGCTGCTAAAGACTGAGGCAAAGAAGTCATTAAGTACCTCTGCCTTTTCAGTACCTCTGACCATCTTAAACGCTTTGTCAGATTTGCCACCTTCCATTCATCTGTTTACAAAAGCTGATTTCAGAAATAAGTTACACAAGATACTGAAGATCCTCAGCTTCTTATCAAAGGTCTTTAATTATGTATTGTAAATTATTTGGTCTTTTGCAGTGAATTTGCCTATTTAGACCTTTTTTTTAAAAAAAAAGAAAAAAAAAAATCTCATTTATGAAAGGTTCAGGTTGAAGTATGTCCTCAAATTCATGCTATAAAATGAAGACCTGATGTGGGAATCTTCTCGTTGCCTTTCAGTTGAGCTCAGTTCCAGGATTTAATTTCTCTTTTTAGCAATTTTCTTGTGCAACCTTCTTGTATGAGTATTCCTTACACACTTTGATCATACATTGATCCATGTGATTCTTTTACAAGCCTTCTGCTTTTGAATTCTTTGAAGAAGATTTTATTATGAGACTTTATACATTTAGCATATGGATTCTGAGTGTATTTTTTGAACTGCCATAATACGGTTTTAAATTTGAACTGCCAGTTTTAAGTAAAGTGGTCTTCTAGGTTTTTCATGTTTGGATTAATCTGGTATTTTGTTGTTGTTTTTGTTCGTTTCTTTGTCTTTGAGAGCTATTTTCCCATGAAATTTGAAGTCTATTTTGAGTCGCATTCTACCTTTTCAATTTTTTAGCTTACACACATTTGTTCAGTTCCTCCTTTTCAGTGAACTGTGGTGACCCCTTTATTCCAATATGATGTTGAATTTGAACATGTTAGGATCACCACTACATTCACAGAGTAATAATTTGAAGGTTCATCTAAAATGGGGGCAAATGCATTTCATTGTGTTCTCTGCAATCTTAGCCCCCAGCTGTCTGGTTGTAATTTTCAAAGGGCATCACTGTTCCCATCCTCTGCATGTGTTGTGGTTTTTCTTCCTGTAGAAAGCTGAACACATTAAGAAAGAAAAATGGGAAGGAGTTAAAAATATGTGGGAAATTTTTCAAGGTCTTAGTGTAGAACCTGAAAAATGAAAAAAGAAAAAAAAAAAAAAAAAAAAAAGCCCGAAAATAAAGCCTGAAAATTCCATTTTTGAACCCAAACTACTGTGATCCTTAGAATTAGATCAGGAGATGCCTTTTTTCTTCTGTTATCACAGAGGCTCCAAGAAGAGCTACAGGCTGGGAGATGAGTGGTTGGAGAGCTGCCAGGCAGAGAGTGATGGTTGATAGTCAGCTGAATATGCAGTATGCTCAGGTGGCCAAGAAGGCCAACAGCATCCTGGTTTGTATAAGAAGCAGTGTGGCCAGCAGGCCCCCTGTACTTGGCTCTGGTGAGGCCGCACCTTGAGTACTGTGTTCAGTTTTGGGCCCCTTGCTACAAGAAGGACATCGAGGTGCTTGAGCGAGTCCAGAGAAGGACAACCTGGAAAACAAGTCCTACGAGGAGCAGCTTAGGGAGCTGGGATTGTTCAGCCTGGAGAAAAGAAGGCTCAGGGGCGACCTTATTGCTCTCTACAAATACCTTAAAGGAGGCTGTAGCGAGGTGGGGGTTGGTCTGTTCTCCCACGTGCCTGGTGACAGGATGAGGGGGAATGGGCTAAAGTTGCGCCAGGGGAGTTTTAGGTTAGATGTTAGGAAGAACTTCTTCACTGAAAGGGTTGTTAGACACTGGAACAGGCTGCCCAGGGAAGTGGTGGAGTCACCATCCCTGGAGGTTTTTTAAAGACATTTAGATGTAGAGCTTTAGGATATGGTTTAGTGGAGACTGTTAGCGTTAGGTCAGAGGTTGGACTCGATGATCTTGAGCTCTCTTCCAACCTAGAAATTCTGTGATTCTGTGATAATATCTAAAATTCTAACTCCCCTATCATACTTTGATTTGAAATTTTCCCAACATACATAAGAGTAATTGAAATCTCTAATTATCATTGTGTTTCAATCTTTGCAGACTCCCTATTTTCTATATGTATTTCATAGTTGCTTTATGCTTTTAACAGCAAGTGTGAACCCAGTCCAAGACACAGAATATAGTTATCTGAAGGTTACTGCTTCTTGAATAATGTATACTAAGCTCAAATTCATCCTAGTTCTTTTCATATATGAAATAATTTCAGAAATACCAATATCCCAGCAGGGTTCTCATCCATATCCCAGAACACATACCAAAGAAAGAATTGATGTGACATATGAACTAATATGAACACGCCAGTGCTGTCTCTGTCAAAGCACTGTTACTAGCATAAAAGAGAACAGACAGCAGATGGAAAAGTAGAACTGTTTAACACACACAATGCATTTGCCATTAATACTATTGTTCATATAAACATTAAATCAATCGGTTACAAAAACACTCATCTTTTTCATCATAGCTAGTAAGTCAACATATCAGGATCATATCAGAAAATCAAAATATTAATTTTTTAGGAAAAAAAAAATCCAACCATTTATCCAACTCAGTAATTCTCTTTTATTACCCCTCTGATATCAGGAACCACTGGAGTGACTTCATTTTGATATATTTCATAATATGTAGTAACAGAACACACGCTTTTATTACCACTATAAAACCTCAGAGATATCCATCTAGGATGCATGGTGAAGATACACAATAAGTTTCTACTCTCATGAACTTTAATATAGACCTTTCATATTTTCCTCAGTTAATAGTTCCTTCTATTATTTATTTTATTTTATTTTATTTTATTTTATTTTATTTTATTTTATTTTATTTTATTTTATTTTATTTTATTTTATTTTATTTTATTATTTTATTTTAATCTTTGAATAAACAATATTTCTTTGCTATTTTAGAGTTTGTTATTCTTTTTTTTTTCCTTTCTAAACGTCTTTTTATCGTGAATTTCACCAAAATTCACATTCACTCATTTTTTCATCTGAATCATCTAAGAAAATACAGGCCACAGAAACAAATCATGACTCATCATAAAAATAGCTATATTTCATGATTATTAAAGAAATAATATTTTTCAAATATCTAAAATATAGGGCTTCAATTTATGTTATTTTATTAAATAAATGTTTTAAATAGCTCTTGTAAACAATTATTTTGCTGAAAGTATATAATTAATGTTATTTTTAAAAGCAATACGAATAGGGATATACATACATATTTTTTGATATTGCCAGAACAGAAATGGAATTTTAAAATTGTATTATACTGGCACTGCATGTTAACATAGCTTACAACGCTAGTAATAAACCTTATAATGAAAGATAGCACAAAGGCCAGAAGACTTTATACAGCAAGAGAGTAGTGTCAAGTGAATCAAACAACACAGGATAAATAAATAAACAAGGCTTTGTCTACGTGTCCTCTAGAATCATGGAATTGTAGAATGATTTGTGTTGGAAGAGACCTTAAAGATCTAGTTCCAATCCTCCTGCCATGGACAGGATACTTCTACTAGATGAGGCTGCTCTTAGTCTCATTCAACCTGGTCTTGAACACTCCCAGGAAGGGGGGGTGGGTGGGCATCCACAGCTTCTCTGGGCCACACATTCCAGTATCTAAGCATTGTAAAGAATTTCTTCCTTATATCCAATCTAAATCTGCCCTCTTTCAGCTTAAAACCATTGCTCCTTGTCCTGTCACCATACTCCCTGGTAAAGAGTCTTTCCCCATCTTTCTTACAGACCCTCTATTGGAAAGCTACTATAAGGTCTCACGAGGTCCTTCTCTTCTTTAGGCTAAATAACACCAACTCTCTCAGTCTTTCTTCATAGGAGAGGTATCCTAATCCTCTGATCATTTTTGTGGCCCTCCTCTGGCCTTCCTGTAACATGGCTTTTCTTTCTTTCTTTCTTTCTTTCTTTCTTTCTTTCTTTCTTTCTTTCTTTCTTTCTTTCTTTCTTTCTTTCTTTCTTCCTTCCTTCCTTCCTTCCTTCCTTCCTTCCTTCCTTCCTTCCTTCCTTCCTTCCTTCCTTCCTTCCTTCCTTCCTTCCTTCCTTCCTTCCTTCTTTCTTTCTTTCTTTCTTTCTTTCTTTCTTTCTTTCTTTCTTTCTTTCTTTCTTTCTTTCTTTCTTTCTTTCTCTTTCTTTCTTTCTTTCTTTCTTTCTTTCTTTCTTCCTTCCTTCCTTCTTTCTTTCCTTCTTTCTTTCTTTCTTTCTTTCTTTCTTTCTTTCTTTCTTTCTTTCTTTCTTTCTTTCTTTCTCTCTCTCTCTCTCTCTCTCTCTTTCTCTCTTTCTCTCTTTCTCTCTTTCTCTCTTTCTTTCTCTCTTTCTTTCTCTCTTTCTTTCTCTCTTTCTTTCTCTCTTTCTTTCTCTCTTTCTTTCTTTCTCTCTTTCTCTCTTTCTCTCTTTCTTTCTCTCTTTCTTTTTTCTTTTTTATGTCTATATATTTTTTGTGCTGGGGGCTCCAGAGCTGAATGCAGTGCTACAGGTGGGGTCTCATGAGAGTGGAATAGAGGACTAGCTATACTTGATAGCTACACTTCTTAGGTGCAGCCCAGGATATGAATGGCTTTCTGAGCTGCAAGTGCACATTGCCATCTCGAGTTTTTCATCTACCAGTATCCCAAAGTCCTTCTCCATATGGTTGTTATCAATCTATTTGGCACTCAGTCTGTACTGATGTCTGGCATTGCCCTGACCCAGGGTGCAGTTAGACTTGTTGAATTTCATGATCAACTTCTCAAGCCTGTCAACAATGACATCCCTTCTCTCTAGCATCAACTGCAACTCTGAGGTTGGTATTACCTGCAAATTTGCTGAGTGTGCATTCAATCCCATTGTCTATGGCACCAATAAAGATAATAGACAATATTGGTTCCAATACGGATCCCTGACAGAACACCATTCATCACTGGTCTCCATTAACTCTATTACAACCTAACATTCTTAAATAACTTAAAACTGAAATTATCCCCTGTCCAGCAAGTGTAAATTGACAATATTCTTTTAACTCTAATAGATAAATGAGTCTTACATGAAATCAGATGATGAAAATGGGAATCTTTATAAATGTGGTTAGATATCATTCCATGCATAAGAACTAGTATGAGAAAAAAAAATAATAATGTTTTCAAATAACGTCAAGTCAATTTTTTAATGGAACAGCAAATTTGACACCAAAAATAAACAGAATGTCATTGTTAATAAAAAAATCAACCTGTTTTCATTTACAAATTTCTGTAATCATTTACCAATTGAACAGAGGAAAAGTAAAACATGTCATGTGTATATGACAATTAAGTCATATGTGTCATGGGACTTGATTGTCATTGACATATTTAACATTTTTGCTGTAGTTTCTCCTAAAATATTATTTTAGTACAGAAGAAAGAGAAATAATATACGCGATTAGAGGAGGGAGCTAGTCCAGCAGAGTACAACGTCTATTAATATGTGAAGTCACATCAAGGAGGAGTTTGGTAACCACAATTCCACAACAATTAAAGTTCAAAGCTTTAAATGTGCCTTAAAACATATGAAGATTAACTTTTATCTTTCCCAGGACTGAATGTAGGTTCAAGTCTTAGGAGTATCATTTTATTCAAAAGCATAAACTAGAAAAATAAACAACTTATGTTTCCTTCATACTTACCAAATGCATCATAATTTATGATCCATATTACACATGAATGAGGAATAGAATCAAATTATATTATGACACAGGCATTGTGAGAATCCTGACTAACATCTCTGTTTTCTTACATACACAGCATACTGAATATTTTAGATGAATATTAAGATTAAAATGACAGTGGAAAATAGTGTAGTGGTAGGGACTGTTACCAGTTCTGGTTTCCATCAGTCAAATCTTAGTCCCCTTTTTATTTTATTATATTTTTATTTTTTCTCTCAGGAGAATAGTGGCTGCTGGAGAGGCTCCCTTTTTTTTTTTTTTTTTTGTAAGATAATATATTCATTAATGGCTACTGCGGCAGGATCAAGAGGATATGGGAGGAGAGGGGACCCTTTGTTCCTCTGGGTAATACAGTTACAGGAAAGAAAGACATTTAAGCTGTGGAAAGATAATAACAGAGAGACCACTATCCCACCGTCCAAAGAAGCATCCAACTTTTTCAGAAGCTGAAGTGTCGCATATTATTCTCATGTATTTGCCTGAATCTGTTGGACTTTCACATTCCTTGCCTTCTTTCACAGGATCATAGGATCACTACAGTGGTTTTCCCCTACTGAGCAACTGAACTACACCACAGCCACTCTCTCATTCCCTCCCTTCCTCTGAGAAAAAAGAGGGAGAAAATATGACAGAAAGGGCTCAAGAGCTGAGGTACAGACAGACAGATCACTCAACAATTATTGTCATGGGCAAAACAGACTCAGCATAAGCAGATTAATATAATTTATTGCTTATCACGAGCAGACTAGAGCAGGGAGAAACTAAAAGTGAACAAAAAACACGTTCTCTCCCCATCCACACTTTTCCACTTACTAACCGCAAGAGGTACAGTGGAATGGGGAATGGGGACTACAGTCAGTCCCTAACAGTTCGTCTCCACTGCTCCTTCCACGGTCACACTCTGTCCCTGCTCCAATGTGGAGCATGTGTCCTTGCCCCAAACTGAGCCTGGGGAGGCTGTCCACAGGCAGCAGCTCTTCAAAGCACTGCTCCAACATGGCTCCGTACACAGGGTCCATTCATCAGGAACAAACTGCTCCAGCACGTGTCCCCCACGGGCAGCAGCAACCCCCAGACCACCTGCTCCTGCACGGGCTCCTCTCCACAGGCTGCAGCTCTGGCCAGGAGCCTGCTCCTGCGGGGCTCTCGACAGGCTGCAGGTGAACTGCTGCTCCAGCACCCGAGCACAGCCTCCCCCTCCTTCACTGACCTTGTTTTCCGAAGGGCTGTTTCCCACTCCTCACTCTCCCAGCTGCTGTTGCGCAGCAGTTCTTTTTCCCTTCCTTAAGTACACTGTCACAGAAGCACAAACAACATACTTATTGGCTTGGCTCTAACCAGATGTGGATTCCTTTGGATCCAACTGAAACTATCTAACATGGGGCAGCTTCTGGATTCTTCTCACAGAGGCCATCCCTCTAAACCCCTTTGCTACCAAACCTTTGCCATGTAAACCCAATACAATTTACTCAGACTGGAAAGGACATCTTGTTGACTCTAGTTCAACCTCCTGCTAAAAGCAGGGTCATCTCTGAGGTCAGTTTGGTTATGCATGGAGGATGGAGGATCCAATGTTTCAGCCTGTGCAACCTTTCTGAGGCGCTTGAAATCTCACTGACCTTGACCAACCCTCCTCTATCCCTCAGAACTCCCTCTGCAGCATCCAAAAAAAATCCCTAGCTGCCATGTGCAGCTAGGCAAGTCACAACGGCGTTTCATCACCTTAGACATGGAAAAAAAGATGATTATCACAGTTCACCTAACATTCTTCTAACATTACTAATGTTAAGTACAGAAATTATCTCAGTCAGCTTGAATATCTATGCCTAAGCTCACTATCTAAGTTATATAGCATCCCATAGAAAGAGCACGGCACGACTCATCTCTCATTTGAGTAATGTAGATATTAAACTGGCTCAATCTAATTGTCATAGAACTCCATTGATTGTAAAGGGAGTTTAGATGACTGTTTGAGAGGGAAATATATTTATACTATATATATATTGTATATATAGTACATACATGGTATAGTATAGTATATTTAGTATATAAATAGTACATATAGTATATATATAGTACATATATATACTATATATAGATAGTATTATACTTTATACTATACAGTGAATATTTTCAACTTAGCTTACGTAGATGATTCCTTTGTCATGTGTGTGGAATAATTTAGTTCTTTAGTTTCTCTTTACAGCTGGTGGAAAGAAATATGCAGTGAACCTTATATGCAGAATCACCTGTTGATCTTCAGCAGTAAGTTTCAAGTGTTTAAAGTATGTAATTAAGTCCAATTTTAAATCACAGAGATGGCAAAAGGGTCATTCCTGACACAAGAGCTAATACCTACATAGTATGAGGTTGTTAGATCACTGCACAGGGCATTTCAATGTATTAAAGCATTTTTCTGTATCTCAGGGAATATTTAAGACAACAAAATGTAGTGTTTTTTTGTTTTTTGTTTTTTTTCTCTTGTTTCATTGTCATAACTGTACTTTTAGGGCTGCAAAATTTCAGAAACATTCAGAAAGATGTTTACTATAATAATTTTCAGGAAAGATTGGCAAAGCTGATATAATAGATGTAGCTTTACACAGCAGGGAGTATCAGGCAACTCTAAAAATAGTGCTCCTAGTTCTGCCTAGAACAACAAGCCTGAAAAGAAGAATACACATTTACACAGCTGACTTTATGTGACTCTTATTATTGCAATAAAACAAAAGGAAATTACCTCTTCTGATTTTTTTTGTTTTAAATCAGACACTCATTAAATAATAATTAGTTCAAAATGTAAATGTACATCATGAGTCATTTCTACGTATGCATACTTATACATTTTGAAAGAGCAGTTGTCTCCCTGAGATAATGTAGAACTTGTTGAGCTGTGCACTGTGTTAAAAGTTGTAAAGTTTAGTAGACACAACTTTTTCAGTTGCATACCATTTTTGTGGTCTTAAGTCAATGTCAAAATAATGGGTCCTTCCTGTGCGGAGTTGAACAGAAGCTGAATTTGGTCTGAAGTTTTTAGCTGAACACTTAAATTCTATCACATCTGTGAAAATGTCACCATTTCTTTCACAGAATGACTCTATTTCATTCTAAAAGCTCTCTGGCTCTCATGCTTATTCCCTTCCCCCCCACACACGCACACACCATAGGGTTGTGAATTAGCACCTCTGTGGGTGTCCCCTTGTTCCAATTATTTTTGAAACAGAAGTAACCGGGAAGAGTCACAGACAGTACATTTCATTTAAGTTTTCACTAGCAAGTCCAAAATGGAATTTAATCATGTTTCTCTTATCTATAACCTCTCTTCTCTCTCAAGGAGTTTTCTCTTCCTTCAATATATTAGAATACCTCCTAGTATTATTATGATGGTAATCTCATTTATGTCCTCTTCTTCTCTAATTATTTCTCACCTACAGAAATAACAGGAGATTTTTCTGCCAACAGCATTACATAAACTCAAAACATTTTTTCTAAAAGCATAGAAGAAACAGCAGTCAATCAAATATTGTTTTCAGGAAAATTCTTTATTCCTTTTTCTACAATCCTTTATAGTCATGTGAACAAGAAAAAATAACATTATTTGTTAAGGTTGTAATTTAAAAAATATAAAAAACACATGCAGTCTGAAACTTTGACTGCTTTACAATTATTTTAATATAGGCAATTTGTTCTTTTTAGATGATGACATACTGTAAAAAACTTACTACTATAGGAAACCACAAAACAGGGGAAAAGATTGGTATGTATCTTTTTCTCTGGGGGCTAAATTAAAGTGAAATAAAAAAAAAAATTAATCGGATGCACATATGTGTCATATAAGTTTGTTTTTCTCCTATTTAAATGAGTATATATATATATATATTTATTTATTTATTTATTTATAGATTCATCTCAAGTTCTACCTCATCCCCAAAAATAAATTAGAAAGAAAACATAGATTTGTATGTGTAAGGCTTTTTCAGCCAATGTGTCAGACTGGCAAAATGCCCTCTTTGAAGATATAGTAGAGCTGACATTTAATTGTTGCCCTTACCTTTGTTGCTACTGACACTACAGTCTGAACCCTCCTCAGAGACCTAAAAATAATTTTGATGTGACAATCCAAAAAGTTACCACTGGTATTTTGCAAAAACTGGAAGGACAGAGATTTTGACCTACTCAGCCCAGTAAATCGTTGGAGGGTTTTATACTTTACAGGAGAAAAATAAATAAATAAATAAATAAATTAATTAAATAACAGTAGGGAGAAATGTAAAAATTATCTAAGATGTGTTTATTTCACTAAAGTATTCTACATATTATTTTTCAGAGTCATATCTAGATAAAAACAAAGACAAATATTTGGGAGTAACAAGAATTTCTTGTTTGCTAGCACATGCAAACGTACAAAATAGTAGATGCAGTCTCATATATTTCTCTCTGAAGACCTAAACAAATGAAAGATATACCATGTTTCTTCTAACTGTTTTTTAGTATTGTTCAGAACATCTGCAGGAGCTAACACTAGTCCTTTAACATTAAACCCAGTATAGTCTTTAGTATCAGTGACATACATCTAACCTGTTAATCTTTTTTTCTGAATCTGTGTATGGACAACAACCTTTGAAGCTGTTTCCCTACAGTAATTACCAAAGTAATGTTCCTGATTAAATTTCAAAATGTTGTCCAGCTATCATCCAAAGTTGTTCGCTTGGATAGCCAATGACAAGATTTTTTGAGGAAATAGCCTCATAGAAAGAGTTTGTTCTCAAATACATTAATTCTAAGGGTGCTGTTTATCAATAAAATAGATCATAGTATTTGTATAGATATATGATAACTTCTGGGGAAGTAAACAGAGATCTTCAGAAGTTATTCTTACTAATTTGACAGAAACTGAGATGAAAAAGGGTTGCTGGTTACGAGTGATTTGTCCATCACATCTGTAGAGCATCTTGTGTTATCTGTCTTCTTTTAGCCAGGGATTAGGCACTATGTCACTGCCCAAGTTTATATATCTCAGCCTCCCTTCTTATAAACAGGGAGAAAAAAAAATAATTTTCACATGTTCCTTGTGTTCATTTTCTAGCTGTTTTACATAAAGGTATTAGTAGAATTTTCCATTTTTATAAAACCCGTACCTCTGAAATATTTTAGTTTATAAGACATAGACCCAGCCAGTAAAACTCACACTTTTCCACACATTTAGCAATGCTTTACATTTGTATTAAAAATTAGCATTAGATCTTAAATGTAATTAAAATGGTTAATATTAACAAGTGCTTATACTTGCATAGGAATCCTCATTTTCAAATATATTTTTTTTTACAAAAACAAACAAACAAACAAAATCTACTACACTCCAACATAAAAAATAAGCCAAGTTGTGAAGAAAAAAAAAATGTGTTTTTTTCAACAGCTTTTAATTCATTACAGTATTTTATTCCTTCAGATATAAGGAATTACAATTCTCCATGAATTTTCAAGATTAACTGCTAAAATATTAATCCTAAAATATATGGAATATTTTTACTCACTATCATGGTGGCTGTTTCATAGATCAACAAGCAAAAGAAAGGAACATCAAGTGAAATTCTCCAAAGTATTTCTCAAAATCTGGGAAAGGGCTAAGGAACTTAAGAATCCTGGCCCATAGCCCAGTACTTTAGACCACAAAATACATACTGCACTTAATATATCCACTGCAGCCAAAGTGTTTTAGTCTACACAACAGGGCTACCAAGAACTGACAGGATATTAATCCTAGAATTGATCCCTATTGGTCTTTTAGGCAACAGTATATTAATTCTTCTGCAAACCACGCACAATTTTCATCTTATATATCTATTTCATCATGCATGCATTATTTCCTATTTAAAATAAAATAGAAAAAAATAAAAAGAAAAGATGTTGCTCTATAGTATTATGTTGGGAGGGTGGGGAGGGGAGGAGGGGGAGCAGTCCATAGTTTGACATCACAGTAAACAGCAAAGTCCCTTCTTCGTATGGTTCCCCTTAAGCTTCTTAAGTCAATAGTGAGGGGCACGTTGGTACAGGCAAGTGCTGGGCAAAGCTGAGAGGGCATCCAGAGGCTTTCCTCACTAGGCACTCCCAGCTTTCAGCATACCATAGGCATGCAGCAAAGCCAGCATACTCCCATGACTTTGTTGGCCTCCTTTTGGTGTTTACTGGACCCTTGCTGAAAGCCCACCCTCGCTACAGAAAATGGTTAATAAAAAAAATGTCAAGGGTTATGAATTTGGCTCATTCGTAACCCTTGACAATAAAATCAGAGGTATGCCTAGTGTTCTGTGTATTACAAAGCTATTTCTCAAGTGTTTACTTAAAAAAAAAAAAAAAAAAAACTGAAGTGAGAGGAAAAATGAAATCCAAATTAATTAAGCTTCATATAAGACTGGCATTGGTAGATACAGTTAATTTTCATCTTCTACCAAAGAGATTAGAGTTCATATCTCAGAGGTAATTGAAAGCCCATATTTGAAGGAAATAATTCCCTTTGGTTCAGAAGCAGGATTTACTTAACCTACAATGAATGAAGGAGTGGCACAGTGAGTTTAGCTAATATAACAGCTTTATGCTTTTCATATATTTTTCCACTGAAATTTCCCTCCTGCTTCCTGTGTTTGACATTTTAAGAGGTATATTTAGTTGAGTTTTTCAAGTCTCTATAGTAACAGCAGAACTGCCCAATCAAAAGGCTTTACCTCCTCTGCTTTTTTTCGCCTGTTTGCTCAGCAGAAGCTGCAAAACAGAGAAGTGAGAAGCACTAGTCCTTTTAAGTATAATAGGAGTGTGTTATAAAATAGGGAGAAATGATCTGTAGATTTTATGGCTAGCAATGATTACACTAGTTAGAGAAAAAATTAATGTTTTGTCAAAGAACATCTTCAGCATCTGGTAGCTTTTGTGTTTCAATATTAAACGTTCTATTTTATATTAAACTGAAGAATTGATATTTTCTTTTATATTAAACTGCAGAATTGTTCTTTCAATTTTTTCAGCCAACATTAGACTACAGAGAAGTATAGCAGCAGGTGTAATATATTTATAAAATTATTTTATTGTAAGCACACCACTAAATACCATTTTTCTGGCAACGTACACAGTAATAAGCAGCAACTCCATTTTCACAGCTGTAAATTAAAGAAAATGGCTCATAAATTCCCTGAAGTTGAGCAAGAATGGAGAAAGTCAGAAAAGATACACAGGATTAAACATTATTGTCAGGAAATCATGGTAGCCTAAAGGAATCTCTGGAAGGGATTTTAGTGAACACATTTTTGTAGCAAGACTATTTTTGCATATGTTAGTACTTTCAGGTGATATCAGAAGCTCAACATAAATCCCCTAAAATGTAGCTGACTCAGCATTTGCCATTGAAATTATTTAGGTGTAAAACATGTATTTTAGGAAACTATTCAGAATGCATTGGGATCTGGGAATGCAGTAGGGTCAGACTAGAATATGCCAGCATCTGCTTGCCAAGAGAGCCCTCAGAGTCCATGTCTTTTGCTGGACTGTAATGGCACAGTGTGAGCTGGACCATGTCACAGTGCTCTAGCATAGCACATAAATAGTGCCCTATTTATGCCACCCAGTCACAGCAATTTGCTTCACATAAAGAACCAAGCATTGCAGAATCTGCTTTACTGTTCTACTCAACCTAGTATAAACATTAACATGGTTATTCACGGCTTAACCTTTTGGAAGTCATTCATCACTAATGAAAAGTCGTCAGTACATGGAAAGACACTCATAATTAATAATCTTTTCAGCAACATAGAAACAAACTGAAACATTTTAGCATGATTAAGAAAACTTTTCACTGTTATTGGTATTCAGTGGACAGCTTAGAAACCTGTTAGTTTGGTTTCCAATGAACCCATTCTATTATCTTTAAATCAGCTGAGAATCCATTTGATCAGAGATGACCACAGCTTCTTAGGGGTTAAGTAGATGAATGAACCATGGACATTGTGTCCAAAGATCATTATGTCAAAAGACATTTTGACTTTCTATTATTTGCCCTTATCTGAGTGGCACAAACATAGGACAACAAAAAACAAAATGAAAAAAAAAAAAAAAAAAAAAAAGAAATCTCAACTGCAATGTTTATGCTTAGTTTGTATTGCCAAATGATTAGAGTTGTCCAGCCTTCATAGTCTGGGCAAGTCTTACTTGGGCAAGTCTTATCTAAGGTGTAATAAAATCTCATATCATGAGGGCAAATGTAAGGCCTGGACAAATCACTTGGGATATACTGCAAGTCCCAAGAAACCCCAATTCACAAGTTCAAAACCAAAAAGTGAATGTTTGTGAGGAACATTTAACTGAATACAAATATAGAAAATATAAATATAGAATATAGAATACAAATAGAAAAGAAAAACTGAAAATGTTAATATGTGAAAAAGTCACATTTTACAAATATTTGAAAGAAATTTTAAGCTCTAAATAATATCATGACGTTTAGGAAAAATCTAAAAGGGCTAAGCCCAAAATTTTGCTGCAAAGGAAGGTATAAATCAGTGTTTTATTTGTATTAACATTGTGACCAGAAGGAAAAAAATATATTGTCTGTAAACTTTTAATCAGTGAAGTTTCACAACAGAAAGGCAGTAGAAGATTCACCAGAATCCTTTTTCAGAGGTTGCTTTAAAAGGGCACATGTGAAGTCAAGCAGATAAATGAGAAATTACTACAAGACAGTAACAGCTTCTTAAATGGTAATATAAATAACTGGGAAAAAATAACTTGATTAAACTTTTTAAAATAATAAATCAGTAGCTATTGATAAAATATGTCAGAAACTAAAACATATTTCTAAATTCTAGTTAACTAGATCTATTGTTAGAGCACAACTGGTCAGGAGATATTATTACTCTACCAAATTTTTGACAGAAAATGCTTCTGCAAATTCAAGATCTATAGAATGACTAGTACACATAGATCAAGATGTACTGCAGTATGAGAAGGTAATGAAGGAGATAATCAAAGGCATGGATATAATACAGAAATACAAAGAATTGATGGTTCTCTCATTAGCTTTCAGACGTAAATTAACATGGAAATTATTATTAATGATTTCCAGTGAAACCATGGAAAAGTATTCATGCATTAATTTGTATCTTCTCACTTTATTTACCCCATGAAAGGCAATATAATACACAGTCAATTTCAGTATAGTAAATTCATGATATAAATACTCTGTCACATGGGAGCTGTTCAGACGCAGGGGACAGATTTAACAGTCATTGACCATCCATTTCCATTCTTCCAGTCTACCCTATTTGTGTGCGTTAACTCTGGCAGGCAACCAAGTCCTACGTAACCACTCACTCACTGCCCCCACAGTGGGTTGGGGAAGAGAATCAGAAAAGTAAAAGTGCAAGAACTTGGGGTTTGAAATAAAGACAGGTTAATAGGTAAAACAAAAGCTGCATAGGCAAGCAAAGCAAGATATGGAATTTATTCACTACTTCCCATAAGCAAGTCATCAGAAGTTCAACCTCCTCCAGGAAGGCAGAGTCCATCACATATAACAGTTTCTTAGGAAGACAAACACCGTCACTCTAAATGTCCCCCTGGTATTATTGCTGAGCATGATGCCATATGGTATGGGATATCCCTTTGCCCAGTCTGAGTCAGCTGTCTTGGCTGTCCTATCTTCTGCACCTGCAGCCTCCACACTGGCGGGTCAGCATGAGAAACAGAAAAGTTCTTGTGTCCGTATAATCAATGCTCAGTAACAACTAAAATATTAGTTGTCAACACTATTTTCAACAAAAATCCAAAACAGCACCATATGAGCCTCTGTGAAGAACAATCTTCACCTCTTATTCCATACCACTTACATCATACTCAGGTCCCACACTATCCAAGGGGAAAATTGTCCTATGTACCTGACTGTATTCTTCAAGACACCCTGTCAGACATTACCACAGTGCCTCAGGGCATATCCCTGTGTGGCATTCCTAAATGGTTCATTAACCTTATGAAAAGTGAAAAGCAGATTCTTGAGATACGCCAATATGAGCATTCTGAGGTTGTTCAAGGTACAGAAGTCATCATTAAAAGGCAGAAAATATCAACCCCACTGGAGAAGACAGGAAAGGATCTGGACAAGCTAGAAAAGTAGGCCCATGAAATGGGCCCATGTGAACCTCATGAAGTTCAACATGTCCAAATGCAAGGTGTTGCACCTGGGTCGGGGCAATCCTAGACAAGAGTACAGAATAGGAGAAGAACTCATTGAGAACACCCCTACTGAGAAGGACTTGGGCGTTCTGGTGGACAAAAAGCTTGACACAATCCAGAAGTGTACACTTGCAGCCCAGAAGGCCAACTGCATCCTGGGCTGCATCAACAAAAGAGTGGCCATCAGGTCAAAGGAGGGAATTGTCCCTCTCTGCTTTGCCCCTGTGAGGCCCCACCTGGAGTCGTGCTTACAGGTCTGGTGTTCCCAGAACAAGAAAAATGAGGACCTGTTACAGCAGGCCCAGAGGGTCACAAAGGTGATCAGAGGGCTGAAGTATCTCTCCTACAAAGAAAGGCTGAGAGAGCCTGAAGAAGAGAAGGGAAGAGAAGGCTCCAAGAAGACATCATTGCAGCTTTTCAGCACTTCAAGGCGGGGGGGGGGGGGGGGGGGGAGGGGAAGATGGAGAGCAACTTTTTACTTGGGCAGATAATGATAGGAGAAGAGGGTATGGTTTTAAACAGAAAAAAAAGGAGATTTAGTTTAGATGTTAGGAGGAAATTCTTCACTTAGTGGATGGTGAGGCACTGGCACAGGTTCCCCAGGGAAGCTGTGGATGATCCACCCCTGGAGGTGTTCACAGCCAGGTAGGATGGGGCTTTGGGCAGCCTGATCTAGTGGGAGGTGTCCCTGCCCATGGCAGAGGGGTTGAAACTAGATGATCTTTAGGGTCCTTTCCAACCCAAGCTGTTCTATGATTCTATGATTCTATGAAGGGTGACATTTTTCATTTTATACATATATTGTCTCTGAGGAGAAAAGGGGGGAAAACGTAATTTTTAATTATCTGTATGAGATGGTTCCTGAAGTACTGAGATTACAAAAATGTCAGGCCCAAATACCAGATATGATGAAGCACTTACACTTCTCAAAAAATATTTTAAGATGTTCTTCCCTTCTAAAAAAAAATAAATATACTTAACAATTATATATGGCTGCCTACTTTAAAATGAGAAGAAAAAATAAAAATCTAACCCCAAGCCCTCTACTACAGCACTTCTACAACTATTCTGTTTCATGACAGGTAAATAGCAAAGTAAGATATTCCTCACAAAGAAGGCTTGTCAAGGCATCAGTCCAGTTTGTATAATACAGATGATAACTTATTGGAGATTCAATGTCACATCATCTAAAATGAAAACATTTGTTAATAATATGTCAACTGTTAAGCTTTATATCTGTGATAGATACATAATATTTTAAGAAGCTCTTTAAGCAATGAGATACATATGTTGCTGGAAATGATGAAGGTTAAAAGTAGCCATCTCCTATATGATCAGATTAGAAATTCAGTGTACGAATCATGGTAATTCAAGATTAAATATGCCTGGCAATACCAGATGATTGATCACTCTGCATTTCATGTCGGTAACTGTTCTAGAGAACTTAAAATAAGAAAAATAAAAAATAAAAAATAAAAAATAAAAAATAAAAAATAAAAAATAAAAAATAAAAAATAAAAAAATAAAAAATAAAAAAATAAAAATGGACACAGACTTGCTTTGACACTTTTTGAGAAAAATAGAGATATAGGAAAGTTCCCTATGTTTGTTTTGTTGTTGTTGCTTTTAAAGTGTCAATGTTCATAGCCTTCCCAGGTCAATCTGTCTCTTAAATTCTCAGCTTGCTGCATAGATAAGGTCAAGCATCAAGTGGAGTCATTTGTAATTTTTTAAATTAAATGACCATCTCTGCAAGTGTTCTCACTCCTTTAACAGCATGCAGTTAATGGATTACTGGGGCATTACTGCAGTAGACAAGCAAAGTCTAGGTATCAACTCCAATAGCAGGACCATATGGAAATACCGGCTTCAGCAGTAAGCAGTATGGTCACAAATCAGGTAAGTAAACCCAAAGAATCCTTTCAAAGCAAGTGTTTCCCTCAGCAGTCTTCTACAGGTTCTGAAACTGAGATTAGTAAAATGGTGTATTTTATGGAATCCCTAGAGTGCCATCATTTAACAGTATTTCACAGCTACAGTATATCATCACATTATACTCTCACTGTCACTGTGCAAACTACAATACCGTGAAGAGATAACATAGTGTAATGAGACATACCATCCAGTGTAATGTGATATACAAGAAAGTCAATGCAGCATATCTCTAATATTGACCTCATTTAAAGGGAAGCCCAATAAATATTTCATATAAATGTACAGGTTGTTCATTTTCTCTATTGTTTTTTGGTTGTTTTTAATCTCAGTGCATCTTGATACTTCCACAGAGAACTTTAACGTTATAGTTGCAGGTAATCATATTTTGCTAAGAAAGCTGAAATTATAAAATGAAAACCATTCTATATGCAACTTTCTGAAAGGCCTTTAAAGGTCTTTGAAATAAATGCTTTTGCAAATAAAGAGCTAAAGCAATCATATAGGAACTTTGTGTCCTTAAGAGTTTGTGTAAGCACCAATTAAATGTGTTGTCTCTACAGAACTGAACCCAGATCTGAGCTTCTGTCTCTCCTCTTCAAGAGCTGATGGCACTGAATGTATCTTGCAATCTAAGTAGCATGGGCAACACAGCTCCTTGCATTTTATGGCAACTGTATTAAGACATGAATTGAGTCATATATCGAGACAAATCAAGTTAAGATGCAACTTGAAGATGAAAAATCTGCTAGCTTTCTCTACAAACACACATGCTAATATCCCTAAAATTTTGTTATCCCATGAATATGTTTAAGGATAGGTTATCTTATCTCTCCTAACTGCTGTCAGAGCTGTAAGAAAAGGATTTTTTGTCTTTGTAACAGCAAGAGATAATAAAAGTAATTAATAATAATAATAATAATAATAACAATAATAAACCAAAAAGTTGCTAGTAAGGAGAAACTTATTTTCAGGTGCATTTTTCAGCAACTCAGCAACCCTCTCCAAAGGAAAGCATTTAAGTATAGCCAAATTAGAGAAATATTTCACTAACACTATATTTTTATGGAAGTATAGTTATCACTTAAGAGAAAACATAGATGAGATGATCTACTCATCTCATCTGATACTCATCTGATACTCATCAGATCTCTCCAACAAATGGGTAAGGAAGACAATTCGAAGACAAAAAATCGAAGTATCAGTACAGGCTGAGGGATGACCTGCTGGAGAGGAGCTCAGAGGAGAAGGACCTGGGGGTCCTGGTGGACAACAGGTTGACCATGAGCCAGCACTGTGCCCTTATGGCCAAGAGGGCCAATGGGATCCTGGTGTGCATTAAAAGGAGCGTGGCCAGCAGGTCAAGGGAGATGATCCTCCCCCTCTACTCTGCCCTGGTCAGGCCTCACCTGGAGTACTGTGTCCAGTTCTGGGCTCCCCGGTACAAGAAAGACAGGGATCTCCTGGAAAGAGTCCAGCGGAGGGCCACAAAGATGGTACAGGGTCTGGACCATCTTCTCTATGAAGAAAGGCTGAGAGACCTGGGTCTGCTCAGCCTGGAGAAGAGAAAACTGAGAGGGGATCTCCTCAGTGTATATAAATATCTGAGGTGTGGGGGACAGAAAGATGTAGCCAACCTCTTCTCAGTGGTTTGTAGGGATAGGACAAGGGGCAATGGCTGCAAGTTAGAGCACAGGAAGTTCCACAGTGACATGTGAAAGAACTTCTTCATGGTGAGGATGACGGAGCATTGGAACAGGCTGCCTAGGGAGGCTGTGGAGTCTCCTTCTTTGGAGATATTCAAGGCCTGTCTGGACACCTACCTGGGCAGCCTGCTCTGAGGAACCTTCTTTGGCAGGGGGGTTGGACCTGATGATCTTTCGAGGTTCCTTCCAACCCCTACAGTTCTGTGATTCTGTGATTCTGTGATTCTGTGAATTTGTTGTATAAAAATGAATGATTTGCATTGGCACTTCTTAAAATCTGTAGTAAGACTGTCTGCCCAGCAATCTTGGAAAAAATGGTTTTCTCTCACATTCCTTCTCGTTTCTCTTTGGGGATGTGTGAATCTGCAGCATATCCTTTTCCAGCTTACACAGCTAGGTGTTTGTCACCTTCTGTCAGCTGAGAAAGGAAGATATAAATAGAAACAAAGAAAGAAATGTGTGCACCCATCCACCCTACAGCCGCCCCTCAACTTCACACTTGTACACATAGGCAAGACTTCTTTGGCACATGTTGTATCAGTGAGAATCAGAAGGTTGACAGCAGGAAATGGAAGTTAGCCTGAGGAAACTTTAGTTCTGTGCTTCTTGCAGACTTACGTAACATTAATATTAAAATACAGATTAAGTTAGAATATGTTTCAGGTAAAATTAAATAAATATATCTATATAAAAATACAAATAAATATCAAACATGCATCCAAACAGTCTTCAGCCCCTGCAAAATAAATATTCTTTGTCTTTGAACACACGAAGTAGTATTTTCATAGCATTTTCGCATTTCATCTTAGTCTTTTAACAGCTCCTAATTATATTTTTCCTAAATTGAAATCATGACATGATGTGCTAATTCTTACTGTTCTGAAAAACCTGTCTAAATAGCAGTAAATTTAAACCAGATTTTATGATTCTTGGTGAAAATTATTAATGTTGTGTTATTATTGTCAAGAGTGAAATATGCTCTTAAACATGCTGTATCACATCACAAAACTTCACAGCTGAACTGACATTCCATAACATCAAACCACAAAAGTTATCTGCAATTTAAAAGGAACAGTAAAAATTACTATTTTTCTGGAACCTAAAGCTGCCTGTTCTCAATTAGAATCACCTCAGAACACTTGAAAAGCCTTCCATGTGCCCCACACCAGCAAATTCGGAGTGATTATAAACAGAATTCTCTCCTTTACTAATCATTTTTCAGAAGTCAGAAAGAGAATGCTATTTAAAAGAAAAATCCACTTACCAAAAACTTTTGATCCATTTATTTACTGTTATTAGCAGGTTTCCTTTTTTTTTTTTTTTTGTCCTTTTTTTTTTTCCCTTCATAGGCTAGCAGTCTAATAAAATTATTTGCATATGTAGGTATTCAAAATAAAATATATTGAAATATATTGATGAGAAGCTCAACATGAGCCAACAATGTGTGCTTGCAGCCCAGAAAGCCAACCATATCTTGAGCAACATCAAGGGAGGTGATTCTCCCCCTCTGCTCTGCTCTCATGAGATCCCACCAGAAGTGCTGCATTCAGCTTTGGGGCTACCAGCATGAGAAGGTCAGGACTTATTAGAACAGGTCCAAGATGGTCATAAGTCTGGAGAATCTCTCCTGGGAAAAGAGGTTGAGGGAGTTGGGGCTGCTCAGGAGGAAATTATTTATTCAAAGATTGGTGAGGCACTGGAACTTGTTGCCCAGAGAAGTGGGATGCCCCATCCCTGGAAGTGTTCAAGGCTGGATTGGAAGGGGCTTTAAGCAAGCTGGTCTAGTAGGACTTGTCCCTGTCAATGGCAGGGGGGTGGAATTAGATGGTGTCTAAGGTCCCTTCCAACCCAAACTATTCTATGATTCTATGAAATATAAAATTGTGGGGAAAAAAAAATTCAGCTGCCAGCTGGTGCCACTCCAGGGCTCACTCACCTGACACAGAGTTCACCGATAGTTCTCTGCCATATGAAAAAGAGGTTTTCTAACAATCATAAAGACTTTGATATCAGTTCTGGAAATAAAAAGAAATGTAAATAAATAATTAATTAAACTAAGAACAATCAACTTTATGGTGCCCATTTGAATGAATGAATAAATAAATAAATAAATAAATAAATAAATAAATGAGATGTCTGTTGGAAGCTAATTCTACAGTGAGCAGGTTATTTCATCTTTCATTTTGAAGCTATTCACAAATGATCACTGTCCTAGGGTTTATGGAGCTTCATGAGCACACTGCCACTCCTGGTCTCAGGACATTTCATTTTATTGCAGATGGTCAAGTTTCTGAGGTGAAACTGAGGTGGAGAGCCTGTGGTCACTGTTCCTTGGGATTTTTTTTCCACTGGCAGTGAAACAGTAGAAAGTTATTTCTATGAAAAGATACTGTATGAATGTTTCTAAAGCAAAAAATAGTAGTTTGTTAAAACAATAAATCTTAACAATTTTTAACACTATTAAAGGAACCGGTACAAATGCAATACTGTTTACAAACTGGCAGGACCTCTAACATCATCATGAAACAGAAGTTTTCTTTAGCTTTAGCTGTCCTTTATATCTCCCACAGGATTAATCCTCAGAGATGAACATGGCCAAAGACATTGGACAGAAAACATAGTTGTTTTTTCTGTCAGGTTGTTAAACTCTTTATTTGTAATCTAACATTGTCTCTGTAGTAAGAAGAAAAACTGTTCAACATCCTTGTAGTATTTCTTCTGCTCCAATTTCCTGGCATATAGCCTTTTTGTAAGGACTTTAGATGCTAGTGTCTGAGCATCCAGAAAAAAAAAAAGAAAAAAAAAAAAGTCTGTTTTATGTTTGTAATATGATCTTTCTGCCTAGAGACATTCTAAGAAGGAGAATGATATATGCTGCAAATTTCTAGCAGTGCTAAGGGGGTTTATTCTTCTCTATATCCATATAGCTGTGTAGATTTTCCTCTGCATTTCTATTTCCTTTGGAGGCACTCCCAATGTAGGCAATCTAGGAGACCTGATAGCTACGTCTGTAGAGCAAACACACCGAAATAAGAAGAAAAGAGGAAGGATGAGACTGTGTAGAAACATTATGAAAAAAAAATATTGATATGAAGTTATGCAATGTACTCAACTGTGGACATTCATATCCTTGAAGGCAATATTAAGTTACAATGACAATTGAAAAGCTATCTACTGGTTTACTTCTTAGTTTTCACAGAGAGAGCAGGACCACATATCTTATGCGTTCAGTGTAGGGTGTCTTAGTCTGTACTTGTTAAACTAATACAGTTTTTATTGTTTCCCTTTACTGTACTCTTTCATGCATGTGCTAAAAATCCTCCTGACAAAGTGGAAACAGAAATTTTAATATATAAACCATTACTAATTTCCAACATTTATATAAAACAAAGGTGTTCCTTATTAAGCTGCAGGAATCTTTATCAGATGAATGACAGCAAACTTGAAAAGAGTGGAACCTGTCTTTGTCTGCGTGTCTGCAGCTGAAGTAATGGCATAGAGCATTAAACCAATGTCTCTTAAGAGACCAAATGTATTTTCTTTCAGAATTAATGGTTCACTGTTAGTTTGAAGCTAACAAACTAACTAAAAGTTAGTTTGAAACTAGAAGCAAAAAGAAAAGAGAGTCCAGGGTAGGCCCTCTGTTCATTTCTGTGCAACTTAGTGAACAGAGCCAAAAAGTCAAGCATTTGAATAAATGGTTCAACACAAAATTACTTACTGAATGCTATCTGATGTTATGGTCAAATACATCTGCTGCAGTTAGGCAGTAGATAGAGTGATTTCACACTGCATATAAATCACTGGGATTCAGTGAGTTGGTACCAACTGAAAGGCTGGCAACCATAAGAAGAATGCCAATCTCCAAGTGTCACTTCTTCATTTACATCACATTGGTATTCAGACAGTGGCAAGCAACCCCAAAAGTGAATTTATTGCTACAAGAAAGTCAATATTTTACAATAACTATAGGAATTCTGAAACAGTGATTTAAAAGACTATTTTGTGCAAACCATTTACTACTTTATACACATGCATATTGCTATTCATTCCCACGGATACCTACAACCATGGTAATTCTGCAAAGCTTCTTAATTTTAAACACTTGCTGTTTTAAAAAGTAAACTGCTAGTGTTTAGTTTAGTTAGTAAAACTGAGTTATTAGAGACCTCTTTGACTTTCCTAAAGCAATTATTTACTGTACATGGTTCATTTGTCTCTCTCTTTTTAATTTTCTTGTAACAACATTTCATTAGTTTTTTTCCCCTGAAATGTGCCATCAAGCACTCAAATCCAACCATCCTATTTTCTGTGAAAGTATCAGTCTTTCAAAGTACTACCCTTTTGAAAAATACAAGCAAGTTATACCATTAGAATGGAAAGGAAAGAACATTCCATTTTTTTTTTCTTTTTTTTTTTCCCCAGTTTTTGTAATATATGAAAACCATAACAAATTTAAAATTTCAATACCCTTTGTTACTTTCTAATTATCAGAGTTAAGATAGATTCTACTAAACAGAAACACACAAATTACATACAAGTTCTCTTTACCATCAAGGTTTTTTTCTTCAGAAGTACTAGATTTCCTAAATAAGGCAAATAACAGTGATGATCCTTAACGTTCCTGTAATTTAGACTTTACCAGATCATGTGTCTGTGATGATGAGTTGTCCTTGTTTATTTAATTTGTCTTCTCAAACTATGGATGGACTGAGCCTTCTACTGGCCTTTTGTATACATATCAATCAGATTTATTTAACTGTGTCCTTATAGATTTGTGGCAGTATTCAAGACATGAGAACATATGCTTTTATTGGGTATTTGGGGAAAGAAAATCTTAATCAAAGGCACAAATCTATTCAGCAAAATTTGAACTCTATCTCATAGCAATATGTCTTACCTGATGGTATTTTTTGTCTTCATTTTTTCTCAACCTACATTTCAGTAGATATTTCTGTAGCTGCAATATAGCAGCAGTAAAAGACAGCAATAATCCTTGTTTGTAGTAAAACAAAGTTTGTGATTTGTAAGAGGTATATTAATTTTGGATAGAGAAGGGAGCATTTCTCAGCAGCTAATAATGGCAGCCCATAAGTCTGATTATGTCAGTGCTGGCTCCTAGAAAAGACCAACCAATATAATTGATCTTATAACATTTAAAGGCTCTTCACTTCAAGCATATTTTATTGCTGTCTGGCTACAATTATGTTGACCAGAAGTGAGGCCAGCACTGGGGTTCAGAACTTTGAGGAAAATCAGTTCAGCATGTAACCACTTCACTCCTAATGGCAGAAGTTGCATGGGAAATTAATTTTCAGGATCACATTAAGTCAGACTGCAGAAACTATTGTGGGATTCACTTGGATAAAATTGCTTTAGCTACTGGAAAGATGAGTGTCAGTAATGATATTTATTAAACAAAATGAATAACGCTTGGAAGCCATGGAAACCAGAAGACTAAAATTAGATAGGTGCACTAAGTGCAAGAGGGCACCAAGAGCTTTTAAGACAATCAAAGGATTTAAAGTACAAGGTCAGATTAGATAAATTCATAAGCATTTTTGTCCATCTTCTTTCTCATAGAAGACAGCAAAGTAAAATTAACACACGAAATACCATACTATATAGTAAAGGAAAAAGAAAAAACAAAACAAAACAAAAACAAAACAAACAAACAAAAAAAACTCCAGTCCTTTTCATCCTTTTAATATCAGAGTCAGTTAAGGTTCCATTATTTGTATGATTGAAAGCCCAAGTTATAATATATATAGATACAGAAATAGAGATATCAGAACAGAGACATGGAAGAAAAAAAGGTGAAAAAAAAAAAATGTGGAAAGGGAGAAGAGTGAGAGGGGGTACATTAAAATAATCTGGCTAGAATTTGGTTTTGGGGAAAAAAAAAAAGTATAGAAATAGAAACAGAACAAATACAGAGCTACTTTATAGAGGTGTATAACATCTAAGTAAAACAAAAGACACTTGACAGAAAACAAATTAGAATAGATAATGGAATAAAAAAGGATTCACAAAGACACCAGGCTTTGAATGACAGGTTTTTGTGTTGTTGTTGTTTTTTTTTTTTTTTCTTTCATTTTTCTTTGGAAGACTACTTTACCCTAAATTTTTCAGAAGTTATAACAGGTTATTACTTCAGTTGACTATTGGAACTATTTGCACTGTGCAGTGTTAAAAACTTTAAAACTACAAATGAGAGAGATATAGAAGAAAAAAAGAGACAAAAAAGAAAAAACAAAACAAACACAAACAGCAAGTATATTTTTGAAAGGTCAACCAAGGCTACTGCTTTTGAAACACAGCATTTTTTTATATTTTCAATTATGCTCAAATAATCCTTTAACAACAACAACAACAAAAAGGCTGTATTACAATTGTTACTAAACAGTTTTAGAATACATTTCATATATTTTGTGCAAAAGGAATAAATGGACAAATGCATGCACACAGCTTTTCTTCAAGCATTTGTATAACATGTTCTAACTTGGAAATGAGTTACCAGTTTCTTTCGCAGTGCATTTTGTATTGTTTTATGGGCAATATAGTACTTACTGGACTCAATCTACTGTATTATTAGTCATAGGGACAGTGGTGACATACCTTGCTTTCAAAATATGTGTTTAAATTCTACTTTGTAAATTGATATAACTAAAGTAGACAAGGAGCTTACAGATTTAAAAACAAACAAACAAAAACAAATCAAAGAAAAAAAATAAATAAACTATTAATCCATTCAGATTTCCTCTGTAGCAAAAGAACAAAAAAAATAATCCTAATTCCAGCATGAGCTGTCAAAGTTAAAATTTCATCTACCTGTGTTTCATTTGAGGCCATATTACTCTATAAGGTGCAAATACAGTGAGAGTTAATCAAGCATACCTAGTATCTAACGCAGCTGACAGCTCTCTAAGATAATAGAAGTGGTTCATTTTACCCATTAGTAAGAACATTGTAAGGGTGAAATTGTCCTTTAATACTCAACTTCCATAAATAGGCCATCTGTTTTCCATTAGATCAATATGAATAAGTACTGAAATAAAGCCACACTCTTTCTCATTGGTTAACAAGAACATCCTTTACTACCCCCAGAATTAGTTAGCTAGTTCACCTTCAGAAACTCAGAGCATATCCCACTTTTATATGGCATATCCCCTTTCCTGGAACACCTGTATAGTGCAGCATATTCACATATTACCAGAATGAAAACAGCTCTGTTCAAAATGACAGCAAATATGAATATATATGTGTTCATGCAGGTAGGGAAGAATCATAGAATCATAGAATCATAGAATATCCTGAGTTGGAAGGGACCCTTAAGGATCATCAAGTCCAACTCTTGACACCGCACAGGTCTACCCAAAAGTTCAGACCATGTGACTAAGTGCACAGAAAGATGCCTTCATATGAAATATCCAATACTCATTAAAAATAAATAAATAAATAAAAATAAATCACAGAATCATCTAGGTTGGAAGAGACCTCCAAGATCACCTAGTCCAACCTCTGACTTAACACTAACAAGTCCTCCACTTAACCATATCACTAAGATCTACATCTAAACGTCTTTTAAATAACATGGTACATTCTCAATGGCACAGTCACACTTTTCTCAACAGTTTGCATCCAGGATTTTCTACCAGCTCCTAAAAGTCTTTAGATAATTTGGATGGGCAGGACTGGATAAGACATTTTTATTTTCTTCCATATCTTTCACACGATGACACCAGTAAGATTACACTACACAGAAGAGAAATCACTCCCATGACAGTTCATTAAGAGAACATATCTTGCAGTCAGAGTTGGCTGACTCTACTTCCACTTTGTAGAGTTGACTGTGCCCACACAGTGCACAGATTTGCAGTATTATTTGAGTAGTTGTTATCTCCATTAAGAAAGTTTAGAATAAATTTCTTCATATTATTTGAGCATATCCTCTCACCTTGGCAACACAGACAGGTTTGGTTAAAGAGAATAGCTGTAAAAACATCTTGATAGTATAAAAGCCATAATCCATTGTATATTTTGTTCAGATCTCTACCTGAAGTACTAAAATATATATATATATATATTTAGTTATTTGGACAGGATGATAGTATGGGATCTGAGGAGAGGAGAGGGGAGGGGAGGGGAGGGGAGGGGAGGGGAGGGGAGGGGACGTTTAACAGAATATAATGAATGCTAATTCCCTCAGTAACAGTCCAATATTTTCCTTAGGCCTCCTCTTTCTATTAGCATATTTAAAAAGCCTTCTTTGTTACCTGAAACATCATTGACCAGTTTTAACTCTAGTTGAGCTTTGGCTTTTCATATTTTCTCCTTACAAACAAAAACTGTAATTCTGTAATCTTCCTGTGAAGCCTGACCTTGCTTAGAGAGATCACACACTTCCTTTTTCTGCTTGAGTTCCAAGAGGGGTTCCCAAGCTGGTCTTCTGCTAGCTTACTTGACTTGCAACACAATGGAATTTCCTGTTCTTGAGCTTTCAGAAGGTGGTTCTTAAAAAGTAAGCAGCTCTTGTGGGCTGCTAAGCTTTAAATCAGATTCCCAGGAAGCCCTGCTAACTACCTCCCAGAGCAGTTTGAAGTTTGCTTTCTTAAAATCAAAGGTACCAACTATGCTGACCATTTTTTTCATTTCACTAAAAATATTAAACTCAACAATTTCATGATCACTATGGCCAAGACAGCTTACCTTTATATCTCCCATAAGGACATTATTCACAAACAACAGGTCTAGGACATCAACCTTTCCTTGTTGGCCCACTAATTATTTGTGACAAAAAGTTATTTTCAACATTCTTTAGGAATTTCCTAGACTTGCTTGCTGCTGCAGTATGATATTCCCAGATAACGTCTGGGAGATTGAAATATCCCATAAAGACAAGGGCTACCAATCTAGAGATTTGTCCTAATTGCCTGTAAAACTCATCAGTACTATCATCCTAGCTGGGTTAACAACAGTGGACACTCATGACATCTGCTTTATTATTCATTTTCATAATCCTTAACCAGAGGCTTTCAACTGCATCATCTCTAAAAATGTTATACAATCAAGCCTCTCCCCTAGATACAACACAACACCTCAACCTTGCCTGTCCTGCCTATTTCCCTTAAATAACCAACAACCCTCCATACCAGCACTCCAGATGTGGATCTCTTTGTACCAAGTTTCACTACTATTACATTGTAGCTCTGGGAACATATCCAAATTTCCAGTTCCTCCAGCTTGTTTCTCATACCATGTAAACTGGTGTACAGATATTTCATATGAGCCCCCAAACTTTCAGTGCTCCCTGGACTACTGTAAATGCTCCCATTAACTGGATATTATTCTAATCTGATCATTTATTGTTGTTGTTTATATTTTTATTTATTTTCTTAATTTCTCTTTAAGGAATTGAACAGGTCCAGTGGAAAAAAAAAAAAAAAAATCCCTGAAAAATAGGCAGAAAAATATAAATAGTTCTTATGTATGCATATATGTACACATACATAAGAATAAATGCATATATATATATATATATGAGGTCACAAAGTGTAATTAACTGTAGAGAAGAGGACTGGAAAAAAAATAAAAAGAGGAGATGGGGAGAATAAGTGAAGATATAAAATAAATGGGTCTCTCTTCATTATTTGTGAGGATATGTTCAGGGTTTGGCGGGGATAGAATTGATGTTCTTCATAGAGACTCACACGATGAGTCTTTGGACTTACAATACAAATAGTGTTGATAACATGCTGATGTTTTAGTTTTTGCAGCGCAGGTCTTGCACAGAGCCAAGGTCTTTTCATCTTCTCATGCCAGCGAGGAGGCTGGGGGCAGGAGGGGACAGAACCAGCACAGCTGACCCAAACTGGCCAAGGGGATATCCTGTGACATATGGCATCATATTTAGCACTGAAAGCTCAAGTAAACAGGGAGGAGGAAAAGGAAGCATTTGCAGTGATGGTATTTGACTTCCCAAGTAACTGTTAATGTGATGTATCCTGCTTTCCTGTAACTGGCTGAATACCTGCCTGCCAATAGGAAATAGTGAATGAATTCCTTGTTTTGTTTGCTTTCGTGCACCGCTTTTACTTTATCTATTAAATTGTCTTTCTTTCAACCCATGGGTTTTCTCATTTACCTTTCAATTTCTTTCCCCCAATCCCACTGTGGGGGAAGTGATCAAATGGCTGTGTGGTGCACAGCTGCCTGCCGCGGTTAACTCACAACAAGATGTATTCAGAAACATTGTCTTTTTCTTCTCCTAAGGAGGAGAATGCTCGTGAACTAATGAAAGAAGTATTTAATTTTGTAATTTGTTTTAGCCACAAACCAGCACTGTGACCTCCAATGTCCTTTTCCACTGGCCAAGCTCTGAAGGTTTCATCTTACTCATTCTGTGGTAACTTTCCAGACTGGCATCTACCTTTGTGACAATGAAGCCTGATTATTGTCACTCCCTGCTCTCAATCTTGCAGCTTGTTCAGGGTGTTATAATGTGATTGCTAAGTGGTTTAGGCAAACCTGAATCTAATGCCAGCATCCCTTGCTCTTACTACTGTTTCTCTGAAGATTTTTTGACATTTGTTAATGTCAAATCAAAGCCCATACTGCAGCACTCTGTAAAGCCCTTGCTGCACAGAATAAGGAAGAGGTTGTCTTCCCTTCCATCTCAAAAGTACACAAATTCTACTTTTTCTAATTTGCCTCTCCTCCCCACTCTAGCCTCCTTCTTGGATGCTTTGAATGAGGCAGACCCTAGATACAACACAGCTTTAAACATTGTCTGACAGGAAGCAGCTTAATTAATTATTATACATGCCTTCTAATTTATATTTCAATATGGAGCTGATAAATTTTTGGGGGCAGCTCTTCAGCTGGTATAAGTCATCATAGCACTTTAGCTTCAGTGAACATTTTTAATTTTACAGTAGATGGCTCTTCTGTTATTTACCATATTTAGTACTGCTATTCAGCAACTCAAGTACTGCTGTTGAAGCTCTGATTGAAATTACTGCTCATTGCAGTCTTTGCCATTTCTTAAATACAGTCATCCACATAAAGTGCACAACCAGTAAAATGCACAAACATTTTATCATTTCATCTCTTTCAATATTATTATTATTATTGTTTTTCCCAGTAAGATTCCATATGACCTGGTGCATCTAATTCTATATGGTTTAGCTATTTGGCCAATTCTCCTCACTATTCTGCATTTCACAGCTCAAGATTCTGTGGTTTTAGAGGAACTTTTTCCTCCTTTTAATTCCTGTCATTTTTAACCTCAGGAAGATCAATTTAGAAATATTAAATTATACCCATCTTACTTTTAAAATAAAACTGGTATTTTCCCTAGATTGCTGTCATTTAGTGTGAGAACCATCTCCGCTAACTTTGCCAACTGATGTTTAGATGCCACTCTAAACAAGACATCCAGATCCTCTTGTCATCAATGGAAGGAGACAAGTTGACATAAATCACCTTTCAGAGCCATCTTTCCCTCTCCATTGATTACAAGGCAAAAAGATCTCGGCAAAGATACAATTTATTATAATTAATAATAATACTACAAAAAATACAATAATAATAATAAACCACAGCAAGAGAACAGAATAAATGTCTCTGCTGTTGCCATGCAGCACAATGGTCAGTGTTTTCAGTCAGGAGGGCTTTGTTCTCATCTTTCCAAATCCACTCAGCTGAAGTACTCCATTTTACATAGAAGACCAATACAAATTGGAGAAGGTGGTACACACTGTATTCAATAGCCCTAATCAGTCAGTCACTGAGACACTCTCATTTTCATTAGGGGAGCCTTAAGGAAATACTTAAATATGTTAAGCAAAACAAGAGAACTTCATCTGATCAGATTTTAACATTTAATACAGTATTCCATAAGATTCAGTCCTTTCAGGGAGCAAATACAACAAAGCTGTGTGTCATCAGTCATGACTGCTACATTCACTGGTACAGGGGAGAGAAACAATATGACATTTTGTGAACGAAGCATTTTCCTAAACTGAGGCTGCATGGCTATTTCATAACAAGCTGCAAACTAATCTAAAATATTATCTTTATTAATATACATTTTAAAATACATAAAACAAAAGATCCACTTCTAATGTCTTTCTATCGTTGGTGAGAATCCCTCCCTTTGATCAATAAAAGTAAAATCCATTCCCACCGAAATGACAGTGGGAAATCTCCAAAATAAACATTACATGCAAATAAATTCTGAAGAAAATGAAGTCAGTAACTGCTCAAAAAGTTGACCTGTTAATCAGCAACATTATTTTTCTAATTTGATTTTTCATATGGTTTCAGATTGCCTTTATCCACTGTAAAATGCTTTTGCCAGAAGAATGTAGATTTTGATAGACAGTAGAAACTCAGTGCTACAATAGATATTATGATTTTAACAAGATAGTCTTTTTCAAAGCAAACAAAATAGCCAAGTTCTTTCTGACAACTGAAAAAAAAAAAATCTGATGCAAAAAAGAATCTCCAGCTTCAGAACATACCAGCTAGAGGCCTAGCCTCACTTAACAAAAACTCAGCACCATTACCAAAGAATAGGCTAGTAATGGTAAATTTAATTCATTTTCTTTCTACTTTCTAGACCAATGTGTTTATCAGCTAGTAGGGAGAAAATACAGCTAAATTTACAGCATAAGGAGAAGGCAAAGAGACAGCAGAAGGTCTTAGTACAAAAAGTAATGCCTTACAACAGTTCTTGGCCTATTTTTTTAATCTGTTATTCAATTCTGACTGTATATAATCTTACATTTTAATATATCTAATTTAAATAATTTAACATAAAATATCCTGTACTTTTCATATCATATAAAGATAAGTATGGAAAATACAAAAATGGGATCTTTTAAATTAAATTCTGCAAATACAATTTGTTTAGTAGTGATACCAGATAGCTCACATTTGTATAATATCTCGTCTTAGATAACTACCATACATTTAATATCCTATGGCTATAGACAACAAAAAAAAATAAAGGCTCAATCTTCATGTAATTAAATAAAAAAATCCCTATACATATCAGAACAGAAACTCCTAGACCTGAAAGGACATTTATCCTACTTACTGCAGGTCCTACTTACCTTGTCATGGTATGATATGAATTACTGTTATCTCTGCAGTAAGCTGAATTTGTGTTAGTAAGATAGAAAGTTTGTATCAATTACACAACCAGCTCCACACAGTGCATTACAGGATCAAGGCTTCAGCATTTTACTGTGTAGCATTACTCTTTTTATACATGCAGTGCAAGCATTTATGGCCCTAAGAATTTTTCATCATGTCTGCAGACAGCAAGTTAAAACAGCAATGATGCAAGAAGGAGAATTTTGTCTTTACCATAAATTCTACATTTGTACAGCGAATTGAGATGACATCTACCCAGATCCCTAATGCAAAGACTTTTTCTACCAAGACACGTTATAGATGGTTCCCTGTTCCTTCCATCAGACTCCTACTTAGCCTCCTCCAAGGCAGGATCTTTGCCATTTCTTGTTTTGTCCTTGTTCACCTCTGTTTCAAAAAAGAACAACACAAGTTTATTATTAGCCTTTCTCACAAAAGAGAAATGCCTGCAGCCCATTTCCAGCCTTGCTCTCAGTCTTATAATACTTAGGTTTATATCTGAAAATTGCTTCAGCAGCATCCTGAGCATGCACTGGAACAGTAAGAAGGCTCAGAAACCCTCAGATGGTCTCTGACCAACACTCCTTACTATGAGCTCTTTTTCACAGAGCTTATGAAATATAGCATTTGCATTTCTGTGTCTCAAGTAACTCAATACAAGTACAAAAGAAAGAGTGCTACTGATTAAGTTGTGTGATTTTTTTTCTCCTTGTTTGTTTGTTTTAACTACATTTTAACTGAGATACTAGACATGGTCCTGTTCTCCATCACATTTTAGCATACACTTCTATGTTCCGATACTTATATACAAGTATATATTTGTTGTTGTTGTTTTGTTTTGGCAGACACTGAAACTAAATTCTCTCTAACATGTCATCTATATAGTGTGGAATACAATATGCATGTCCCAGTGTTTTGGTCCCTCTTCAACTTTCTGCTGTCACAGAGGCATTGTACATATTTAGAGACTTTCTTCTACACTACTAGTTCTGTCTTCTTGACATAAAATTGATTTTTGTCATCCTGATACATGAACCAGAATAGTTTTCTTACCCCACTGCTCTAGAGTTTACAATGCCATCAACCACAGTTCCAGAAGAGCACGACTTTTAGGGACATTAGAATAGCCATAACTGAAGCAGTTTCATTATATAATAATAATATTTAATAATAATATTTAATAATAATAAAAATAATAATTCTGCTAAGTTGCAGATATCTATTCTTTGCTGCATTTACTGTACACTGTCCAAAAAAGTATAAACCTTATTGTTCTTTGTAATAAATAGATTTCTGCTAAGTTACAGATATCCTTTTTTTTATTTTTTTAGCCCTTCTTGAAGACACCAAATTTTGGTTTATATCACAAAATAGATCAGTTCCTGTGAATAAACCTCTTTCCTTATTTCTCACAGTCCCAAGGCAACAACTGATCTCTATTAACCTCTGTTTTGTTGTTGTTGTTGTTGTTTGTTTGTTGTTTTTTGTATACAAAATTATTTAGAATATCTAAAGCAATCAAGAAGAAAGCAATGTTTATTCACCTAATAGCAGTATTTTCATAGCTACTTTCCTTGTTTTAGTCACTAAATGGGGAGAATTTGGTTTAATACTGTCTCCTATGTCTGTTTTAATCTACTTTACATATTTTTTCCACTAATATATGTTAATATTGTGATAAAGTCTGTGTTTAATGTCCAAGAACATCTGCAAGCTAGAAAACACATTACTGAGTCCAACATAATTCTCCACTTTAGAGGGCTATGAGGAATGGGGTTGGGATATCACACTATTTTTTCTGTATTTTTTTCAGCCCAGAAATTTTTTGAAGTAACATTGGACATGTCTTTATAAGAAGGAAGAAAAAAAAAAAAAAAAAAAAAAGTACAGTGGTTCTTTGCTTGAAGCTGGTACCTAAGGAAGAGTAAAATTCTAAAAACCAACACAGTTCTCATGTCTGTGCCCAAATGAAAATTTACTAATCTTAGATGAACTCCACTCCAAGTATGTAATTGGAGAACTATATACATCGAATGTTGTTTAGATGAATACACTGATACACACTCAAATAAACATTTACCACATTTTACACTAGCATCTAAATGTTTCAGAATGGCAAAAATAGTTTTACAATTACAAAAAACAACTCAGGTTGGTCATTTAATGTCATGCTAACAAGGTTATCTTTTAGAAGGTAGCACTCTTTACAGATATTGTCCCAGATTAAAAATCTGTGCAACAAATCTGGTGGCATTTTGTGATGGGGCTACAACATTGGTGGATGGGGGAGAGCAACTGACATCACCTACCTGGACTTGTGAAAAACTTTTGACACTCTCCCCCATAATATCTTTGTCTCTAAATTGTAGAGACATATTTGATGGATGGACCACTCTATGGATTAGGAATTTCCTGAATGATTGCATTCTGAATTGTAGTCAACAGCTCAATGTCCAAGTGGAGATCAGTGATGTGTGGTGTTCCTCAGGGGTTGATATTGGGACCAGTAGTGTTTAACATCTTTGTCAGTGACATGGATCGTGGAACAGTGAACCCTCAGCAAATTTTTCAGTGACACCAATCAGTGTGGTGCAGTCAACACACTGAAAAGAAGGGATACCATCCAGAGGATTGTGGACAGGGACAGGCTTGAGTGGTGGGCCTGTGCAAACTTGATGAGGTTCTGGGTGATGAGGCATCTGGGTCAGCACAATCCTAAGCACAAATACAGGCTGGGTGGAGAACATGTTGAGAGTAGCCCTGAAGATAAGGACCTGTGAGTGTTGGTTGATGAGAAGTTCAACAAGAGCTTGCAATGTGCGCTTGCAGCCCACAAAGCCAACTGTATCCTGGATTACATCAAAAGAAGCATGGCCAGCAGTGCAAGGGAAGTGATTCTTCTCCTCTACTTTGCTCTCATGAGACCCCACCTGGAGTGTTGCATTGAGCTCTGGGGCCCCCAGCACAAGAAGGACACGAACAAGTCCAGAGGAGGGCTAAGAGGATGATCACATGGCTGGAGCACCTCTCCTATGGAGACATGAGTTATTCAACTTGGAGAAGAGAAGGCTCTGTGGAGACCTTTGGGTACTGGCATTCCAGTACCCAAAGGGGTCTTACAAAGAAAAAACAAAACAAAACAAAACAAAACAAACAAACAAACAACAACAAAAAATAATTAAAAAAAAAAAAACACGGGAGGGGAGTGTAGTGATAGGACAAAGAGTAATGATTTTAAACTAAAAGAGGTTAGATTTAGATTAGATATAAGGAAGAAATTGTTTACTGTGAGGATGGCAAGACACTTGGACAGATTGCTTATAGAAGCTGTGGATGCCACACCCTTGGAAGTGTTCAAGGCCTGTTTGGATGGGGCTTTGAGCAATATGGTCTAATGAGAGGTGTCCCTGCCCATGGCAGTGGGGTTGGAATTAGATGTTCTTTAAGGTTCCTTCCAACCCAAGTCATTCTATGATTCTATAAGACTAATCACATTTACTCAGCTCTTTTATGTTATCAATTATTTTAATATCTTTACCCCTGAAACCATGTTAGACTTGACTGTAATATTCAATCTTGTAAATGGAAGATGAAGTCTGTTTTCTTCTTGTAAAGTATATCCAAATAGGACTAGATTTTTTCTTTAGAGAAAAAGTACAAACTTTGTCCCAGGTGTTCCTTGACCACAAACATTTATGGGATTTAAATTTGAGTTATTTATGCATCGTTCTATTTTCCTAGTATAACATAAACCAGCAATTGAATGTTTAATTTATACTGCATATCCATACATGTAGAACTGCAGTGTATTTTTTGATTCAGAGTTCTGATGAAGATTTAGCAGTCAAAATATTTCTTACACATTTCTAGACAAAAATTGCACATCTGCATACATAACACAGGAACAATTCCAATGAGTTTTATGCATAAATCAGGACAGCAAAATAGGTCTTGTTTTCAAACTTGAGTACCTGAAACAATGTAGAATTGCTGTAAATGATATTCATTCAGCACTATTTCTAGAAATAAGACCTCATAGTATTTCCAGTGGAATTTTGTTAAATTTTGTTTCATTGATCATTTTATTTTAAATATTTTTTTTTCCTGATTATGAAGATAACCGTTGTGCATAAGTGCTAGCAAAGCATCATAGTTCTGAAGTTTGAAAAAGCAAATCTACTATTTTACCTCTGTTATGTCTGTGGAAACATCAACTCACAGTGCTTTGAAAGTTCATTTAATTTAAAAGGATATGTTGCACAAGTGAATTACAAGTTTTAAATACACAAGTACCTACTTTGTTGTTTTTATTAAACTAGAAAGGCAGCATCTTTCCTATTAATAAGAAGAAATAATAATTTTATTATTTTGGAGATAAAGTTTGACCCTTAGGTATTTAGCTTTCTGGTGTAACTGCAAGGAACACTGTTGCAGCTTCCTTTTAACAAGGCAATAAAACCATTATTAATGAATATAGTTGCTAAGTGTTTTTTCTGAGGAAGAGAAGCAAAGTGATGTAAAAAGTTTGGTAATTCTGGGGAGGACCCTATCTGGGCATATTTAAACAGCAATGAAGGCTAGTTTAGTCACTTGTCCTGGCTGATCAACAAACACATAAGACCTTGAAAGCTAAAAGGGCATGCATGCCCTTTTTGAACTGATCTGTAAAGCCATTACTGTCTTCTCAGGCATATTTCTCTGACAGGCCCACATCAAGCAAGATACATATCAGATGTCAATAAAACAGGATCCTTCTATATGTAAAAAGAGTGCTGGCAGGGCAATCTCAGTGAAGTTTCCTTAATCTGAAATAGCCCAAATCTAATGCCCTTGAGGGCATGCTGCAGACATCTCTTTTTCATAGACCTGCTGAAGCAGCAAACTTGAGCCAGGGGTGATGTATCGTGAAAATGGAGAAATTTTCATCTTCATTATTTTCTTGTTAAATGGTGATTGAATATTATGAGATGTTGCAGATTGCCATTAAGTTCAACACTGATTGACTGTGGTTGTTTTTTTTGTTGGGGGTGGTGGTGACAGCTTGGTTTGTTTTTCATTTATCAAGAATATCTAATATGTTAAACTGAAATTTTTTGTCATTTTATAATTTTAAATCAGTGATAAATGTGGACTTTCTTGGAAGATTATGGTTGAAGTGTTGGTATAGGAAAATAAATTATATACCTGTAACATGAAAAGAAATATTACTAGCATATCATATGGTACAATGTTGCAATATAAAAGATATTTTTACTTTCCCTTTCATTTTCTGTCCTTTACCTGTCTTTTGATACTGCAAACAATTACTTGAAGAGTCTACTTACTTTTCTAAAGCTATGTTTATTCTACTAAATTGAGAAACATTCTCAGGTTCCCTTGTGAGTGTACAATTTAGCCTCCTCGAAGTGCGTATCATGAGAGGTGAAGAGAGCAGTAACATGAGCAGTCACATGCACACAGAGGCTTCCATGGTAAGAAAACATGAATAAACTTGACTTGCAGTCACTCTGTACTCTTCCTGGCTACTGTGCTGTGGAAATGAGGTCACACAGCAAATGAGGATGGACTCAGCCTAGAAGTGTTCGTATGACCAGAGTTAAGGACATATGTTTATATGTTTTCTGTGGTTTTGGAACTAGAGGTTTAGTTTGCGAACATTAGGTCATTACAGTCTTTAAAGCCATCAGTATTCTTTTCCCACTTTCACCCTAAGGCAAATCAAATTTTGTATGAGAATCACAATTTTCTTTCTCTTGGTATAGTGAGTTAGTGCCCAACATATTGTGAGTTACCGTAAAGAAATAATAACATAAATTTCAACTGCAGATACTCATAAAGATTTTCTTTAAACAGTCCACTTTTACCTTTCCCAAAAAACTTCTCCAGAGGACTGCAATAGGATTTGGCAAATTATTTTTGTGAAAAGGAAAATTAAATAAATTATCCAGAGAAGGTATCAGAATGGTATGTTACATGTTTAAGACATTGCTCTCAAAAAAAGTAATTTATATCTGTACAAAGAGAAAGAGAGAGAGAGAGAGAGAGAGAAAGAAAGAAGGAAAGAAGGAAAGAAGGAAAGAAGGAAAGAAGGAAAGAAAGAAGGAAAGAAAGAAGGAAAGAAGGAAAGAAAGAAGGAAAGAAAGAAGGAAAGAAAGAAGGAAAGAAAGGAGGAAAGAAAGGAGGAAAGAAAGAAGGAAAGAAAGAAGGAAAGAAAAGGAAAGAAAGAAGGAAAGAAAGAAGGAAAGAAAGAAGGAAAGAAAGAAGGAAAGAAAGAAGGAAAGAAAGAAGGAAGGAAGGAAGGAAGGAAGGAAGGAAGGAAGGAAGGAAGGAAGGAAGGAAGGAAGGAAGGAAGGAAGGAAGGAAGGAAGGAAGGAAGGAAGGAAGGAAAGAAAGAAAGAAAAGAAAGAAAGAAAGAAAGAAAGAAAGAAAGAAAGAAAGAAAGAAAGAAAGAAAGAAAGAAAGAAAGAAAGAAAGAAAGAAAGAAAGAAAAGAAAGAAAGAAAGAAAGGAAGAAAAGGAAAGGAAAGGAAAGGAAAGGAAAGGAAAGGAAAGGAAAGGAAAGGAAAGGAAAGGAAAGGAAAGGAAAAGGAAAGGAAAGGAAAGGAAAGGAAAGGAAAGGAAAGGAAAGGAAAGGAAAGGAAAGGAAAGGAAAGGAAAGGAAAGGAAAGGAAAGGAAAGGAAAGGAAAGGAAAGGAAAGGAAAGGAAAGGAAAGGAAAGGAAAGGAAAGGAAAGGAAAGGAAAGGAAAGGAAAGAGAAAGGAAAGGAAAGGAAAGGAAAGGAAAGGAAAGGAAAGGAAAGGAAAGGAAAGGAAAGGAAAGGAAAGGAAAGGAAAGGAAAGGAAAGGAAAGGAGAGGAAAGGAGAGGAAAGGAGAGGAAAGGAGAGGAAAGGAGAGGAAAGGAGAGGAAAGGAAAGGAAAGGGAAAGGAAAGGAAAGGAAAGGAAAGGAAAGGAAAGGAAAGGAAAAGGAAAGGAAAGGAAAGGAAAGGAAAAGGAAAAGGAAAGGAAAGGAAAGGAAAGGAAAGGAAAGGAAAGGAAAGGAAAGGAAAGGAAAGGAAAAGCAAAGCATATTCCTTAATATCACAAAACTACTTAGCCATTTTGCTGGAATTTTCCAAAATGATTCGACCCAGTGTAGACATCTGGCATGGAGCACATCAGCATGAACAGTTTAAATATGGCAATTATAAGGAATTCAAAACAGGGTCTCAAAGGGAAAGTTTTTGGTCAACCTTAGCTAAAAGCATTTAGTGGAACTAAAATAATAAAAATCTGTAAAATTAAAATCTGTATAGTATATAGTTGAAGAGATCTGTACAGTTTCCTCAAGGCCTGTTCATGTGTACATAATTAGAGTACTCGTTTAGAAAACTCTTTGAAAAAAAAATTATCTTTAGGCAAAAGGTTTTAAAAAAAAACAACTGTGAAAGCTGTCACTTTTTAGAGCACAGCTTATAAACTTATTTTCAGAGTTCAAAAGACAATCTTTGGCTGATTATCTGCCAAATGCAGTACTATTGTTTGAATTGTAGTTATCTTCATTTAGTTGAAAAAAAAAAAAAAAAAAAAAAAAACTTTTTCCTAAATGGTTTCTCTAAACTTCATTATTCTGTGACATTTTATAATATGCTACATAAAAGCTCCTGGATACAATTAGAAATAAATAAATAAATAAATAATAATAATTCCATTTATCTTAGGAGTCAAAAGAATTTTAAATTTTAACACAGGAATGCTATGGGCTAATTTCCAATGGAGGGAATTTTTCTTTGAATTTTCATTAAAAGCTAAGAGTAAGGATTCGGAACCATAATGCACATCATTTTCAAGGCAATCTCATTCCCTTTCATTGAGTCATTTCCAAAATCTCTTCATAAGGACACAGAGATACCTTCTGGACATTTAGACTGCATCTGAAAGCACTCTTCTGGCAAGGAGCATCAACGTTTGCATGAACTTACTTCATTAATGTTATTTGCAGAACCTTCATGAAAATGGTCAGTTTTGCAAACTTGAAACATTTGCAGTTACAAGCGGCCTTCAATTCCCCTGTGTCTCTTTCTGTCATGCTAACCACATATATTTAGGCTTTGGGAACGTCTTTTAGATCAATACTGGAATAGATGCAATGTTTTACCCATTCTAACTTCATATTTTTTAGAAAAATATAAAGCTACTAAACAGTTGCCGTTTATTTTGATATCCTGTTCTTGTAGACTGGGAATAATGTATGTTTGTTCAACCCAGAAGACTTATTTGGAATGCCACAGATAATTTGTCAATTTGCAATATACTGATCTGCAGCAGAAGCTGGTTACTTCTAGTGTCCAGGATAATGTCTTTTTCACAATATATTGAGACAATCCCAAAAGACAGACTAAAAAGCTCCAGCAGTATTATCATCCTAACCAGAAAAATGCTATTAAAAATAATAACTGATTTGTCCACATCTCAGGTATCTTGGCAAAATAATAATAATAATAATAATAATAATAATAATAAAAGTACTTTTTTTTTTCTTTTTTTACTCTGGAATAGAAAGAAAATATATGAAAAGAAAAGTGGGGTTTTCAGTTTTGGTTTGATTTGGTTTTACCTTGTAGATACTTATGAAAAATTTTCGCTATGAAATAATTACCTAAATGTGTCTCTCAAGACCTCAGCACTTTTGCTCAGCTGGTATTAGGGCCCTTGAAATGAAAGAAATAGGATGACTGCTTCTCCCAATTTAAAAATGGGAAACATCAACAGAAAAGCTATTTACTGGGCCTATGCTAAACCAGCATACTATATTGTGCAGAAAATGAATTTTAATTTTCACAAAATTGCTTAGTAGGTTGGTTTGCTCAGCCAAGTAATTCTCTTGGTTAATAGCTTTTGGGGAGATATTGCCATTACAGATATATTGGAATTCATATTCTGCAATAAAAATACAAATGTTTTTTAATGCAAGACCTGGTTAAAGCAATTTTGTTATAGACATAACTATTGCAGCTCATTTTTTCAGTGATTAAGGTGTTAGGTGGATCCCTTAAGATTTAAAATAGATCCAAAATATCCAAGATACGATTCCACAAGAAAAGAAGTTAGGCATTTTACATCTTAATCCACTGATATTTAAATATTTCATGACATCCTCCACTTTTCACAGAAGTACATTATATTTTCAAGGTGCTATTAAATCATCTGTGAAGCATTCTAGTGGAAGGCTTTGCAGAAACTTAACTATGCAAAACTAAGAAATAATTTTGGTGGCAAATTTTCACCTTTAAGTGACTATAAAAAGAAACAATTTATTATTAATTATTTTTACACATCAAAACATCTGAAAAGCTTTCATACCAGCATCTGGATTTTTGAAAACTTCCCAAAACTTTCTTAATAACTTCAAGCATTGGGAAAATTTTCTGTCTTCCAGGGATGTAATCACAGCGTGCACTTCCATCTTCAAATGTTTTTTTTGGATTTAGGTTCAGATTTCTTTTCATTGTAAAGTAGACATCTAATATAGGTCAGGTAAGTGTTAAATGTGCCTAAGGTCATTTTCTCAGATGTGGACTTCAATGCTATAAGTCTTTAAAGTTAGATGAGACGAATACTTCCCTGCAACAGGCTTTCTTGTTTCTCAGATTCGATTAAGATTTTTTTTTTCCTGTGATTTTTGGCTGCATAAAAAATTACAGGATTATTTCTTCTAGTCTTTGAGATATAACATTATATATATATATAAAATATATATATATATATCATGCATATAACAAAATATGGTGGTTTTCTGCAGTAAAACTAAAGCATCCAAGATATTTTTACCTTATGTTTTAAATTAGAACACTGCACGTATACATATATTTTTTCTTTCATCTTCATTATGCTGACAGTGATGTCAATAGTATTTTGGAATGTAAGAACTGTTTAAGCAAATTGTGATAACCCACATTTTATAGGAATTCAAACTATTTACAAATCTGTCCCAGCAAAATGGCCTTTAAAAGGTGCACATGCTGGCAAAACTTCCCTTGCTTTTTCTAGAATATTTTAATATGCCTTCAATTTTCCAAGCTCCTTCTCCCCTCCCATGCATTTCTGATTAAATTTAAACCATTCAGTAATTATAAATGACTTTGAAGTCAGGTGTTTTCTATTCATACATTTCTTCAGAAATTTGCTGATCTGGGCACTTCTGGGTTATTAATGCCTGTTTTCTCTCCATGTACATGAAATGAGTGGTCATTTTTCCTACCAATTTCTTTAATACTTTTTGCTTCAAAAGTCTGAGCTTACCTTTCTCACTTTCTTGATATATATATATATATATATTTATAATGCTGTCCTGCTTTATAACATTTTTCCTCATATTCTGTCATTTTCATTTGTAAAAAGTCTTGAACAATATTTCACTGTTTTCCTATTTCAGTAGTACAGTAAAGTTTCAGTCAATCTGTTTGCATGAATTATTTCTTACCAAGGGAACAGAAAATCAGTCACTTACTGCTGAAATCACTCAGGTTATGTAACACAATTTTATTATGACTAGGAGACACAAAGTATTTCAAGACATAGATGACCTACCAAAAATGTCTCCAAACTTTTTCAAGGTTTTGTAATTTCCCTAGTGATCATTACTGTAACCTTGTTTGACTTCAGCTAATGCACTTCAAATCAGGTTTCAGTTTTTCTATCCATGTGATATCCATGTGATAAAAACAACGTCTCCCCCTGTAAAGCATTCTGCAAGCAATTTGTTGAAAGTCAGCCAAGAAAGCTAACTAGCAGGCATGAATTGTTATCAACAGTTGTCTTCCTCACAAACTGATAATAAAAAAAAAAAAAAAAAGTTTTTTTTTTTTTCCACAGAAAATAAATAAATAAATAAATACATTTCCAGAAGGGTTAATTTGGAGATTTCTAAATGCTTTGTTAGAACAAAATAAAGCAAATTGTCTGGCAATGGGTTTTCTCCCTTGGAACTGCTACAGCACCTCAGGTATCTTTGATATTTAATGATGTCCCTTTTAACACAATTTTACTTTCCAGGATTACATCTTCCCAGAAAATGTGCTCATAATCTGTTATGAGCCTGAAGGTCCAATTCAGCCTGAAGGTCCTCAGGTATATCTATATTGAAACGCCTGCAGTTCATCTGCAGGGGCAGTGGCAAACAACTCCTTCATCTCCTTCCCCAAACCATGTGAGGTTTACCAGTCAATATTGTTCAGTTAGACACAACCTGAAATGAAGAATTCTATACTTTTCTTCCAATGTGAACTGAAAAAGCTGTTTAGGAAATTATATTTTTTATAACTATTCCCTAATTTACTCTTGTACTTTCCAAAGTCTGTAGAAGACTACTGAAATTCTGCAACAAAAATTGTTATCAGAATGCTAAGGTTGAATTTCCAATTTATCCAGTCCTAATTCAGAGCATTTTTAAAATGTTAGGTACTGTGGGAGAATTAAGTGAATGAATACCTGGTTGCTACTCCCTGGTTTATTAGTTTTAAGTGAAGAATTAGGTGTCTATTACTACCAAGAATGGCAGAATTATGTCTTCTACAGAGTTTTTCTACAGAAATTAGTCTCCTTTTTGCCTTAATGATATTCCAACAGGACTTTGTGTATGTAAAATGACCCGCCTAAAATGACAGTCTTACGTCCTAATTTTGGGCATCTAACTTATGCACTAATTCATCTGCCCCAGCTTTTGTCATTTAAAAGCTGTCCATCTAAATGAGTCATTGCATCAGCAGATGGGGAGGAGGAACTGAAGTGAATCATCTAAAACTATCTAAAGCATTTGTCTGAGGGTGGGGAATAACTAGTCTAGACTAAGAACAGTTAGATTGCACATAAAATTAGGTCCTTAGTTGTTCCAGTTCAGGCATTCTGAATCATCCTCTGAATCACCATGTTCTTCAACATTTGCCATGTACCGTTTTATAGAGAAAATAACTAAAAATTAAGTGTTCAGCTTTTAAATTCCTGAAGTCATGGCAAATATGCCCACATTTGAGTAATCTCTTGTAAATAGCATTTAGTCATGTTGATTAACTGCCACAATTTAATATATATATATATTAATATTAATATATATATTAATATTTATATATATATATCTTTTGTTACAAACAGATATTTTGAAGTGCAATTCTTATCCTATACCGCATTATTCCCTCTGATATGAAAGGGCTTTTGCTTACTTTCCCATAGAGGTCATGGCTTTGACAGTATTGGCAAGGAAGGATGTGACTAGGAGTAGAGGAAATGTAATGCTACTTCACATCTACTTGAGGTCCCTAATAGATTTATCCTTCTCGTGCAGAGGACATCTGAGAGGAGGTTTCAGCCTACCAGTGGTACCTGTGACTCCAGGGCTACAGTGACAGGAACAATCCACAAAAAGATACAGGACTAACCATGGATTTACAGTGACTACACAGTGCATTCCTGTGGCACTGACACCTGCACTGTTTTTGTAAGCACTTAAGTGATGACATAAACACTTAAGTGGATGACATAATTGCTTTTTTTTTTCATATTTTCAGTGTCATTAGCTGCATTTTTGCTTTTCATAAAGCATAAGTTTCAGTCCATTCTGCATATCTGCAATGAAGAAGGAATAAATCTCAATCACAAATACTATCAGTAACTAAAATATCTAGTTAGTGAGGCTTCCCTATGTGAAACAACTGAAACAAATCAGCTCTTTGATTATTACTGTGTTAGCAATCCATTATGAAAAAGATGAAACTCTTTTCAGCACTGCCACTTCAAAGGCACTGTGAACTGAGTATGCTACAGAGAATTACTTTATTTTCCTTTTGTTCAAGTGGCATATCTAATATGACAAGAACTGCATCCTAATAAAATCCACAGAACTGAATTCAGATAAATCATTACGAAAACAAAAACTTTCTATTCATACTGGACAAAGCTCTTAAGCATTGAAGCTGTTTGAAACATGGATGGGCACTGAATTTTAAAAGCCCATAGAATAAAAGTTAAATATTTATATGTGTGATTTCATGGCTGCATTAGATGTAACTTTATTAATGATTTAAACTTTTTTTTTTTAATAGCAGATGTCATGCATAGTTAATTGGAAATAGAAATCAGAAAAAAAAAAAAAAAAAGGGTAATAATAATAGGTTGTCCATTACATTGTCAATTTTGTTGGCTTCAGAAAGTCTCTCACTCACATGGGTGCACTGTCTACTCTGTGGCACATGCATATCACAGAATCACAGAATCACAGAATTTCTAGGTTGGAAGAGACCTCAAGGTCATCGAGTCCAACCTCCAACCTAACGCTAACAGCCCTCCACTAAACCATATCCCTAAGCTCTACATCTAAACGTCTTTTGAAGACTTCCAGGGATGGTGACTCCACCACTTCCCTGGGCAGCCTGTTCCAATGTCTAACAACCCTTTCAGTGAAGAAGTTCTTCCTAACATCTAACCTAAAACTCCCCTGGCGCAACTTAAGCCCATTCCCCCTCGTCCTGTCACCAGGCACGTGGGAGAACAGGCCAACCCCCACCTCGCTACAGCCTCCCTTGAGGTACCTAAAAAGAGCGATAAGGTCACCCCTGAGCCTCCTCTTCTCCAGGCTGAACAAGCCCAGCTCCCTCAGCTGCTCCTCGTAGGACTTGTTCTCCAGGCCCCTCACCATATAGTCTTTTGTTATCTCTCATAATATAAATCGGAGGAAAATTACAAACAATCCCAGCCTGTGCATAAATAAATAAATAAATAAAACTGTTTTAAATGGAATAAAGACATAAAAGTATGTCTTAGGTAAGAATTTTAGAACATTGCCAAATACCACATATCTCTGTCTAGGACAGCACTGAAATCCCTTATTTGCTCAGAAAAATGGTCAGGGAGACAAGAGTGAAATACAGTAGTATATCTTTCAGCTTCAGTTTGAAGATGTTTAGAAAATAGTTCATGCTAGAAACAATGAACATCAAAGCATCAAATTATTTTAACACAATAGGCCTTTTTTTTCACTTCCTGAGAGACTAACATTCACTTCTGATTTATGATACACATTAAATTAGTCTGGTAGTGGTCTCAATTTATTCCCTTATCTATATATGTCCAGATCCCAAAACCACTAAGTAATGTTGTGTGATTTGCAAGCTTTGCTCAAGAGAAACTCCGGACAGGAAAAGTGCATTCCGGGTCACTACTAGCCTGAACTGGAAGGACTTAATAGAGAAAGCTCAGAGTTTGCTTGTACATGAGACTAAATATAAATGCTAGTCACTTATCAGAAGGCCCTGAGTTCAACATAGGACTTTTTGACCATAACTCACTATATTTTTTCCTATTTTTCAATTTCTGTTATTCCAGTAGATTTCAGTAGCCTCATGCTAACATAATACCACAATCAGAAAATCAGTGTACTTCTGCTCTTTTTTCAGGTTTGTAACTTTTGATACTGGCATAGATTTTATTTTGCCATTCATAAAATAAACACAGCAGAAGTTTCCTAGTGTTATAGCGAGGCTGTTTTCTTACTTTTATTCTTGGTTGTACCCATTATATCTTTAATGTATCTGTAGTCTTCCAAGTTTTATTTCATATTCCAGTACTAGGAAAGCATACTCTGAAGTTTTGCAAGTTTTCTCTTGCAAGCTTATGACAGAGCTCAGAACAGTTTTCTGTTTGCATTACCTGAGACTTTGTGAAATAGTTTCTCTTGTCTTAACATTTTAAGTTCAACTAAGTTTAAATATGAACTATTTACTAGTTTGAAAAGTTCAAGCAGCTTTTGCAAACAGCATGTCTTGCTAACTGAATGACCTCAGAAGAAACCAAGAACTCAGGGCTACTTGCAATGTACAAAAATTGGGCCAGTTCTACTTTTCTGTATGTCTTGTTCATCTTTCTGAAAAGGTTTGTCTCTTGTAAGTATTTTCCAGTATAAAAGATGTTAATCTCTACTTGACTGGCAGAGCTTTTCTGTTCTTTGAGCAGATCCCTTAATCTTATTACACAGGTGAAAAAGCCATTGCCAGACAAGTGGCAGTTTCAGGAAATACGTGCTTGAGCAGTGTGTTCAAAGCAGCTACTGAACATGCAGGCAAAGTTCATCATTGCAAAGTGCTGCTGATTGGCAGACAACTTGCGTGGTTTGAATGTCTTTCTCTTAATTACATGGCCATAGTCAACCTTTGATCTTGAGTATGTTTTAACTGTATAAAATATTGCATTCTCTGCATTAAAATATATATATATAATAAATTACAGAATACATTAAGCTAGTCTCACAGTTGATTTATGACACAGAAAATATCTGTATTTTATATTTCATTTATTTTATTTTATTTATTTTATTTCATTTATTTTTTCTGTTAGGACAGTAGTTAATTTATGCATCATCATAACTTGGTTTTGTATACTGGGAATATGACTCTAAAAGAGTACCAGTCAAGATTCTCCTTTAAGACTAACTAAAAATATCTTGTCAGAAAGATCTGTTTGGGTCACCTGTTTTGGCATTGTCACAAGCAGGCAATATAGTAGAGGGCGCAATAATGTAACAAGCACTTCCTTCATTCTCTTGGAAGTGAGGTTATCATTAAAGAAGTGTGCAGGATGAAGGCTTTGAGGAATACTGAATGTGAGAAATAATGTGAGAAATATTTATTTGTGTATGAGAAAGACCTGCCTTCTATTTTTTCTTTTTTATTACTAAGCACTCAAAAGACTTTTTCAAAAGACTGAATGATATTTTCTGGAGCATCTAAAACTTTGTGCTGTACAAAATGAGTAATTTTTAAAGTAAGCCTTTGTTTTCTATTTACTTAATTTAAAGAAGAAGGTCTTGTTAGCCAGCAAAAATTTTGTCATATTAAAAAAAAAAAAAAAAAAAAAAAAAAGATTTTTAAGAATACAAATTAAACACTTGTCAAAGAACGAAGATTTAGAATAATGTGAATTACCATGATTCTTCAAAATACTTACAGATGAATTAAAAAAAAAAAAAAAAAAAAGGATTGCTTAAAGAAGTATGGGGATAGCTTAAAGCTCTAGAAAGTACACAGACAGACATGCAACAGTTGAAAATGTGTCCTGTTTGACATATCTTTATAATATAATCAACCGCAATTCTCTTCTTAAGTCAGTTTAATCAGAAATGATTTTTTATAGCCTAAAGTATAAAAGAAATCATCATACCAACTGCTGAGTTTTCTAACGTGCAACTGGGCAGCCTAAGGGGTTGAAGAATAATGTGCTCCAGTGGAGCAAGTTCTAAAATATTTTGTAGCAGATGGAGCTTTCTTTTCTGACACATCTAGATTACCAATTACATTTTTATTTTCAATGTGTGTTGTGCTTTTTTTTTTAATGTCCTGTAATCTTTCCTTATAATAAATAAATAAATAAATAAATAGGATGTTGAAAAAAAAAATTAAGTGGATGATAGAAAGCACAATGTAACATCACTTATTACCTGTAGGTAGAGAAAGCAGCAATTTCTAGAGTTAAGACTACCTGATGATTTCTATTTTTAAAACCTCATTTTCAATTCCATTTCATAGATCTCTGGCAAAATATAACCTTGGGCTGAAAACATCATTATTATCAGAATTTCTAACAGCATTATTATCATCAATATTATGAGAAAGAGAATTTCAGGAGTTCAGCCTTTTTTTTTTTTTTTTTTGAAGAGGGGGCATATGTTGCTAAGATATTTCAGTGTCTGCCTCTACAACAAGAAGATTACCTTATTCCATTCCCAACAAAATCTTCCTAAAAATGATTTCCTTCTCTGTGCTAAATAGACCATGAGGTAACATCAAAAAATATTGGTTTGCACATTTGCAGAGTTTTGGGTCAGTCTTCACTGTAACAGTTCCTGGAATTTAAATGCTTAAATACGAAAAACAGTCATCAAATATAGTTTCTTGCATATAATTACACAAAATAGTTTAGGGAAAAAAAAATAAAAGTAAAAATAAAAAAAAATGTATCTTGCAATATTTTCACCTCATACATAGTTTTTGCTTTTCTATTCTATGGGTGGGGCTATTAACTTTCTCCAGTGACTTACGGTCTGGATTTATTGAAATGCACTTTATTTATTCATATTTCATACCATCATTCTTCACACCATTGTAAATGAGGCTTTAATAGAGTCGTGAGACCACCAGTTCAGATAGTCTGTTCCCAAGGACACAAGGCCCAGAGGAGGCTATCCTCTGCAGAATTACTGCAGAAACAGTTAAGCACAGCCTGACAACTGCCCAGTGGGGTTCCCACAGGAAGGCAGCAGAGGAGCTTCAAGGCACCGTGGTGTCAGTGTTTCTCCTTAGGACTTGGAGAGACAGAAACACCCATGCAGGATTTTTCACTGTGTGATTCAGATTAGTGTAATCATGTACTTTTTGATGTAGTATTACCACTAGTACTCATAAGCAGTAGGATTTCTACTGATTTTGTGAGGCCTTGGTGCTGATGTTTTTTCAGGTCTTCTATGTCTGAGCTTTCCTCGACCGTCTTGGTGATCTGTCAGACTTGATTTAGCTGTGACAACAATTTCTCTAGTTGACCAAATGCCAAAGACTAATTTGTTTTACTTTTGTCTATCTTTGTGTGTTACAAAACTCATAATTGTATACAGATAGCAGCAATGTGCAAATGTTCTATGTAGAATGAAGTGTTTACATAATGCAGCATAGACAAAGGCAAGCCTGGCACAACAACAGAGGCCTTCAGAAGTAGAGGGTAAAAAGGGGTGCACAGGCTTGGCATGGGAAACCTTTCAGGTGTAAAAAAATAACCAAAGTTCAGTTAAAGAAATGCTGACCTACAGGTGAAAAAAAATGGTTTTTAAAGAAGGCAAAGAAATGGTAGCTATCGTGCATGAAAAGAACCATACAAAACAAGTTAAGGTGTAATTTACAAAAATAAGTCTTCAGACCAGTGATCAAAGAAAAAAAAACATAAAAACATGTCAGCAAACAAACAAACAAAGCTGATGATGATGACAAGGAAACCATTGACATGGACATCATATTCCCACCAAAGGCCTCCAGTTGCTGGCAAATCATTGTGACACCTCCCACTGCCACCACACAGAGTGAGGACTGTGAACACACCTACCTTAGGACCTGTAGTAGCATAGGAAGGATAAGCAAAACACTAGTAAAAGGTGAATAAATTAAGTGTATGTATAAAAAATTGTACTCAATTATTATCTTTTATTTTTCTACAACAAATAGATTTGGACTAATAATGATCAGACACTTAAAATTTCACTTTTGATAACAACAAATTATTGGTTTACTTGTATATAAAGTGACCAATATTCAGAGTGCAGCTCTAGAGACATATTGAATGTGGTGATGGATACATGAAAAAACAGTCTAATTTCTCTTATTCAAATGTCCAATAGCTGCTCTTCGAACTCGGAATTACCCTTGGCTAACTGGCAGACAAGTATTCAATTGTCTCCTCCAGAAAATGCTGTGTGTAGTTTCTTGCCTTTCATATGCTTGTGAAAAGGAAAAAAAAAAATGGATATGAGTCCTATCCTGGTACATTTCTAGTAAACTATATGAGAAATGTAATTTAAGATGGTAATGAAATTAATATTTTCTTTCCTGTTTCTCAGCTTGAGTGCAAATCAAAAGTCAAATGGAGTCCTCCAGGTTAGTGATCCTTCTCAGGGACAAAATTCACTATAGGTACTTAACAACCAGGTAATTATGTCTGAAAAAGCATTAAACAAATTTCAAACCTCAGTTCAACAGTAAGTCTCAGAGCAAAACTACAGCCCTGGTGCTATCATAACCTAAATCTATAGCCCAAGGAGCTCTTGCAGTCTCTTCCATGGCACTTAGGAAGTTTTTCTTTTTCTTTCCTGTGAAAACTGTAAAATTGACAATTTCTTC
>NC_140123.1:57815570-57876320 GCF_964035555.1 Netta rufina | reverse complement strand
AAGAAAAGAAAAGAAAAGAAAAGAAAAGAAAAGAAAAGAAAAGAAAAGAAAAGAAAAGAAAAGAAAAGAAAAGAAAAGAAAAGAAAAGAAAAGAAAAGAAAAGAAAAGAAAAGAAAAGAAAGAAAAGAAAAGAAAAGAAAAGAAAAGAAAAGAAAAGAAAAGAAAAGAAAAGAAAGAAAAGAGAGGAAATATATGTTATTGTTGAATTATTGTGTCAATATTTTTATAGAACAATTTTTTAAGTCTGTCAAAAAATTCATCTAGAATAACTGCCCTAAGTAGGTTATCAAAGAGTAATAATTATTTTCTCACCAGTGACAGATGTTAGACTTCTAACTATCCACATGCAGCAGGCTGAAAATAGAGAGTTATAAATATCCTGCAGAGTATCTCATTCCACTGTTGCCTCTCTAAATGAAGGACAGAACTCTTATAATTGGGGAAAGTAACCTCTAAAATAGAAGTAAAACACATCTCCTCAAGTGACTCTGACCCCTTTATTCAATCACTGAAATGAAGCAATATAACTTTCTAAGCACCTTTGCACCTGAGAACCACAGCATCAGCTTCTATCTGGAAAAAATGCTTTAAAATGTAATCAAAGAATCATAGAATATCAAATTTGGAAGGAACCCACAAGGATTATTTAGTCCTGGGTCCCTAAATGTCATATAGATGGACAAATTAACATGAAATGAAGCTTGTGAAAGAGATGATACTAACTTGAAACACATGACATTTTTAATACAAACTTATCACACCAGCTCCATACCACCAGACCTTGTGAAATGATGCCATTTTCCTATACAGATCTCAACAGAAAAATACAAACTAATTCCTTTTGCAAAGAAAAGCTGTCACCTCTGAACTAGAAAAGCAGACGTATTTAACACTGAAATAATGAGAAATCAAGGACAGAAATGTTTTGTTTTGACTAAACCAAACAAGAGGATATCTCAAACAGTGAGATAGCCATCTATACCTATGCCTTGATGTGGCCAATGAAGGTCAGCTTTGTATGTCCTTCTTCAGCTTTATCTCAGATAGTGCTGAGGTTAAAACAAGCTGTACCTTGTCTTTGTTAGGATTTTACATGGAGATCACAATCTTGATTTAGTTTCCTTGAAGTAAAAGCATCACCATTTTTTCAGTAAACACTGAAAAGGTATTTTTCATTTACAGGACATGCCTATTAAATCTTTAATAGTCACGCAGAAAACTGGCACTATGAATTGTAGGTCTTCATGTAGGCCATAGATTAGATTGCATTAGTCACATCAAATCATTCAGCAGTAGGAAGATCAGATCCCAAACCAGGGATGATGCTTAGTGCCAGATGACTGAAGACTCTAAATGATAGGGAATGGTAGGGACATATTCTTTCCCTGATCATATAGAATCACAGAATCATAGAATCATTTGTACAGGAAGGGACCTTAAAGATCCAAACACCCTGCCATGGGCAGGGACACCTACCTCTAGACCAGCTTGCTCAAAGTCCCATCCAACCTGGTCTTAAACATTTCCAGGGACAAGACATTCACAGCTTCTCTGGGCAATCTTCTCCAGTGCCTCACTACCCTCATAGCAAAGAATTTCTTCCTAATGTCTTATTTAAATTTATATTTTTTTTTTATTTTTTTTTTAAGTTTAAAACCCTTACTCTTTGTCCTATCACTTTGCTTCCTGACAAAGAATCCCTCTCCTAAAATATGTTCTTTCCTAGGCAAGCACTACTGGCCACTGATTGAAGACCTACGGTATAAACCAGAAGAGTCATCCTTACTTTTCTTCTTACAAAGAAGAAAATGCATAAAGTTAGGTATGGACTACATATGATCTGAATCTAGCCATCTGAAAGTTAGGCTTATAGCTGGCTGTCTAGACTTCCTATACAGTCCTATACAGTCTTCCTATACAGGAAGAGAGAATCAACTCCAGAATTGCCTTATTATGAATATTGTGGATAAATGGGCCCATACTTGTGCATGAGTGTCCTTTTCTCCATCTCTTCCTCCATCTCTCTTCCCACTAGCCACAGAGGATTATTTTTTATCTCAATTTCAATCATTGATTTCAATAGAAGATGCATTAGACCTAATTCATCAAAAAAAAAGTATGTGTGCATGTATATATTCATGCACACATTTCATCCCTATTCTGGGAATCACTTTTAAAATGCAAAAGGTACTATGTAATGATTTGTGTGAAGTTTTTAGCTCTTTTGTGTTAGTGTTGTTTTGTTTGGTGGGATATTTGTTCTTTTTTATTTTTTATTGTTATTATTATTATTTCTATAAAACAATGTAAAAGCAATAGATAGCTGGGTACTCCATATTTTATTCACAGTCTCAAAAAGTGATATGCAGTGCAGTGTAACAACTTTGCAGTTCAGAACTTCATACTTAGTAGATTAACTTTAGTATTCTTACTATTCCAAGGACTTCATTTCTATTTATCATGATCATAATATTAAAATTATTCTTTCTGGTATCTAAACTGAGAACAAATAGGTGACAATTTTATTTTGTTATAGCTTTCTCTATTTAGATGATACTAAGAGTCTGTCTCTGTAGTCCACAAAGACAAGATTTTCACAGAAAGCCTATGAGACATCAAACAGATTTTGTAGATCAGATTAAAATAAAATAAAATAAAATAAAATAAAATAAAATAAAATAAAATAAAATAAAATAAAATAAAATAAAATAAAATAAATAATAAAAAATAAAAGACTTCAGGGTTAGCAGGTGTGTAGTAGGCTTAAGTTATCTAATAGGTTTAAATAGACCAAAATGTAACATGTAGGTTCTTCAGTATGAAAATCCCTAAGTGTGAAGTATTTCTTAGATCTGACTCTATGCATCAACAGTGCTTCTCTAGGCAGGATTACTTTAACCTGCATTCAAGCTGTTTACAGACAATGCATATCATGTTTCAGGCTTCTAAGAAAGGGCTTCCAACCATCTCCCTGTCTTACAGTGGACACATGAAAACACTGAGAAGGAAAATGAGATATGTAGTAGTGACAGTTAAAGTACAGAATTGGGACACCTGCATTGTATCTGTGGCCACTCAACTGCAGCTTAATCTCACCTTTACAGAAAATATGAAGGCATAGGGCTACTCCAGGGCTGCACTTGATAACTTCCCACCAGGCTAGCAGCAACTGCATACCATAGAGACAGTAAGTAAAATTGGCCTCTGCTTGGGACTGCTCCCAAATTTCACTGTAGCAGTTACCTTGTGGTCTTTGTGACAGCAAACTGTGGCTTTATCTTACATCAGACAGCCTAAACACCTGGACTTTATAGTATGTTGAAAGAAACAAGCTCTTCCAGATGTATTTTGGTTGCAAACAGAGCTCAAAGCCTGCCTTCCAGTCCAGCTGTGGCTTTCTTTTGGCTACCTGTCTTGAAACCTTCCCAAGGAAATGAGGTATTATCCAAAATCCTCCAATTTTCACAACATAGTGGTTGTTGAGATTTATTATTTTTTTTTATAGGAATCATCTTGTACCTAGAAACATTTTGAATTATTTAAAATTATAAGCACCACTTCTTCAACACCTTTTTTTTTAACTACATCCAAGTTATTTTCTCGAAATTATGCATCAATAAAATTATTAGATAAACCTAGAAGACCCATAGTATAAGTGGAGGTATTCTTAGATCATCACTGTGATTAATTCTTATAATTTATGAGGGGATTAAACAAAAGAAAGAAAAAAAAAAAAAAAAAAAAACTTTAACAATAAAATGCCATACATCTTGGTAGAGATCTACATATACTTTTAAAGTAGGTGGAGTTTGTCATAGAACCCCATTTCTACCTGATCTAATTTAATTCTAACTTGACTTGGACTGAATACTATGGGTGATACTACAGGAATACAATGCTCCCACAGTTTTCCAGCACTATCTCTCCAGCCTACACTCAAAGGGTTGAAAGTCTCTAGGAAGAGATTCAGAGGACATTCTAACCAAGAACTTTAAAGCTCCAGAACACATCATTCTTCTGTGGATGTGTACTTTCCACTCAACTTTCCCAGCAGTCTTAACAAACTACAGTTTGACTACACAAATATTGGGTCTATGCCTCTGACCTAAGCAAATCACCTGCTTTGATGGAGTACCTCAAGAGACATTGCATAGGAAGGTTACAGTTCATATAAATATGTTGTGAAATAACATTGCACTGTTACCAAATAGTACCTGAGAAAAGGGATGAATAAAGAAGATCAAAGTCTTTATTCATGAACATCCTGGACATTACAGCAGACAATTCAGTAACTATTGCTGTTAATGTACAGCAGGCAAACACCAGAGCTCCCAGTTATGATTCAGTTGCAGGACTTCACAGAGTAAACACACTGCCGACACACAGCTTTGATAGTGGTTCAGGTTCCAGTTCAAATCAATAAGTTAGTTCAAAAGACAAGTCTGTTTATTGGGTTTATGCGACAAGGTCTTGGTACCAAGGGGGCTGCAGGTGTGGCCTCTGCAAGCCTGTGGAGAGGAGCCCACAAGGAATCCAGTGTCTGGGGGAAGCTGCCGCACATGGAAGACCCATGTTGGAACTATTTGCTCCTGATGGATGGACCCCGTGGTACGGAGCCATGTGGAAAGAGTTTTTGAAGAGCTGCTGCCTGTGGGAAGCCCCCGCAGGCTCAGTTCAGGAAGAACGGCATCCCATGGAAGGATCCGACATGGAGCAGGGTCAGAGAGTGACCATGAGCAGCAGAGATGAAGTATCATGGACTGACCACAGTCCCCATTCCCTGTTTCCATTGCACCTCTCAGGGGAAGGATGTGGAAGGTGTGGATGGGAGGAAGGTGTTTTTAGTTTGCTTCTATCACAGAATCACAGAATTTCTAGGTTGGAAGAGACCTCAAGATCATCGAGTCCAACCTCTGACCTAACGCTAGCAGTCCCCACTAAACCATATCCCTAAGCTCTACATCTAAATGTCTTTTAAAGACTTCCAGGGATGGTGACTCCACCACTTCCCTGGGCAGCCTGTTCCAATGCCTCACAACCCTTTCAGTAAAGAAGTTCTTCCTAACATCTAACCTAAAACTCCCCTGGCTCAATTTAAGCCCATTCCCCCTCGTCCTGTCACCAGGCACGTGGCAGAATAGACCAACCCCTACCTTGCTACAGCCTCCTTTAAGGTACCTGTAAAGAGCAATAAGGTCACCCCTGAGCCTCCTTTTCTCCAGGCTGAACAAGCCCAGCTCCCTCAGCCGCTCCTCGTAGGACTTGTTCTCCAGGCCCCTCACCAGCTTTGTCGCCCTTCTCTGGACCTGCTCAATCACCTCCATGTCCTTCTTGTAGCGAGGGGCCCAAAACTGAACACAGTACTCGAGGTGCAGCCTCACCAGAGCTGAGTACAGAGGGATGATCACCTCCTTAGCCCTGCTGGTCACACTGTTTCTCATGCAAGCCAGGATGCTGTTGGTGTTCTTGGCCACCTGAGCACACTGCTGGCTCATATTCAGCCGACTATCAACCATCACTCCCAGGTCCTTCTCTGCCTGGCAGCTCTCCAACCGCTCATCTCCCAGCCTGTAGCTCTGCTTGGGGTTATTGCGCCCCAGGTGCAGGACCTGGCACTTGGCCTTGTTGAACTTCATGCAGTTGACCTCAGCCCATCAGTGCAGCCTACCCAGATCCTCCTGCAGAGCTTTCCTACCCTCAAGCAGATCGACACACGCACCTAGCTTGGTGTCATCTGCAAACTTACTGAGGGTGCACTCAATGCCCTCGTCCAGATCATCGATGAAGATATTAAAGAGGACCGGCCCCAGCACCGAGCCCTGGGGGACACCACTAGTGACTGGCCTCCAACTGGACTTGACTCCATTCACCACGACTCTTTGGGCGTGGCTATCCAGCCAGTTTTTAACCCAACGAAGCACGCCCCAATCCAAGCCAAGAGCAGCCAGTTTCTTGAGGAGAATGCTGTGGGAAACGGTGTCAAAAGCCTTGCTGAAGTCAAGGTAGACCACATCCACAGCCTTTCCCTCATCCACCCAGCGTGTCACTTTGTCACAGAAGGAGATCAGGTTCGTCAAGCAGGATCTGCCTTTCATAAACCCATGCTGACTGCGCCTGATCGCCTGCTTGCCCTGCAAGTGCTGCGTGATGACTCTCAAGAGGATCTGCTCCATGAGCTTCCCTGGTACTGAGGTCAAACTGACAGGCAACAATTTTCAACAAACTTAGAATCCCAGAAAACTTCAGGATAATTTGGGTGTGAAGAAAAGAGTATTTACATGGTTGTTGTCCAATGAATTTCTCAGGCTAGCATAAGTTAGCACTGAAAATAAGAACAGAAACTCTGGTTTTTGACTACTCTAGACATTTGTTTTCACCCTAGTAATACTTACCATTGTGCCAACTTGTATGTATCATGTGTCCCTTCAAGCATGCCATATGTTTGTATTTTTTGTGGTTTTTTTTTTTTTTTTTCCAGTTTTCAGGATCAAGTTACGTAGAATATCTCGCATCTGTACTATTCAGAATTCACTCTCTCTAAAGCTGACTGGGCAATCCATGGCATTTGATGCTTGGCTCTGGATCCCAAAGAGCACTTGGGATACAGAAGGAATTAAATGTGCTGCAGGACTTCCCCATAGTCTTTCATCCTTGAAACAAACTAAATCCTGAAGGATACTCAGGATACTCGGAGTTTTTCACAGTTAATTTTACCTAGACAACCTCAAATCCATTTTTTACATAGGTATTATCCTACAGTCTCCAGCTGGGTGACTACATAATTAACTACAGTCCAGACATTCAATCCTTCACACTAGGAAATTGGTAGTTTCATATGTATAAATGAACAGTCTACTCCTGTTTATGTATGTATGAGAAACAGACCACAAGATCTAGCTGTATGCACAGGTGCAGTGGGCAATCACTTTATGTGAAATATTTACAGAAAGAAGAAATAGCCTTGTTTCTGATTCCTACTCATTTTTTTTTTCTTGCATCCCAATAAATATGCATTTTGTTGTTACTAGCAAAAGACCATAGGATTTTTGTTTGTTGAGAATACAAGGCCATGGGACTTGTTTGCATTTGTCCCAGTCTGTTTCTTTTAGCTATGATGGCAACTTCCTAGTAGTCAGATTGTGTTTAAGTTAATTACATTCTATCATGATAACAAGTAGTTATTCTGTATATACTGAACTATATATAAAATAAAAAGTGTTTTGCAAGTATGTAAAAAAAGGATGATATAATAAGTCCCAAACTGCAAATGTAAACCAGGATGGTCTTTACAGGAGTACAATCTTGTTAAACCAATGTAGATGTAACAGAAAGAGCAGAAAATTGATCAATAAGAGAAAGATACAGACAGTGTTAAGAAAATGCATACAAATAAACCCAAGCAAATTCCAAGACCAAGAAGGGACCCTTACCAGCATCAAAATTCTTCTGGAGAAGAGCTCGGGTGGCTGGCAACTCCCACCAGCCTTTCTCATAGAAGGTTGACACTGTTACCCATAAGACTCTGGAAGTGTGAGCACGGCACCAGACAAAAGGGGCAGCAACTACAAAGAGTTTTCTTTATTTTAGTGTGTTATTCAGGCTTTCCTGTATTAACTTGGGCTATGAATGGGAAGCATACAGTGTACAGTAACTGGACTAACAATTACTCTTAGCTGTATTTTGATTAGACTGTGAAATTAAACCAATGGTGACTTATTGGATCTGCATATATATGGTGTGTTCCCATTTGCCAATGATAAGACTTTGAGTGTAACAGCTCAAAATTTGAGAAGCTTTGGCTGTTGATGTGTCTATTTCCTTTGCTTGATGGTTCAAAGTCTGTGGAGAAGCAACTGCTTCTAGGAAGCTGGAGGAGGAGTGGTTAATATCCCTTGGACTGTCCATCCCAGCTCTATCTGTGTTTCTTATTGGCTTTCGTTTGGCATACATGGCCACAGCAAGACTGTAGCCACCGAGCCTCTGGGCAGCACATATTGCTGGGAAGTTGGGATCCATCTCTGTTAATAGTTCAAAACCAAAACACTAATCAGTGTATTACAAAATGATAACATCTTTAAAAGACTAACTCCATAGCATCCTAATTCAAAACAAAATTGTAGGGTGTTTTGACTTTGCTTTTTCAATGCCTTTGTTCCCATCTGTAATATCTATAAATTCCTTACCTACATGCTTGAACTTCAGAAGCTATAAGGCTTAGCATTATAAAAAAGCATTTGAGAAAATTAATAGTGTACAATAAATAAGATCTAAAGCCACAAACAAAGCAATGTAAAATCAAATTATTGAGAGGCTTATAGGGAATTAGGCTGGAATCCTTTAGAAAAAAAAAATATTATTCCATTATTATAAGATAAATCAACTCTATCAGCTATTAGTTGATATTAACTGATTGTTATCATAAGGCTATTTTTACAAGGGAACTCATCTATACAAGGTAAGCAAATGAAACCAATCTTAAATCTCATGGAGAATTACTTTGTAATCTTAATAATCTTTTTTTTTTTTTTAATGAAAGAGTTTGTTTTTGAATCCACTTTTATCTTAAGTGAAACAAACCTGCACCTCTTTTCTGGGCTACAACATTACAATTCTTTATACTTCTTGGTTTTATTGTTAATGTCACTGACACATTTTGCAGTGCAAATCTATGACTGATTTGACTTGAAATACGTGTGAACATTTTCAGAATTTTTTTAACCACGTACATTTTGTTTGTGTCTCCCACACCATTATTATTAATTCAGTAGATTTTTTAATTAGTGTCAAGTGATCTTTCCATGGGATGCAAACTGTAAAATCTAAATAAATAAATACATTAATTAATTAATTAATTAATTAATCAAGCACCTGGATTCATAAATTATTCATGACTGCTGTAGTAAGCCACAGGCAGAACATTGCCACAATACTCCTATCCTGCCCAGCCCAACAAGGTATTAACATTCTGTAACAGCCACAAGAATTCAGACAACATTTTTATGGAGAGACAGGTTCTAGTAGCTTTTAGATATGGTTAAAAATTTACTAAATTTGAAAAACACAGCTCTTCACAAATAAGTCTTTTTTCCAGATCCACTTACTTCTCTAGCTCTCTCATGTACTGAATAAGGAAGGGGCTCTGTGGAAAATATGATACTAATTGTGCAATTAAAAAAAACTCACTACATGCACATTTACAGAAAACCTAAAGAACTTATGAAATCAAAACCTGTTATTTCCAACTGAAGTGACTGTTTAAATAAAATACATTTTTTCTTACCTTACTATATGTTAAACAAATAAAACAGAGTTAAGGTTCAGTAAACAAATTGAATTTTGACTTTTTTTGTGTTCCTAAGAACTACATTTTAACCAAATTAAATAAGGTTAAAGGAACCATTTCTCTCTCTCTCTCTCTCTCTGTCAAAAATAACACAAACAAATAAATAAATAAATCAGAATTACTTAACTAAAATTTCACCATCAAGATTTGAAACCTGAGCACTCAGCAATATTGAGACATAGGACTGAATATATTAGCTAAGAGCAAGTGAAGACTTGGTTAAGAAAGAGAGAAACCTCAAACACTGTATGTGCCTGGGGAGAACAGTGAAGAAAACCAATTTGAATCTTCTGCTTTCCACCTTCAAAAGCTAAAAGAAGTCAACAGTGAGTCAAAGGGTCTGGAGGAGGGTGGAGGAGCAAGACACAGAAGAGGAGCAAGACATGGAAGAGGAGCACATACTGAAGACCTGACAGAACTCCCACTGTCAGATGCCCTAGGAGCTTTCCTGCTTCAGCAGGAATGGGATTGGTGGCCTTGGTCCAGATCTTTGTCTGGCACACAGCTAACACCTGCATGGTGCATGTCAATGACAGAATGTAAATGACTGTCCCCTGGCATTTTTATCTCTTAGGAAAAGCCTGACCTAAATTTTGTGGCACAAGGAAAAGGTTCTAGTAATACTAGTATCTAGTATTCATCAGTTCTCTCTGACGAATATCACAAGGCCTACTGTCTTCAACAGAGGAGCCTCAGGTTCTCAAAATAACTGATGTACTAATATTTACAATGAAGAATTTTATACAAAATAAATATACGTCTCTCCACTTGGTACTCATTCTGCCTCTTAAAAAAAAAAAAAAAAAAAAAAAAAAAAGAAGGTGGGGGGGGGAGCTCTGTATTCTGTATTTCTATATTTTCCTATTTGTTTTCTGATTTGGTTTGTTTTTTCTCATTAAGCCATTTTCCAGAGTGACTCCCTCCCCCATTCTCTTCTAAAGACTGACTAGTTCTAACCCCACTGCCACCCAACTAGACCAGGTTGCTCAAAGCCCTGGCTTTGAACACTTCCAGACATGGGGCATCTTCAGTTTCTCTGAGCAACCTGTTTCAGTGCCTCACCACCCAAATAGTGAAGAATTTCTTTTTTATAACTAAACCAAAGCTACCCTCTTTCAGTTAAAACCGTTGCACTTTGTCTACACCCCCTGGTAAAGAGTTGTCCTCATTTTTTCTGTAGACCCTCCTAGGTACTGAAAAGCTGGTATAAGGTACAGAACTATAAGGCTGCTATAAGAACAGAACCTTCTCTTCTCTAGGCTGAACTACCCAGCTCCCTCAGCCTGTCTTCATAGGAGAGGTGCTGCAGCCTTTTGATCATTTTCGTGGCCCTACTCTGGAGTGACTCCAACATTTTCATGTCTTTCTTGTGCTGGAGGCCCCAGAGCCCCAGAGCTGAACACAGTACTCCAGATGGAGTCTCATGAGAGCAGAGAAGAGGGGGAGAATCACTTCCCTTGACCATGCTTTTTTTGATGCCCAGGACATAGTTGGCTTTCCAGGCTATGTGTACATTGCCAGCTCAGGTTGAGCTTCTCATCAACCAACACCCCCAAGTCTCCACAGAGTTGCTCTCAGTCCATTCTCCAATTCTCCATTCAGTCTATATTTATCCTTGGATACATTAAAACTTTTTTTTTTTTTTTTTTTTTTTTTTGCTTTATTTACATCCAAGCACCACTCATTAAAGGAGAGGAGAGGAGAGGAGAGGAGAGGAGAGGAGAGGAGAGGAGAGGAGAGGAGAGGAGAGGAGAGGAGAGGAGAGGAGAGGAGAGGAGAGGAGAGGAGAGGAGAGGAGAGGAGAGGAGAGGAGAGGAGAGGAGAGGAGAGGAGAGGAGAGGAGAGGAGAGGAGAGGAGAGGAGAGGAGAGGAGAGGAGAGGAGAGGAGAGGAGAGGAGAGGAGAGGAGAGGAGAGGAGAGGAGAGGAGAGGAGAGGAGAGGAGAGGAGAGGAGAGGAGAGGATCTTCCCCATGGAAACTCATCCAGAGCCTATGAGTAGTTACCAGAAATCATCCCTGTCTCCACTGCAGTCAACCAGAGCCACAGGCAGGTTGAAATCCCTTGCAGCTTGGTGCTCCATGCTTGCAGCTCCATGACTTTTTGAGGTACAAAACAAGCATGACTCAGAGCTAATGGTCCCAAATCATGTCTTCATTATTGCAAAACAAACTCTTTCAGTGAGGGAAGAACAGCTTCAGCAAAAGATGGCTATTTTTGATCAAGTACCATTAAAATTATTCTCAAGCTCCACCTGGTGGTAAGAAACTGGTTCTTAAGGTCCAGCCCTTAGCACAAAAGGTGAACCTTCTAGGTTCAGTTTGTCTAATTTGTAATTCTTTGCAAGTGTCTGATCTTTGTGGTAACAGAGCAAATTACTGAGTTGTAAATATTATCGATACGAGATGTCAATAGTGATTCTATGGACTATACACACAAGACTGACCATTTTCTTTTCCTTCTAACTAACTTCTAACTTATGTTATGCTCCCATAACATAAAATGTATGCTAATTTACGGAATGATGATGTATGCTCTACAGCTAACAGAAACAATAATTTTCATGCTACTTTGTGGAAAAATATAACAGTACTTGCATAGTGTAACATGGTAACTTATCCAGTCTCAACTTCCCTGCACTCAACTTCCCTGCATGTATTGATGTCTTAGTCCTCTGAGACTTATGACAACTACCTATAGCCTTGTGGAACCAAAACTTGTAAGTCCTCTAAGGTAGATTAAGTTAATTTTGAACACTGTGAGATATGTGCTACCTTTAAAAATTATAAATAAATAAATAAATAAAGGAAGATATTATTATATATTTTTTTAATTTGGGTTTCAAAAATTACAAGGCAACATTTGTAATTGCAAAAATCTCCCATGATTATTGTTCTCTGTAGTAAGCTACTTTTTCAAAACCTGTTGCTTTTCAGTAATGAGGCAAAAATTTCAATCTGGTCTTGAAAAGTAAAGAAGGCTTATCTTTTTTTTTTCCTTAAGTCTAGTTGAGCATCTTTTGTTCTTTTGTTGATGTTTTGTTAGTTTTCTGTTGATATTGTTTTGTTTGTTTGCTTTTCAATCCTGTAAGATGTCTGTGCCTTTTTTCCCCTCCCAAGATCATATTATTATTTATTTGTATCAGCAAACTATCAGTGCTCTGCAATGCAGACTGAGCAAGCTAATGCTTCAGTAAATTGTTACTGCCTCCTGTTACATCTGTTCTGCTCTGTTCACTAATTGCTTGTCAGAACCACTGAGCCATGGCGCCAGCCATGCTGCCACTTCCTCTTTGGTCAGTTTGTCGTCTCATATTAAGCTGAGCCCTGTTGCTTTTTCTACAGCCAGTGTTTTGCACTCAGAATATAATGAAAATCTATTACATTGCAGTTATATGAAAGTGCCAAAATTATAATTCAAAAGAGAGAAAAAAAGTTAATGACTTTTTTTGTGTGACAGTTGATAGTCTCTTACCATAGCAGCAAATTATTTTCCTTGATACTGCTTCACTTCCAGGATTTTACATATCTATATGTATCATTCAATGTGTTCATTATTATTATTATTATTATTATTATTATTATTATTATTATATTTTATGGAAAGGAAATGCTAGAATCAAACTGTGAATGATATAAAATCTGAAGTGATATCTCAAATATTACAATTTTAAAGGCAAGTCGGGAGTGGACTACTGATTTTAATGCTGAACTTTGGTGTTTTATTTTTTCCTTTTTCCTAAAGCAATTTTATTTTCCACATTCTAATTCAGTTCAAAGGAAAGAAAAGAAAGACCATGCCATTACAGATATATATATAGATATATGTACACACATGTATTGCTGGCATACATATACATTTGTATGCAGATATTTCCTCATTTATCAAACACAGCAACAACAGTAAGAACCATTCCAGCTTTACCTTCAATATCTGTTGTCAGTCATGGCTCCCAGATCATAGTGAGATGAGGATACCCCTTCTCACTCCAAGTTCTGGAAAATTAGGTCAATAAAGCTCCTTTATGCAGAATTTCTCAAGCTTGTCTCCTTAGTGTGGAGAAGAATATTTAATCTACACAAAGCAAAGTCCAAAAATTCACAGAATCATAGGATACCTTGAGCTGGAAGGGACCCACAGGGGTGATTGACTCCAACACCTGGCTCCTCATAGGACCACCCAAAAATCAGACTGTATGTCTGAAAGCATTGTATAAATGCTTCTTGAACCCCAACAGGCTTGATGCTGTGACCATTTTCATGGGGAGCCTGTTCCAGTGCCTGAGGCAGATATAGGCAGATACTTCGTACTCTGCAGTCCTGAAAGGAGCAGAGAATCAACACAGTTGTTTAAAATAAAGTTTATTTATAGGAGCTGGACATCAGCATGTGACCTGAGATTCTGGAAATAAGTTTTGCTGTGCACGCTGTCATCGACGTTGTTTATTAATGGCACAGACAGTGGGACTGAGTACACCCTCAGCAAGTTTACAGATATACCAAGCTGAGCGGTGCAGTTCATACAACAGAAGGAAGGGATGTCATCCAAAGGGACCTGGACAGGCTTGAGAAGTGATCCCATGTGAACCTAATGAGGGTCAACAAGACCAAGTGCAAGGTGCTGCACCAGATCAGGACAATCCTAGACATGAGGACAGATTGGGAGAAGAACTCATAGAGAGCCACCCTGCAGAGAAGTACTTAGGGGTTCTGGTGGATGAAAAGTTCAGCATGAGCAACCTGGTCTGGTGAGAGGTGTACCTGCCCAAAACAGGGCGGGTGGACCTAGTTGATCCCTTCCAACACATGCCATTCTATGATTCAACAATTCAATGATTCTGTGATTCTGCAGAACTCTGTGTTTTTTCAGGCCCATAAGGAAATAAAAGAAGTAATAGTTCAGTGATACTGTTATGTATATAACATACAGCATTTTTTACATGCTGTATGAACACAGAACAAAAATACCGTCCCTGTTCAGTAATATTCACAGTCTAGTTTGACACACATGGCTAGATAACTACATTCTAGCCAAGCAGGGGGCAGACACAAAGAAAAGCTAAGACCATCGTGATACATAAATTATCCCAGTGCAGAACAGTCCTTGGCTGATATAGTTTTTCATGGGCAGCAAAGCCCATGAAAATAATATTTTTAAAGAGGGTTTTGATTTTTGTTTGGGTGGTTTTGCAATAGAAAAGAAACAAAATTGAACTGTGCTAATATTTACAGGAAGCTCCTTAACAATTTCCAAGAATGTGACCACAGTAAGCCAGTCAGACACATCAGTTGACAACAGTGTCAGACAGTTGATAGATAGGACTGAGATAGCTTCAGAGAGTCTCAAAGGAGGAGAAATTTATCTATGCAATAGAGAAGGAGACCACAGAACAGAATGTAAGACAGAAGAGATTCTGGACAAGAGCATATAGAATATGGAGAGTTAACTTCATAGGTATAAAAACACATGAAAAAAATTTCCATAAGGAAAGAAGGTACCAAGAATCAGCTTTTCCATCACACTGTCTGTACACATTCTCTTCTCCATCAAGCTCCACAATACGTATGAACTATTTGCCTGTGTGTCAGAGAAGAGTATACTCACCTGAATAACTTCTGATTCCCAACAGGATTCCACAAGGCAAGGCATGGACTGTTGCCTCAGAGCAGCTCAAATGAAGCACTGTGCTCCCCTGCAAATGTTTATCATGTGTTAAGCTTTTAACATAATGTAGCCATAATCTGTCCCTTTGGAAATGTGGGCTGAAGGTGACACAAAAGTTACAAAACTAAATTAGAGACAGAGATGATATTCTCTGAATGATTGAGTAACTGAGTGGCTATAGCAGATCTTCCATTTTTAGAATTAAACACACTTTTATTTTGTAAATTATTTACAGGGGCAAAACATTAGAAACATAATTTTAGAATAATCAAAATCATTTTGCTTAACAAGTTTCTAAGCATGACTCCATATGGGAGTCAAAGTGCTAAAGTTTCAGGACTACATGTAAGCATACGGACTTTGCAGACTGGGGAACATCTGTCCCTTGGCATTGTTGACAATGTCAGCATAGATTTCTACACTGCAACAATGAAAAGGAAAAGAAAAAAATCCAAACCCAACAGCAGTTATATAAATCAAATACAAAAATCTTTACATCTGCATAATTATTATGTCAGAAAAACTTCTGTTTAAACTTCTGATACAAAGCACATACATATGCACAGAAAAAGCAAGCTGCAAAAAATGAGCATTTTTCACAGACTTTGGATAAAGTAAGGCTCAATATATAAGTAATATATTTTCAAGAAAAAAAGCCCATGTGAATGAAAACATGATGGAAAAGCAAAGAAGAACAAGCTGAAAGACATGACACTTCATTTCTGGAGAACTTGAGAGATCAATACCTTAGTCTGTGTAATATTATACACATCTATTCAGAAAGTACGTCCTGAAGTTGATGTGCATGACATTTTCTTTCAAGTAACTAGAATGTAATGCAAAATCTGCAGACAAGATTATTGATCTTTTCCTACTTTTAAAAATGTGATATTATGATCAAATTTATCTGAAATGTAACTTCAATGAAGTTATAGTTGAGGTGAATTCCTGCTTATACATTTATTTATTTAAATTGATGTGTATATTTTTTAAAATCTTTTCTATATTCTGCTTTTAAAGCTGAAAAAGGGTTGCATTATTCAGGACTAATTTGATTATTTCAGTTACTCTGTTTTCGTGCATTTTGAAAGGTAGAATCCCCAAATATTGTCCTTCCTATTTTGCTACTTAAGTGCTTAGATTGCCACAGGGCTGGACTGAAATTGTTCAGGACATGATGAGACTCTGGATTTCCAAGAGGTTCGTCAGCCAGTCAGAATTCAGGCAAGGCAACCAATACATTAGAATGAAATAACAATTACAATGCTGTTTACAAGTTTTCAAGAGTGACTGGGAAGAAAATACATGATGGTTGGAGAAATTACTTTCTTTGTAGTATGGCTTTAACACTGGCAACCATCAAAGGGAGAAATCTTATTTTCTGTTCAATTTATTGATGGGTCTGCACATCTCTGCAAAGCTCAAAGAACATGACATGTTTCTTTAACTAGGCCAGGGTACCCAACCAATTCCTACAGTAACGTACCTTCTACTATTTTCAATAGGATGTCTTTCCTTGCAAGAATTACTTCCTTTAGTAAAAAGAGAGCAATGCTTTTAACATTCATTTCTCTTGCACAAATTGCTTCCACAATATTTATTCTCCTTTTGAATTAACTTTACCTTGGGTAGAAATTAAAATTTCTCTCTATTTTAATGAGATCTTTGCAAAGACAAGGTGTTAATCTGAAATGACCTTACCACGACATATCTTAATTGTTGATGGCAGCAAATGAAATGTGAGTGGACACAGAAAAAATTGCTTCATTAGTGATATAGTCTATAATACCTAAGGAACTACAATCCTCTTTTCTAAGCTGATGGGCCATTTCATCTCATCATTTAACTCCCAAAGTTAGACTGCTCTATCAATGTTTGCTACCAATATACTTGTTTATCACATTATGAGGATATGCTCTTTAGTAGCTTATGGCATATATGATTGTGTAAAATATTGCGTTCACTTACAAACACAAAAAGATTAGCATGTCTTAAAAATATGATATGACTGAATGTATTTTAAAAACATGATGTGACTGAAAACATATGTAAAGACTATATCAACAAATGGATCTGCACTGAGAGATCCCTGTGTTTGCCAAGTATCCTATCGAGACATCTAATTTTTCACATTGGCAGTAGGTCATCACATGTCTCACTGGAAGGAAAAAAAGAAAAAAAAGTCAATGACAAACAAGATATTAGCTACAAAACTTATCTAACCATTGGAAAAGAAGTAGTGTTTCTTTCAAAGTCTGCTATTTACATAACTGTTGTTGAAGTGTGCAGAATTGTAATAGTAAAGCTCTTCCAGGGAGATATTTTGTACAGCAATTTTGACAATTAAATGTATTTATGTGTATGTGGCACAGTGCAGCTTTGCATAATTAACTTTCTTTTAAATATAATTATTAAATGAAATATTTCATGGCTCACCACAGCCACTAAGGCAAGCACATAGAAAATAGGAAACAACAGAACCAAGTTGCCTTTGCAACTTCAATTCAGCATCCTTGTATTTATAAGTTCTTAAATAAAATTATGTAGAAAATAGTGACAAACCCATAAAGGCTAGTTAATTTTAATCTCAACTACATATCATATTTGCTTTTATTACTCTTCTGCCTTTCCTTCAGCGTTCAGGCTGTGCATGGAATAAAGGAGATATAAAAATATAATGGGAAAAGTTAATAGATCGTCAACATGTACATATACAAAGGCTGAAATAAGATGGTATATAATAAGATGGTATATTTAATCACAGCTGTGGCAGTAAAATCTCCCTTAAAACAGAGGAAGAGAAAGAAGGGGAAAAAAAAAAAAAAAAAAAAAAAAAAAAAAAAAAAGAGAGAGAGAGAGAGAGAGAAAATTCCTGCAAATAAGCCATTTTATATTAATTTATATATTATATTAATACCACATTTCAGCATGACATTGGAAGTCAATAGATTTTAATTCAGGTCCTTTAAGCCAGCAGCCTAGAACAAGATCTTTGGATGAAAAGCATAGCTGATGAAGATAAATTATTCTTTGTGTAAACTGACTGCTAGGGAATGGGGAGTGAGGAGAGGAGAGAACAAATGTTGGTGAAACTGCTTAATTGTCCCATCTAAGAAGGTACATGAGGTCTTGCAGCAGTGAATCCAGAATTACTAGCAAAACCACTAGAAAGACCTGAAAACTCCAATCCAGTGCCAAAAATATGGTGTCAGCTGCTCTGCTTCATCTATACGTCTATGGTCTGTGAGGTCTGAATTTGCTTTGCACCTGAGGGTGCAGAAAGTTCAACAGCAGGACTCTGATGACTTTTCAGCATCTATTAATTTGCTCCAAATTAACTACATTTTCATGACTCTGGAATAAAAGCACCCTGTCAAATGTAGTGTTTCTGCTCCTAAACCCAAAGGCAGTAGAGCACTTCAAAGAAGCAAATTGTAATATTATTTGTTAAAGCTTTTTTCTTTTTTCTCCTAAATTATTTTTCATTTTAAATGAATGAGGCATTTTTTACTGAAGCAGTAAAATAAAATCTCTACTCAAGATGTAGAAAAACAAGCCAAGATGATCGGTGTTTGGGGAAGTTACAATAAGCTTAAAATAACAATAAACATATATATATATATATATATATATATATATATATATATATATATACATATACATATATATATATATATATATAAAACAAACTTTACCCGTAATAAAGGTGTTGTTTCTGTTATTCAAGATGTGAAGTAGTTCTGATAGCCCCTTATGGAGCTATACCTTTTCTTAAGACACAATGATGTAGCATTTATAACAAAGGGTGCTCTCAGACTTATGGTTTAGCACTCCAGTTCACTACTGACTGTCACTGACAGTCAATAGTACCTTTGAGACAAAACTAGGTATGGTTGAGGGATAGTTTACTCTAGTCCACAAGACTGAAGATTACTGGGAAAAGGCAACTGAAAGTTTGTCTCATTCGATATCTTCCTCAGTTCTCCAGGACTATCCCAGATATTTCTCTATTCATAAACACCTCTAAGAGCCATCATAACACATTGTGAGACTTAAGACACAGCTATCTCTTCTTAAAAGAACTTTGTAAGCAGAACTTTGTAAGCAGACTGTGACAGCTCTTTGTCTTTACATATTGTCTTTACGTATTCCACAATGAAATGTCACTAGTGTCTTATATGTTGGGTCACAGAGGAGAGCTGGAACAGCTTTGTCCATCCCACAGGCAGGTTGCATTGATAGGTGCAGATGCAAATCATTCTGCCCCACCCATACTGTCAGCCAGGGAAATCAGTTCCTGAGCAGGGCCTTTAGTAAAGTGGCCAGTATCAGGCATCCAATGATTTAAGGGACGCAAGGATAGACAAAATATTCATTTTTCATTTGAACTACCCTATGTACTTTGATTCTCAAAGCAATCATTTTAAAGTGGCTACCGCCCTTTAAAACAATACTGTTAATAAGATAAAAGCAGCAAAAATAATAAAGGTTAGCAGGCAAAATGTAGATGAATAATTACACAAAAAATCTATACACATCCATGCAATCTCTTTGGCAAACACAGTAGAAAATTTCTTGCAATGGACACTCTCTCTCTCTCTACTAAGGGTAATAAACCTTGGAGATTAAATGAAGGAAAGAGAGAAATGAGCCATTTAGCTCTGTTAACTATTCTAACCTGACATGTATGGAATTATACAATAATTAGTATTGAAAGGTTTAACTTACCATTTGGACAGGGCAAAAATGTTCAGGCAATATTAAAATTACTTTTTGCTAATTTCAAAACTGACTCTAATCTCTTAGCTCTGCCAATTTTAAGATTTTTTCCAAATCATTGTGGAAGCTGAATCAACAAAAATGAGTTTTTGGTTGATTAGGAGTACGTCATGATATTCCATTCTTTCAAACACAGAGATATTGAGGTTATTTAAAGGTTATTAAATATTTTCTTCTGTGTACATTTAGATGTCACCTTAATCTCATCAACATTAATCAAGACAAAGTTTCCTACTACAATTCATGAAGATTTTGAAATACAGACTTTGTGTATTTGAATGATCGGTTTACATTATTGAAGGTTGAAAATCAAGAAGGTTAATTTCAAACTGCCACCATTTTCAGTTGAATATGTGTCTCTTCTACCATTGCTACTCAGATTACTAGTAAAGACTGTAAACTCTAGATCTGTCATATAAGGACAAAGAACCAAAAATTTCATAAGTGTAATGCAAAGTGTCTCAATCAACTTTAAAAATTATTTTTTATTTTTTTTATTTTTTTTTTTAAAGAGGGACTTCACTGCAGGAAGTCAGAATTTGGCCTTAAGTGATCCTCAGGTTGGTTAAGCCAGTTTCAAATAAATACTCATCTCTGTGCAAGGTTATGAAAATCCTATTAAATATCACCCTGACTCTCAGGTACAATAGGAAATTAATAAAAATAAAAGTCAGAATTGGGAATGTAGATGAGAAAATATCCTGTAAATGAAAAATGCACCAGAATTTATGGGCCTTGAATCATTTCTCTAGCAGCTGCAAAAATGTCAACAGCAGTAAAACATAAAGAACCAGCAGTGATTTCATTAATAGTACTCCTCTACACTGCAGAGGGGATCATGCTAGCATACACTCGAAGGACAGATATTTCCTTTAAAATTCAAATGTGTGAACTGGATCTTTTCCTGTTGCAGCTTACCTGCTGTTACCTACACAAGTGAAACTGGCCAACTGGAGATCATTAATTCGCAGTCTCTTCGAATCTTTCATTTTCTCAATGAGTGGAACACAGCATGCTGGGGCACATTCTGCTCACAGCAAGAGCATCAAAGAGTTCAGAGACTCTGGAGTAATGACTGCCGTTATGCTAATTCTGCACTTCCAATACCAGTCAAAAAACATCCCCCATGCTATTGCAGGTTGAGAACTACTGTATGTGTGTCCTTGAGCTTTATGTTTTCCCAACGTTAGCACCTCCAGTTAATAATTTATCCTGTCTTTAAAGCAGCCTCTGAAAAATGGAAAGCAAATAGGCTGGCAGTGAGAGGAAAAAAAATAGCACTGTGGTTAAGATACTAAACAAAGACTCAACAAATATGGGTTCAATATTTAGCTCTTCTCTTAGAAGCGCTGTCTGACCTTGGGCAAACCAATAGAAGAAGCGTGAGAAAAGCATTTAACTGAGGCATAAGGAAACTGCCTCATCTATTTAATAGCAAGTTGCTTGGGCTAAAAGGTTGTCTGTTATTTCCTGCAGGTATAACACTTTCATACAACAGGGCAGCAGTAGGGACTTCCAGACATTACTTTAATACAGCTTTACACTAAGCAAAGGTCAAGTGATATTTTGGGATGAAATAAATTTAACATCATAAAATCCAGACTGTCTTAAAGTAGTAGAAAGCTCAAAGATGATTATTCATATAGTGAAGAAGAAGTTGCTGAGAACTGAGATTGATGATGGTGTTTTGTCCATATCTTTTTCTTGCCAAGAAGCTCTCCCATGTAACACCAAAAATCCAATATGCTGATAGAAGCTAAAGTAATCAAAAAAAGTTGAATGCCTGAAGAACTGAAATCCTAGCACAACCTGGAAGGATTTCTAATAGTTAAGATTTCATTAAAAGATAGTGTTTACATGTAAAGCCAGACAATAGTGAGATAGGCCTTACAGGTTGTGACTGACAATGCACCTGCACTCTCCATCCACTAGAGACCTACAAGTTTATGGCTCAGTGACCAAGGACATGACACTCCTTAATTTTAAACTGCAGAAATGCAGCACAAGTACTACTGTTTCATTCTCTTGTTTTTCTTTCAGCACAGGTGACCTTATTCCATTAGGATATTGACAATGAATACAACTGCTTCAGATATTGTTATTGAATTTAATTTCTAGTGAAAAGCTACCTGAGTCCTTCTATGCAGCAACAATTGCTTAAAGTCAGCCTAGGTCTGTAGTAAATATTGTGAAAGTCAAGAGACTTGTAGTGACAGTTTGACAGGCAGAAGGTACATCTCATTTTTCTCTCTTTTCTTTTGTGTGATATGTCAAAAAGAAGATAAAGACATCATACAAAAAATAAATAAATAAAAATCTGTATTCAGATTATCTACTATAGTTGCCTAATTTAGGCAGAGAGGCTGCTCTCTACTGTCTGTACATGAAGTGAGTACAGCAATCCTAAATAGCAGATTGTCTGAATTTCTCACCTGGTCTTAGATCTCACAATATTTTGGAGAGTTATTTAAACACCTGTTATAACTTAGGTTGATAAAACCTCAAGTTAAATGTACGAGTTTTCTTTTCAAGGTCACAAGAAATAGTACAATACAAAATCTCCAGTGAGACTAAAATAAAATAATAATAATAATAATAATAATAATAATAATAATAATAATAATAATAATTCTAGAGCATTCATAGAATCATAGAATGGTTTGGTTTGGATGGGATCTTAAAGACCAACCAGTTCCAGCCCCCCTGCCATGGGCAGGGACACCTCCCACTAGACCAGGTTGCCCAAAGCCCCATCCAGCTTGGCCTTGAACACTTCCAGGGATGGGATATACACAGCTTCTCTAGGCAACCTGTTTCAGTGCTTCACCGCCCAAATAATGAAGAATTTCATTCTTATATCTAAACTAAAGCTACCCTCTTTCAGTTTAAAACCATTGTCCCTTGTCTACAGTCCCTGCTAAAGAGTTCCTCCCCATGTTTTCTGTTGGCCCCCTTTAGGTACTGAAAGGCCGCTGTAAGGTCTCCTCAGAGCTTTCTCTCCTCTAGGCTAAGCAACCCCAATCATCTCAGCCTGTCTTCAAAGGAGAGGTGCTCCAGTCTTCTGATGATTTTCACGCCCCTCCTCTAGACCTGCTTTAACTGGTTCAAGCCTTGTGCTGGAGAGCCAAAGCTGAACACAGTACTCCTGGATGGGTCTCACAAGAACTGAACAGAGGAGGAGGATCACCTCCTTTGACCTGCTGGCCACACTTCTTTTGATGCATCCCAAGATATAGCTGGCTTTCTGGGTTGCAAGCGCTCATTGCTGGCTCATGTCAAGCTTCTCATCAACCAACACCCCCAGGTCCTTCTCCTCAGGGCTGCTCCAATGCATTCTCCCACCAAGTCTGTATTTGTGCTTGGAATTGCCCTGGCCCAGATGCAGGACCTTGCACTTGGCCTTGTTGAACCTCACAAGGTTTTCACAGGCCCCTCTCAAGCCTGTCCAGGTCCCTCTGGATGGTATCCCTTCCCTCCAACATGCTGACCACAACAAACAGCTTGGTGTTATTGGCAGACTAGTTGAGGTTGCACTTAATCCCACTATACATGTCACCAACAAAGATGTCAAACAGTGCTGGTCTCAATACTGACCCCTACACTCATCACTGATCTCCACTTGGGCGTTGAGCCGTTGATTGTAATTTTTTGAGTGTGACCATCCAGCCAATTCTGAGTGGTCCATCCATCAAATGAATGTCTCTAGTTTAGAGACAAGGATATTGTGTGGGACAGTGCCAAATGCTTTGCACTAGTCTGGGTAGATCATGTCAGTTGCTCTTCCCCTATCTTGCAGCTCTGTTGTAGAAGGTCACCAGATTTGTCATGCTCAATCTGCCCTTAGTGAAGTTATGTTGGCTGTCACCAATCACCCCCATATTTTCCATGTGCTTTAGGTTAGTTTCTAGGAGCATCTGCTCCATTCTCTCCGATCAACAAAACTTCCAAATATGAACACTAATTTAAGACAAAACCAGAATGTTTCAGATTCTTTCAAAGAAAGATACCAAAGCCACTACGAAGGACATTCCATGTCGCATATAAATGGTAATTGTCACTATCAGACCTTTGACTGTACTTGAATGGACATCTATCCCTTTTCAACTCCCCTCCCCCCCAAATGTACTACTGAGACTTCAAAATGGAACAAACAAATCAAGTAGCTGAATAACAGGAAAGCACACATATCTTTCTTACTCCTAGTTTTTAAAGTTGAAAATTTTGATTTCTGGGAATTTCCATAGACAAGTAATCCAGAGTTTACTTACCAATCCTTTTCTGAATTTTCTGGCAATGATAACAATATTTTAAGAAAAACATGAAGTTAGAACAGCATAGAACAGAACAGCATGGTTGGAAGAGACCTTCAAAGATCATGTAGTTCAATTGCCTGACTTTTTCAGGACAAAACGAAAATTAAAACGTTTTATTGAGGGTGTTGCCCAAATTCCTCTTTCACAGGCATGAGGAATCAACCACCATCTCTAGGAAGCCTGTTCTGGTATTTGACCACCCTCACAGGAAAAAAATTTTTCCAAATGTCCAGTCTGAACCACCCCTGGTGAAGCTTTGTGCCATTTTCACATATCCAATTAGCAATAAAACCTGTGGCATTAGCTGTAAGAATGTCAGAAACAAATTCTACAAATGCCAAGATTTTTAGTTATGCAAGAGTGCTGAAGATTACAAAAGCAAAGAGGATCATCAAGAAGATACTTGCACACCCTGTCTCTAACCCTTCCATAACTGAAAAACAGGTGATGGATGAGGTACAGGCTACATAACTCAGCTACCTCTCTTTTCACTAAAGAGGCTTATTTTCTGCTATGCTGAGCAAGGTAAAACAGAGGGAAACCTTATCTACCAAACATAAGTGTTAAGATCACTACTTCTTTACAAAGTTGCATTTCTTGCTCCAAAGCATCTGGAGTAACTCCAACTCTTTAATACAAGAATCTGCAAAGGGAGGATACACATATGTCACCCAAATGCAAAATGTGAGATGAAAGTGTTTAATTAGCATCCTCTTTACTGCCAAAGTCAAAGCTCATCTATTCCACTTCATCACTTTTACCTGGCAGAAAAAAAAAGAAAAAAAAAAAAAGCTTTTCCCAGTTCCACAAAAGATTCATCTGATCTGTAAGGCCTTTGGAGCTGCATAGGAGTATCCCAATCAACACCCTGATATCATGCATTTATTCACCATTGCTTTTTCTCTGTACAATGAATGTATCAATGTTAATGTCAAAAAATGATATATATATATATACATACGTATACATCTACACATATACATAGATTTGACTACCTTGCATAACATACAAGTATCATAACATCATTTGTAAATGTGACAACTTTCAGGGACATTACAAAATTACTATATCTCCCTTCTGCTGAGCAATAGAACACTCTTAAATCATTTCTTCCCATGCAACAAAAGAATCAAAGAAAAATACCAAAAATGGGGTGGAACACGTTTAATTATCCATGAGGTGTTTGCAATGCAAGTTAACAAAATATAGAACAGTATAGTCTTGAGATATGTAAGATAATTTTCACTCCATCTAAAAACCTTGACTAGATTCAAGGCTAGTGCATTTTTGTCTTCTGCAATTTTAAATAATTCCCACAAACTGCATAAAGTGCTTGCCAGTATGTGACCTTCAAAGATATTACAGAGATGGAGACATAATAATTTCCGTGCTATTTTCCAGTCTCTTAGCTGAAATAGAATAAAAATTTTGTAATCAGTTTCAAAAAGACGGTAAGTCTCCACTCTCTGGTACTCTCTAAACCTTAACTTCTACCACAGTAATGCAAAGGACTTTATATGGCAAGGATCCTAATGTTCTTTCACTCAAGACGTCATTGAAAGTCCTTGAAAACACCACAGAAAGGGAATCAATGAACCTCTGATAAAATTCTTCAGTCATCCCCCCAGCCCCAGGGGAAGTTCCCTTTCTCACTGATAGAAAAGCTATACCCACATCCATCTTTTCTGTCTCTCAAACAAGTCCTGTTTCTCGTTTGCCAAAGCTTGAAAACCTGCATTCAGTTCTTTTAAAAAGCTGTGGAACAAGAAGAATGATTTATTCCTAAAAGAGCTTTTTTTTTTTTTTTTATCTTTCCTGAGCTACCTGTAATTTGCCAGCAGGTCCCCACCAGGCCTACCCCCAGCTGTGATGGCACAGCGCTACTATGTCCCTCTTTGTTCTCTTTGCTTTATATCCTACAAATAAAAAAGAGAAGCTGCACAGCTTTTTATCATCAAGGACTTTGCAAATTTAGTTTTATCCTTCATTTGCTTTTAAGTTTCCCCTGAATGACATATACTCCATATTTCTCTGGCAGCCATGGAGACTAGTCAAAGGAGTAAATACTAATGTATTCCCAAAAAGGAATATGGAAAGGCCACCAGGCTCTCCTTAGACAGTCTCCACTTTTCTCCCAGGAATCACAAAATTCTGAATCTATTTCTTCCATAAAACAATGTTTTCTTCTCCTAACTGGAGTTGTATGACTGAGAAACCATCCCAGGGGCTACCAGTAGCCCAGTCAGAAATCAGTATCTCTGTGTTAGTCTAAGAAGAAGTCAAAGAAAATGTTTGTCTTTTGGCAAGATTTTCTCAACTTTTGCTCAATTTTCCACTACAGAATTCAAAGCTTTTATTGTTTAATTGGGATACCCACATTTTGCCTGTTGACAGACTCCACATCTCTACAGATAAGATGTTTCTCTACTGGTCCATACAGCTTAAAAACAATGATCTCTATCAAAAATACCTGTAATTTGTTCATGAAAAAGGGCATACCTTTAGAAGTCCTTGATCCTCCACCTATTAACAGGTTTCAACTTCTAAGTTACTCCATAAAATATAATCAAGTGTTTTGGTCCAAGTTTTTACACTTACTTAAAGTCCCAGACTATATGTTAAAATCGTCTATGTTAATAAACTCTCTGATCATCATTCTTGTGCTGTGGAACGCTTTCTGATTTTGATCACTTCATTACTGACCCCAAACAGAACTGATCAATGTACTCTACCAGGTGACGTTTTCTTTGAAAATGTGTTTGATGAGCACAAACTGTTTCATAAATGTTATCTCTGGTTCAAGAAAATATTGTGAAATAGAAGGCAGGATCTGAAGGGACAAAGCCACTGGCAGTTGATTCCAGGTATGTCTCCCTATAACACAAAGACCTCAGGAGTAAGGGTGTTCCCGGGAGGTTTAACCCAAAGCCATTTTCTAGCAGAACATTTTTCTGTCCACAAACTGAGAATCCTTCTATGAAGAAATAGCAATGGAAACAAGAATTTAAAACAAAATTATTTTCTCCAACCAGAGCCCAAGGTTATCCTTGTTCCTGGGCAACTGAAGCAGCTTACACAAACTCAATATAAATATAAAAATATGAAAGAAAAAAAAATATTGAATGTAATTCCTTATTAACTTGACTGAGCAACTGAACCCCTAAGATAGACTGCAGCTCAGGTATTCTCTAATACAAGTGTCTGTCATTCACACACATGTCCCTCTTTCTGGTCCCCTTTGTTCAAGACAGTGAGATATTTTCTTGTTGCAAGAACTTCAAAAATGTTATACAGTTCAAATGTCTGCAGGCCTCCTTTAACTACTATGTCTTTATTTTTTTCTATTTAAAACAAACAAACAAACAAAAAAAAAAAACTCTGCTTTCTTATTTATGGTTATTTTACTGCACAACTCAAATCTTACCTTTGTCTAAAGATTGTGCCATAATCTGTTTGCCAGCCTAATGTTTTAGAGGTTTCCACATTAGTAACTGTAGCAAGTGCTTCTACCCTCTTTCTTTTCATACCTTCTCCTTTCCTCTTGTAATTAATCAGACCTTCTTCTGCAGACTTTTTTAACGCTCATGCACCAGTCCTGGAATATCCTGTCTCTCAGTCTTTCCACTCTGCTTAACACATTCACAATTTGGTATCAGCAAAGGATTAGATCCCTTTTTCCTCCCCTGAAGGATGAAATAGCCTTGCCACTCAAAATGTGATCCTGCTCAGGACATCTCCAGCTGTTGTCTCCAGGCAGAACCCTGTGGCTGAAAACTAAACTCTCCCTAATATGCCATACCCCCTTTTAGGCCTATGAATTGGTCATATGCTTTTTCTCAATATCTTAAGTTCTCATGCTTGAGAAATACAAGTGTGGATCTTTTCAACCGTAAGGGTTTGCACTTTGGGACTGCTGTATACTGAAGACTATATAAAGACTATATCAAGACTATATGAACTTCCACTGTTTGTGGCTTGACCACATTTGCCTAACTAGTTAAAGATGGCTTTCACACATATCTTTGCTCAGAAACCAAATCCCCATTCTCTTCTCTTTCTCTTTCTCCTTCACTTCATTATTGGGCAGCCCCATAACAGACAAAACAGCTAAGTGCCCCATGTTAGATAAGCACCAGTTTCAGCTGGCTCCAAAAGGGATCCACTGTCACCGGCCTGGGCAAAGCCAGTAAGTGATGTTGTTTGTGCCTCTGTGAGAGCCTATTCAAGGAAAAAACTGCTGTGCAACAGCAACTGGGAGATACAGGAGTGAGAAACAGCCATGCAGCCCCCAAGGTCAGTGCAGCAGGAGGTTTTCCAGGCATGGAGCAGCAGTTCCCCTGCAGCCTGTGGAGAGGACCCTGGTAGAGCAGGCTGTCCCCCTGCAGCCCACAGGTCCCACATGGAGCAGATCTCCACGCTGCAGCCCGTGGTGGAGCAGGTGGATGTGGCCTGGTGGAGGCTGTGGTCCATGGAGAGGAGCAGGCCCCAGGGCAAGAGCTGCAGCCTGTGGAGAGGAGCCCACGCAGGAGCAGGGGGCCTGGGGGGAGCTGCCGCCCATGGGGAAACCCGTGCTGGAACAATTTGCTCCTGGGGGATGGACCCTGTGGTACGGAGCCAAGTGGGAGCAGTGCTTGAAGAGCTGCTGCAAAGTGGTGGAGACAAAGCATTAGGGACTGACCCCATTCTCCACTCCCTGTTCCCCTGTGCTGCTCAGGGGGAGAACATAGTAAAGAGTGGATGGGGGATGCTTCTAGTTTCTCACTGTTCTAGTCTGCTAGTGATAGGCAATAAATTATATTAATCTCCCTATGCTGAGTCTGTTTTGCCCGTAACGATAAATGGTGAGTGATCTCCCCATCCTTATCTCAACCCTTGAGGCCTTCTCATCTTATTTTCTCCCCCTTTCCCTTTGAGGAGGGGGAGTGAGGGAGCACTTGTGGTGGAGCATAACTGCCCAGCTGAGTAAAACCACCACAAATGTTTAAACTCCAACACCTGTGCCTGAAATCATCCTGAAGGGAGAACTAAGAAAGAAAAAGAGATGAGGTGATGCCTCTTTCCCCAACATACAGATTCATATAGAGTGGTTGAGATTGGAAGGAATGGAATTTCCTATATTTTAGTTCATGTTTATTTCCCCTTGTCCTTTCACTGGTCACAGCTGAGCCAGTCTGGCTCCAACTTCTTTGCTCTCCCCCATTAGATATTTGTGCACATTGTTAACATCCCCCTGAGCCATCTTTCCTCCAGGTTGAAGAGTCACACTTCTCTCAGTCTTGCATGACTGTACTGGGTCTGGCTGGAATGTTAACTTTCCCGGCAGAAGCCCATACAGTGCCGTACTCTGTACTTGTAGCTGGAACAGCAGTGTTATCACACCAGTGTTGTGTCTACTGCTGAGCAGCAGTGGCACAGCATTGGGCCTTTCTCTAACCCTCCTAGGGGGTGGGCAAAAAGTGAGGAGAGAAACATCACTAGGGCAGCTGACCTAAACCAATCAAAGGGATATTCCATACCATGTGGTGTCACACTCAGCAATAAAAGGTGGAAACAGGAAGAAGAGGGGAGGGGTGGGCGCTCGTTGAGAAGACGTCGGTCCTCCTCTCGAACACCGGCTGCGTGCGTTGAGGCCTTGCTTCAAGGACGTGGTCAATCATCGCTCATTTGTGGGAAGTAGAGAGTAATTTCTTTCCTCTGCACTTCCATATAGCTTTCATTTATTTTGTTTGTTTGTTTTCCTCCCTTTTTCCCCTTTCCCTTTTATTTCCCCTTAGTTAAATTGTTTAGTTCATGGTAGTCTTTATTTAATTATTATAATTATTTCCCTTTAATTAAATTATCCTTATCTCAACCCGTGAGTTGTTCTTTGCTTTACTTCTCCCGCTCCTCATCTAAAGAAGGGGGAGTGAGAGAGCGGTTGTGGGGTTTAGCTGCCCAGCACGGTAAAACCACCACAATGACAGATGCTCTAGTCCCTTCAACATCTTCACCGTAATTCACAAGACTCAAACCTGTATGTCCATTTCTCTCTTGTACTGGGAAGCTCAGACATGGACCCAAATCTCCAAGTGTGTCTCACCAGTGCTGAGTAAAGGGGAAGGTTCAACTCCCTTGACCTGCTGGCCTGACTCTGTCTAACATAACTCAGGATGCTATTGTCATTTTTTATCACAAGGACACATTGCTTGCACATGCTCAAATTGTTGATGACCAGGACCCTCAGGTCTTTCTCTGTCAAACTGCTTTTCAGCCAGTCAGCCCCTAGTGTGCAGTGGTGCCTGGAGTTTTTCTTCCCCAGGTGTGGGTTTTGACATTTACCTTAGGTGAATTTCATGATGTTCTGGTTAACCCATTTCTCCAGCCAGTTGACATCTCTCTGAATAGCAGCATAACCATCTGCTAACCATTCCTCCCACTTCTGTTTCACCTGCATACTTGCTAAGGGTCTTCTCTTTCCCACTGTCCAGACCAGTAAAGAGTATTGGCAACAGTCTTGACCCCTAGGCTATGCCACTAGTGACTGGTGTCCAGTGGACTCCATAGGATTGATCATAACCAGAGCCCAGCAATTCAGTCTATTTTTAATCCACTTCCCTATCCATTCATTTGACTTTCGTCAACTTTTCTGTGAGGTTATGTCAGACATATGTGAGGTTTTGTGAGGTTATGTTTCCCCTTCATAAATCCATGTTGACTAATCCCAATTCTCTTATTCTCTTCTATATGTTTGAAAATTGTTTCCAGATTAGTTGTTTTATCAGTTTCACTAGGTGAGGCTGACCAGCTTGTAGTTCCCTGAGTCCTCCTCTTTGGCCTTCCTGAGTATAGTGTAGTATTTGCTTTCCTCCCATCCTCAGGAACCTCTTCTGAACATTTCTGAGCTTTCAGAGGTACTTCAGAGTAGACTTGCAACGACACTAGTCAGCTCCCTTGGCACTTGTGGGTGTACCCAATTGTACCCCATGAATCTGAGTATGTCTGGTTTGTTTAAGTGGTCTGGGGAAGAGACGTTCATTGCCCCAAGTTTTACCACATGGTCTCAGGGACCTAGGATTGCTGAAGGCCAGTTTCACACTGCTGTGACTGAATCAAAGAAGGCATGGAGTATTTCAGACTTTCTGTGCTCTTTGCCACTAGGTACCTTTCCCTCTTCTGCAGCAGGCCTGCATTTACTCTAGTCTTCCTTTTCTTTTGCCTTATACCTATAGAAGCCCTTCTTATTGTCCTTCACATCCCTTGTCAGATTCATCTCCAGGTGGGATTTATTCTGCATCTGAAAATGTCTTCTCAATAAAACTGAGAATATGTCAGTTTCAACAGACTTTTAGCAGTAAACATTCCATCAGACAAGTTGGCTGCCAATATATTTGTAATTATATAATGACAGCGTTCCCAGGCCCCAAGATCTGCCAGTATAGCATGGCTTCATCCATACCATCAAGGTCTCCTAATCTTCAGAAAAAGATTACCATATGATGTAAATACTGTATTCCAAGTGATTCACTGGGATAACACCAAAAATATGCCTGGGAATTGTTCTTGATGGCAATGGTAACACTAAGCAAAAGTGTGGCAGAGAATATTCTAACATCACAACAGCATGTGTGAAAGGTTTACAGTACCTGGAAACATTTCCTGGCATTGTTTAATCTTTAGCTCTAGAATAGGTTTTTGTGACTCAGTGTGACACAATAAGTACATTAAGGTATTATGATATATCACCAAAGTGATATTCATGGGATTCTTACCGAGTTGCATCATAGCAGACACAAGACTACTCAGCATTTCATTAAAAATGAGTTAGAGTATGTGTGTTTATGTTCCTCTGGTTTGGTTACAGTTTCCAGTTAGGATGCTTTTTTTAATCTATTGGGTTTTCTTCAAGTCCCTTTGAACCTACTGGTAGGCACTGTATGAAATCTATTAACCCTCATTGGTAAAAGTTTATGATTACAAGTAAAAGGAAATGTTTATCAACACTACACACCTATACTAAGGCTGAAGCAAGGATTTTTACCCCAGCACTCATATTGTCATGCTCATCACTTAAGATATTTACTTGAGTTACCTCTGTTTTTGGCCTTGCATACCTGTCCTGATCCAAGGTTTGCTCTAAGCTGTATAAGATCACAAAATTTTCTAGAGAAAGAAAAAGACAAATTAGATACCTGTTTATATACTTTTTTTACCTTTGCGTAAAGTGTTAAAGGTAGAGAGGTGCTAGCCTTTTACGCTGTCTTTGGATCTTCTAGTATAGCCAGTGAGCTCTTGATAAAAGATGACATAGCACTGACTGAATATTCTAACAGGTTCAAACAAACTCATGGCATTCAACGCTGTGGCACAGACAACAAAAACAAATACACATGAAAAAATACAATGTCCTCCTGAGTTAAGAATATTTCAGATAAAAACTGAAAGAGTTGAGCTATCTGTTACTGTGTGCCCCGCATGTCCTCTTGGAAAATCAAATGTGGCACAGAGCAAATGTGAGCATAAGTGCCAAGCTGGACCTGGCATATCTAACGAGGTACACATTACTTCTGCCCATAGGTCAGCCACAGATCTGCTGTAATTTCAGCTCTGTCTCAGCTTCATCTCCTCTGCTTCAAACAGTAACAAGAGTAAACAAGAGCAAGAGTAATTTTCTCTGCATCCCCTGTGTGGTTCTTCCAGTGCATCAGAGCATTTGGAAGGCAAACTTCAGTATGCATCCAGATTGCTTCAGCTGGTAACAGCAGGCATTTTAAAAACATGAAACAAATACATGGCTCCATTTCTGTGAAACATGGATGGCATGCTACTGATACTTGTACATCTCCAGCACCTATGTGTATTATGATATGTGATTGCATTTTCTTGAAGAAACCTATTTATTTATGTAAAGAGTAAATTTTAATTCCCTGTTATTTTTTTTCTAATAGACTTCAAATTATCTTACACATGTTAATAATGCATTATTAATATTTTAATATTGTACATTTTTACAACTAACTATCATTTACAACTAACTATCATCTTCAAAATACGATGAGACTTACTAGCTGAGAGTTAAGGTTGGTTAGGTTAGAATTAGTCGAAATAGGAATTAGGAATTTTGATTCCATATTCCCCCTTGCACATAACGTACAGAGCTTTTTATTGCTTTGAGTCACTTATTATTTCCAAAGTCTTTCAAGACAGCATATTAAAGGTCATTCTTGGGTATAAAGTTATCAGTGAGGACAGAATAGGAAAAAAAAAACACTATATTTTTAACTGATGAGCAGACCTGGTTGGCTCAGGGGAAAATAAATAAATAAATACATAAAAATAAGAATGATAAAAAAAAAAATAAAATTATCAAGAATGATATCTTTGTCACTGCTCCATGTATGCAAGATGATTCAAACTATCTCATAAGATAAATGCTTCCTAGCTGCACTTCTGTGGCTCAACAGAAACATCATTCCTTCTTTATTTGCAGATGTATAATAAGACCCTACTCTTTTCATTAAAGTTGGAGAAATAATATAGAAAAACTTTTGTCCTTTAGATGTTGCATAGATACACAGAGAACATACAATTACCTATATCTAAGCACTGCAGGGCTTATCTTTATGAGAACTTGTACAAAAGAAAGAACTTGCTTGTTTTTTAAACTCAGTAAGGACTAACAAAATCTATCCTGTCCTCAGGAAAAGACAAAAATTGTTCTTTCCATACTCTTCCAAGAGAATAGGGACGGAGGGTCTCTCCTCTAGGAGTAACAGTTTGAGGAAGTGATCTGTTTAGAGGCACTAGGTAGCCAGAAATCCCTTTTAGTTTTAACCACTTGTCTGAAAGATATAACCTTTCTCTCAGGGACTGAAAATTTTCTCTTTTCCCTCAGTTAGACAAGTAGACTATCACTGACCTATGAATCAGTTCCACCTCCATTCTTACAAAAAATACTGTATTTCTAAAATGCCCTCCTTCAAAGGATATAATATCACACAACATCCTTGGAAATTAAAAATGGTAGAACGTCTTGTTTAGAGGAAAACAACTATTCGATGTCAGGTTGGAGATTCTTGTACAAGATTATCCTTGTAAACTCACCTGCAAAACCATGACTGTTTCTGCAATTTAATGACTTTTTTTCCACCTGAACATTACAAACCATCTTCAGTTAAAGAAATATATCTTATATCATTGCCTCATCTGTGGTTTGCTCTGAATCTAATTAAAAATATGAGAGATACTAAAAACAGTGAGTCTGTTCTCTCAGATTATCACGTTCTCTATGGGAGTCAATGCTATATTCAGGGCAGTTACACACAGAATCTGCAATGTTCAGTAGCTCTTCCATGTGCCAGTATACAATTGTGTGTTAAAGCCAATTAAGAAGGAAAGCTACAAAAATAGATTATACATACATATATATATATATATATATATAATTTTGCAGACCTTCGTAAAATGCTAATTATAATTTTCCTAGGGAGTTCTGCACTCAGAGGAATGAAGCTATATCAAATAATTAGCAAAACAGTTTGTGGTGGTTTTTTGTTTGTTTGTTTCACAAGATGATGCAGAACCCATTTTTCCTTTGCAGAGGTTTGGTACAATTTTTCAGAATATCCTTTCTGAAAGTAATCTCCTGAACTTTACTAGATCCTTCTTGAAAATATTTCACAGTCCTTTAACACACTTCACATAATGGATTCACACCATTCTAACTAGCTGCACTTGCAGTTTCCATGGGTGCATAAATTGTCCAGTTCCAGGAAAGATTGTGCCATGATAAGGATAAAAATATTCTGCTGTGGCCATTCCCCTTTCACAGGTCCAAAGCATATGTGTTGTCAAATGTTAAGCCAAAGGGGAATGATGGCTACAAGGACACTGATGTGCCTTCCTGTCCCAGCCCATCTGCTGTGATTCCTTTGTAAAATGAAGGGATTAGTTTGGACTGTCTATTTACTATGATAGGATAATAGGCTTGCTTGTGGCAAAGAAGGAAAAGACTCCATTAGCATGTATACACAAGCCTGAGTTGCTCTAACTTATTTAAGAAGAAGAGTTAATATTCACACAAGCTATTCTGTCATTGATAGTGGTGTGTTTTCATGTAATCTGACATTACTGGAGGGCAAAGGCATCTCTATCAGCCTATGGAAACATTACACATAGTACACATTCTTTTATTTCCCTTTTACTATTTTGCCAACTGTATAAAAATCACTTTCAATTCCATCCTATATGACATATTAAAAAAATGTTATCATGCATAAAGTCTATTTGGCATTGGGAATCCTAACTCACCAGCATCACCTCTGCTAGTTATTTCTCTCAACTGACTGATTGTAATGAGAGCAGGACATTCACAGTTAATTTATGTTTAATTCCTGTACTGCGTTTCCTTGGGGGGGGGGGGGGGGGGGGGACAGGAATGGAGGAGGAGGGGAGAGAGACAGAGAGGTGGAGAAAGAGAGAGACTTTGCTGATGAATTTCTTGATTCTCACCTGCTCTTATGAGAAGCACTTCTGAACATTCAGACAGCAGGATTTCCTAGAAACACGGCACAGGGTCTATCTTAGGACCTTGCTGCTTCCAACACAGTATGGAAAACTTTATCCTCTCAGCTTCAAATAATGCAGCAATTTCCAGCTTCTCTGTGGTTTGCTCTTGTGAAGACTCTTGTTAACCACTGGCCTTGGGAAACTCCTGGATGAAACTTTCACTTTACAAAATAAGATATGGCTGGAAATTTTGGGAGAGATCTTCCCAGAGGCTTATTACATGTTTATCTTTCATATGACTTGATAATTCAGAAAATCAATCTAAGAGTTCCATATGCATTGCTTATTGTGTTTGTTTATTTTATAACAATCCTATATCCACAGTTAACGCAACCTGAATGTCTACAAACTTTATGGTAGTTCCTGGTCTTCATCATTATCTCCTTTGATATGTTCTTCTTACGGCTCCAGCTTTATACACAAGCAGCTCAGGCAAACTACTATAACTCAGGAGAAGCCAACAGATTTGATCTGAATTGAATCCCACTCTAAATTTCTCAAGGAAATCATTAATGTAGCTTGATACACTCTCAAAATTATGGTTTACCTTTCCCTAGATGAATGGTATCTACGTGTTTCTAAACAGAATGCCTTTCCCCAAAAAGGAAAAATCCAAAATACCCATACTTTCCAGCAGAAGGCCTATTTCTTCACTTCATTGCAATTCACATGCAACATGGCCAGTGACAGGACAAGGGATAATGGGTATAAATTGAACCACAGGAGGTTTCATTGCGATATGAGAAAGAACTTTACAATTCAGGTGACCGAGTACTGGACCAGGCTGCCCAGAGAGATTGTGGAGTCTCCTTCTTTGGAGATATTCAAAACTCACCTGGATGTGATCATGTAACATGCTCTAAGTGACCCTGCTTGAGCAGGGGGGTTGGACTAGATGATCTCTGGAGGTTCCTTCCAACCTCAACCATTCTGTGATTCTGTGATTCAAGACCCTGCAGCAAACTGTACTGTGTGCATATTCATTCTAACTTTTTATCAGCCTGAACTATATATCCAGTTCTTCCTCCAGTGTATAATAGTACTGGAAAGATTAAATATTGATTTTCTCATTTTACTTTAAATTATTTAGAGGAGGGGGGAGGGAAGTGCATTCTTTTGAAATCATGGCTTTCAATATACCACAGGAGATATTATTCAGATTTATTTTGTTACCATGTCTTACAGTATGAAAACACTATGGACATTGAACAGCATAGTCTTTGCATTAGTTTGTTCACCATATAGGAAGAGAAGTCAGAAACAAACTGCTAATCAAACTGCTTGGCTTTCGATCATTGCATTATGTGCTTCGATTTTTCATAGTGTTCTACTACAAGTCAAAAAATACTGCAGTTAAAGGTGTGTGAACACCTTTACTTGATAAATGAATCAGGGTATGTATGACATAGGTAATTCAGTGTAACCTCACAATGGTTCTCATATCCTAGTGTGCCTCAGTTTTATTCAAAGAGCATGCCTTGGAATAAAAGGCTGTTCTACTTTGTATATGAGACAATACTGACTGGATGATATTATTGATTAGTTCAAAATATTCCAGAAAGGTGTAAAGTCGTACTGCGTTCTGTATTGTGTGGACACCTCCTCAATTTGCCAGCCTCAGTTGTCTGATGCTGACAAGGAGGCCCATTAATGTCATTTATCATGGAAAAAATATAGTGCAGTCAGTCATGCTTTGTAATAAGATCATCAAGGAGTGAACAACCATATCAGAGGGTAACAATTTTCAGTGGCTTTTTGCCTGAGGTTAGATTGGAAAGGGTGACCTTAAGGCGAAAAGCTTCTGGTCCTATTGCCAAGCTCTCAACAACAATCTTCAGTCCTACTCACTAGGACAAACTATGGCCTATAATACACTGAAAATTTGCATTTACTAGGATATGTTTTCTTAATATTTGGTAACTCTACATTCATTACAAAAACAATCAGAAAAAAAAATACCGTTGCTATTGTACAAAATAAGCTCCAGTAGGCAAGCAGAAATACACATATTAAATCACAAGACAGAGCCTCAAATAGCACCCCTCCACACCCCTAAAAAAACACCACAAACTTGAAATTCATTCCATAAAACTCAAATTTCCTCTTAAGTAGTTATAATGACAGTAAAAGCTCCAAAAAGGTAAGTAATTTCCATAAGCAAGGTGTATATTCTATAAATTGATGCAGGTCATGCACTCTAAGATATATGTATCACATTTGCTTAATGACTTTTTTCATGTTCTTTCATCCAATATTTTATAGGTGTTCTAAATTGCACTACAAAGAATTAAGGGTGAGGTAATGGTGTGTGCTTAAAGTGCCACAAAGAAGAGAGAGGTTGTTAATTTGTAAGATACAGCTGTTCCCAAGACCTCGAGCTTTGAGAAAAAATAAGAAAAAAAAAAAAAGTAAAAAAAAAAAAAAAAAAAAAAAAAAAAGAATTGCCATAAAGGAAATTTTGACAGAGGAACTTTTCAGTTTTCTATTTCATTGTATGACCTGAGGCACAAATATATGTGTTCAGTACAGAGTATTTTGGACATGGGTTCCTCAGGCCTTGCTGCTATACTCCTCCACTTGCACAGAGCAAGTAACTATCTCCAGAAAATCTGAGGAAACCTCTCTATGTGGTCATTGAATGATTCTCTCATTCTCTCAAGTATAGATGTGGGTTCCAACCTCGATCTAGTGACACATACTATAAAACATTTAACAATTCCAAACTTATCATTAAAAGCTGCAAAAACACATTTAAACGTGTTTTAATTATGCCGAAACAGGATTCTGTGTAAAAATGAGCACCTAGTTAAACATTTATTTAAGCATTCATAACACAATACAACTTTACATCTTCCATTTCTGTTTTAAGGTATTTTACATTATTTGATAATACCATCCAGTCAGCATTGTCTCATATACAAATGTGTTTCTATGCATTTTATTTATGGAAGTTTACTTTCATAGATAAATGCATGGCTTTGTAAGGAAAGGCTTTGTTCCTTGTTTTCTTCTGAGAAGGAGTTATTTTGTTTTTTAAATAATTTTACAGGATATGAATTGCAATAAATATGGTTTTTATTCACTTGCTCCCAGACTCTTCCATTTACGTGCTTAACCTAAAAGACCTAAACAAGAAAACAAGAAAACTCCAGAGTCTTGCCATACTGTAGCAAAATGCCCATAATCTAGAGAAGGTACCGCTCTATTTCCATTAAACATAAGGAAAATTTCACAGAATCACAGAATCATCCAGGTTGGAAGAGACCTCCAAGATCACCAAGTCCAACCTCTGACCTAACACTAACAAGTCTTCCACTAAACCATATCACTAAGCTCTACATCTAAATGTCTTTTAAAGACCTCCAAGGATGGTGACTCAACCACTTCCCTGGGCAGCCTATTCCAATGCCTAACAACCCTTTCAGTAAAGAAGCTCTTCCTAATATCCAACCTAAACCTCCCCTGGTGCAACTTTAGCCCATTCCCCCTCATCCTGTCACCAGGCACATGGGAGAATAGACCAAACCCCACCTCGCTACAGCCTCCTTTAAGGTACCTGTAGAGAGCAATAAGGTCACCCCTGAGCCTTCTCTTTTCCAGGCTGAACAATCCCAGCTCCCTCAGCCACTCCTTGTAAGACTCGTTCTCCAGATGTGAGAAACACTCCATAGCCAATAACTTAGGCTCAGGCGAGGATCACAGTGAAGTAGTAATTTATTCGCGATTGCAATGGCGGGCGCCCCACAAGCAGGAGAGAGCGCATCTACTAGTTCCAAAACACAGTTTATATACCTTTTGATGGCAGGACCCTCCCCTGTTTCCCCACTGAGTGGGTAATCCAGATTCACAATCTATCTGATGCTTCACAAACAATGCATGGCCTTCAGTTGCCGGCCTGTTAAACTTCAAAATTCTTTTGACATTTTTACTGCTTGAAGTGGTAATGTTTCTTCACTTATCTGACTTGACTTGACACCATGATTTTCACCTAATTGTCCTAAGGAGTCTGATTGTCTGCATTTTACAAGGTTGCCTGCTAAACTTTCTTATCACTGTAAGTATATCTCAGTACCACATTCCCTCCTTCTAAACAATGTAACTCTGCAAAAACAACATTTCTATTCCCACACAGAACCCTCACCAGCTTCATTGCCCTTCTCTCACTTGAGAGAGGACTTGGACTCACTTGAGCACCTCGATGTCCTTCTTGTAGCAAGGGGCCCAAAACTGAACACAGTACTCGAGGTGAGGCCTCAGATCTTAATTCATAACCTGCAGGTTAGACACCTAGAGTTAAGAAAGCTCTATCTTGAGTGTTAAGAGAGAGACTTCAGGAGTTAATTCTAGTAGTGTTCACAATGAATGTGCATATGCAGGAAAATGAGAGCTGTTACTGACTACCAGAATATCACCATGATCTTTGCTGAACTGGTGCTGGTCAGCATAACACAATGATTTTGTAAGTCAGGAATGAGAATACCTACAACACAAGTAATGTCCTGGACCTCCACTCTCCTGAGCACTATATTAAAACAAAGTCTTGAGGATCAAGGCAGGAAAGGGAATTTAAGTTGTCATTAAATATTGAGAATTAGAAGGATGGGAGAGGATAGATTAATTTATTGTGGTAGTTTTACACAGCTGGGCAGTCGAGCTCCACCACAACCACTCCCTCCTCAAAGAGAAAGAGGGAGAAAATAAGATGAGAAGGGCTCAAGGGTTGAGATAAGGACAGAGAGATCTTTCACCATTTATCATCATGGGCAAAACAGACTCAGCATAGGGATATTAACGTAATTTATTACCTATTGCTAACAAGCTAGAGCAGTGAGAAACTCAAAACAAACTAAAACCACCTTCCCACTCAACCACCCTCTCCTACCTTCTTCCCCCTCCCCAAGTGGTGCAGGAGAATGGGGGCTGTGGTGAGTCCCTAATACTTCATCTCCACTGCTCCTTCACAGTCACTCCCTGCCCCTGCTCCACGCGGGGTCCCTCCCAGGGATGCTGTCTGTTATATATGGAGTGGTAATTCGTGTCGAGAAAATGGTTGATATTAATAAAGAAAGGGGAGATTTGGGAATGTGGCCATGGGGGTTGGAAAGCCCCGTGGTTGAGATACCATTAGACTCTTAACGATGAGGCCATCAGGAATGTTAAAGAGTTTAGAGGGAACAAGGAAGGACGATTCAGGAGACTCCATGCAGTCTGGGGTTTCTTGTTCTCCAGCCATTTAGGCATGGAAGTTTCTGGGTGTTTGCTGTTGTTTTTATTTGCAAAGTTGTTTGACCATTGAAAAGTTGTTTTTGAAAAGGACTGCTGTGGAGAGAAGGGTATAAGAGGGGAGCCTGCCCTCAAGATAAAAAAGGCAACATGATGAAGTTACGTCATCAATAAAGAAGCAGGAAAAAGAAGTGAAGAGGAACAGGCTGGCAGAATGGAGACCAGGATGGGAACAGGCACTTTGATTGCCTCATGAAGATAGGTTCGGCCAAACTCAGCAAACTGCTCAGAGAAGCTTGTATAGAAAGTCGCTGGAAATAGGCACACCGGAGCTGGAGAGAAGCTCAAGCTGAGAGAAGCGGACCTGTGCACACAACTGCCTCTAGCTGGTAAGCAGTTGCGCATTATAGGGAATTATACGTCCTTAGGAACAAAGACTGTCCTGGTAACCTTACAGCTTATTCTCCTTATTGACAATTGGACAGTTTATGAGCCTGAAATATGGGACCAAACTGAGGTCAAGGTGTGGGACTCTGCAACTAAAAATGACAAGGTTGTAGTGAGATTGCTCGGCACCTGGCGAGCAATCTCTGAGGCCTTAAAGAGCCATGTGGAGCCACAATTACAAACGTGTGGCTTGCCAGATAGCGAGGAAGCTGTGGCTTCCTTTACTGATCTGACTGCTACGCCATGGGCACCTCTGCTGCTACAGCCATCGAAGGCTTTTGCTGTTGCTCCCCCTGCTGAGCTGGACGTGCCTTTTGACCCAGGCCTATTGGCCTTGAAAACAAGATGGATATGCTTTTCTTCGATCGGGGAAGAACGGGATACATAAGGCCTGAAGAACGAGTTGCTTGACAACTTAAAGCGAGACATATTGTTCAAAAGGAATGGAAAATGGAGACTTGTTTGTAATCAAGAAAATTAATGGAAAATGGAGGCTGTTAAGTCATGGAACTTAAAGGATTATTTGTTACCTTTTCTGATTTTACATATGTATAGGCGTACTTGAGTTTATTAAGTCATGGAACTTAAAGGATTGTTTGTTCTTTCCTGATTGTACGTATGTATAGGCATACTTGGGTTTAGTATGTAAAAGCCATGTTCTATATGTTTAGAATGTTTGATGTTTGTGTGTACATGTTGGTGAAGCGTAGATTCCCCCACTTGCAGCACTGTTTACTTGCCTTTTATACCTTTTATAAATATTTGTTTTATAAATATTAGAAAATTCAGATTTAGTTGAGACTTCATTTATAACACGTCCTTCCTGAATTGATCCTGCAGGGGCTGCCCATAGGCAGCAGCTCTCAAGCACTGCTCCCACTTGGCTCCATACCACGGAGTCCATTCATCCCCCAGGAGCAACCTGCTCCAGCACGGGTCCCCCACGGGTGGGCAGCAGCTCCCCCCAGACCCCCTGCTTCTGCGTGGGCTCCTCTCCATGGGCTGCAGCTCCGGACCGGGGCCTGCTCCTGCGGGGGCTCTCCATGGGCCGCAGCCTCTTCCAGGCCACATCCACCTGCTCCACCGGGGGTTCCTCCACCCATGGGGGGGCTGCAGCGTGGAGATCTGCTCCATGTGGGACCCATGGGCTGCAGAGGGACAGCCTACCCTACCACGGGCCTCTCCACAGGCCGCAGGGGGCCTGCTGCTGCGTGCCTGGAGCACCTCCTGCCCTCCTGCTGCACTGACCTTGGAGTCTGCAGGGCTGCTTCTCAGTCTTCGCTCTCCCAGTTGCTGTTGCACAGCAGGTTTTTCCCTGAATAGGCTCTCACAAAGGCACAAACAACATCACTTATTTCCTTGCCTCTGGATAGCAGCAGCAGGTCCCTTTTGGAGCCGGCTGGAGCCAGCTCTGTTCTGACATGGGGCACTTTCTGAACCCTTCTCACAGATGCCACCCCTGCAGCTCCCCTGCTACCAAAACTTTGCCACATATATGCAATACCTCAATTTATTTTATTTTTTCATTATTAAAAATGAGTAAATATAAATAATATGCTTTTTCAGAGTTTATAAAATTCGGATGTACTTTTAAAAATTATTATTTTTTCAGTTAAGAGTATACTTTTCCATGGAAGCAATTCAGAGATAAACCAGTACATCAATATAATATGTTTATAATTTTATATGGGACAAATACATCAACATATATTTGCTGACACTTTTTATTTTATACTGTATACACTTTTTTCACTAGAAAAGTTAAAACAAGGTTTTTATGGATTAACTTCAAATTGCATAGGCAGTTCAGTGCAGCAATCACAACGAAGCTTATGATTGTGTTGTCTGAACAGTCCATCACAAAATACAGCTTAAATTTCTTAATACATCGGTACAAATAATAATGAAGAGAAAAACTGTGCAACCAAGTGGACAGAAAATGTTATAGAGTTAAGGAAATGTTTCATGAAAAATAAAAGAAAATTGTGATCCAAAAGCAGAGACATTTCTTCAAAATCGTCACTTTCATTTGCTGGATTGTCTGAAACCTTTTCAACACAAACTTCTATTTTCAATCAGCTTTCAGACATAATAGTTTAAAATCATAGTACTTATCCATGCATTTAAAATTGTAACAGTTTTACACAAGTTGCAACATGAAAACTGCTTTTCGCAGTCTGTGAATGTAGTATTTTCTGCTTGTCTTTTCTCCTCACTTAGCAGCTTTCTTCAGTAAGAGATTAAATAAAGGTGAGTACAATAAAAAGGAAAAATTCTGGGCAAAACTGATCCAAAGAGAGGGTTTCTAGTTCACCTAAATGGAAGAGCATATTTTCTATTTATTACATATGCAAGTCTAAAATTCAGTTATGGAAGTGTAATGAAATATCCTTCACTGAATTGTAGAAATGTTCAGTGATTATTTATAGTTTTCAGTGTTTCACTTCTGCTATAAAGTGAGACTGCAGAACGTCGACTGAACTCATAATACCTAGGGTATTATGCAGAAGGGAAGCCAGCACCTTGATGCCCTGTTTAATAGTTTAAGCCTTAAACCTCCTGTGCCCCCACAACTTCCAACTCCCACCTCTGTTAGTTAAATGGCTGTAAATGTGAGTCAGGTTTATCAGCTTTGCAAAGATTGCTGCTGTGGTGATGAGGGAGAAAACCTTGAGCACTCTTGGGACTCCCAGACCCTGAAAAGTGTGAATAGCTTGCATGATATTGTTCTGAAGCCACTTTATCCACAAGTGCACACTATTACTCTGTGCATGCAGTACAGTTTATATGGTCTAATATAATAGTTAAATATATTTGTTAAGTAGAACTGTTAAAAAAAAAAAAAAAAAAAAAAAAGGAGATAAATTTCTCTAAAACAAAAAGTTCTACTGATATCAACTTTTTCAACTTTTGAGGTATTGACAAAAGCCTGGGAAAAGTAAATTTTACCATACAGACTAAAGGGCAGAAAGACTGCTTTTTGTTATGGTTGATCCAGGAAAGTATAGGTTTTTTATTTTTTCTGCAATCTTTGTAAAAAAAAACATGGGTTAGCCAGACAAGGTAGCAAGTTCTGCAGCAATGCCAACAGTGACTCTGATATTGGTACAGGTCTGCCAGGTTTCATAGGAGCTTATAAAACTATGTGCTCAGGATTCAATTTGTAAGTGATGTCAGATTCATCTGTGATGTTTTTCATCTTGATTTTTCTTTTCTCTTTCCTCACATATGTCATTCTTCTTTAACCTTCAAGCACATGCATTTGAAGTTAACTTCTATTTCATGGACAAGTGTCTATGAATTCCAATATTCACCCCTTTCAGTTGCTGTCTTGCCTTTAAAAAGCATCTAGTTAAATATATATATATATAATTAAAAGAAAAATACATATTAAACATATCTTACCCAAGGTAGATGTCTTTTGTTCCTGAAATGACACATACATCAATGACAACATTTTTGTGAGATTGGTATTCACAAGTGAACCTTGGGCTTCCTATGGAAACAAAGTATCACAAGAAGCTGCTGAGCAAACTCATGACTCCAAAAGAGGACAGAAATACATAGCAGCTAAGAAAGGGCAGAAGAGCAAAGGAAGGAAATAAAAATAAGCCTATAGAAGGTCTAGAGACTCACAGCTGCAATAAGCCTCAGGGCTGCACCAACACTGGAAATGCCTGCATATGAGTAGCTTAAGCATGGCTAGAGCTTTCCACTGCAGAGGAAGAATTTTAATCCCAGCCATCAAGGCTGCCTGGAGTACCCCAAGTTCAGTAATTGACATGACTTGCAGTGAAAGCAAGCCCACAGGAACACCCAATAAATAAGTGCCCAGAGAATGTTAAAATAGAAACTTCTATATAGTTTTAACTCTAGGGAGAATGGTTGGTAGGAAGAGGTAATATCTTTTATTAAACCAGCTGATATGGTTGAAAAAGCAGGCAAGCTTTCAGTCTCAGAGTCCCTTCATCAAGTCCCTACTGGTTGCCCTATAATTCACATATTTTTATCAGCCACTCACATGAAAACAGTTGGAAAGAACCTTCTCGAATGTCAAAGCAGCATTGTTGTTTTTTTTTTTTTCCTTTTCATTCCATTCTCACTTGTATTTTTAACCTTGAAGGAAAGGAAATGATAAAGTAGACTAGTACAAAGGGCATAATAAAAATATACTGTAAATGAATTGGAACTTTGAAAAGCAAAATATTTCAGTTTTGCTTTTGGAATGAATCAGAATTACATTTGAAACATACTGACCCAAAGCATATAGATTAATAACTTTGAAAAAATAGCACACTGACTCAAGAAATTTTCACACAAGTGTGGGGAATGCATAAATGAATTGGAGAATAAAACTAAGGCAAAAAATAACCTCATCATTTTAATAGGTTTTTCCCAAGATTTATTGTCAGGCTTGGCAGCTTGTGCTGACAAAAACTTGGAATACCTATATATAAATATATTCACACATCCATCCTACTCCAATCAGCATTCAGTACTGCCTGGGAAATGGTTTGCATGATCATGGTTCATGTTTTAATCTTTCTATAAAACCAAAAGCTCAGCTATAAGTCAATCCAAAAATTATCCCTCTCTCAGAAGAGACCATTTCAACAGGAATTGAAATATGGAAAAGTCAGTTGTATTTGAAGAAATAACCAACAGTTAACTTATTTTTCTACATCCAGGGGTTTTAAGGAAAATGAACAGAAAATTGGTGAATATTTTTAATTATTACATATATATGTATAAGTTCATTATGTATATGTATACAGTTAATTTAAATTTTGCAAGCTTTTTAAGAAAATCCTGGGGACTGATGAGTGACAAATTTAATGTGTTTTAATTAAAAAAAAAAAAAAAAAAAAAAAAAGACAAGTCACAAAACTGCAAATAAGTTTTATTATTTTGAGACAACTGATGAGAGGACATAAGAATCAGTACACTGACTGTAGTTAGCAGACATGACTTCAGACAGACTAGCTGAGGTTCATGGAGTTTTTAGAGGCATAAATATCAAGCAAAACTCAGAAGATACATTATACAATATTCTATTTAGAGAAATATTTGACCTGACTTCCGTGTGAAGGGTTGAAGACGCTGACAGCTGGATAGGAAAAAGGTACTCTGATTCAACACAGAGCAATGTTAATGATAGCCAGTTCATTCCAGGTGATTTAATACATCATGTGCATGTGACACATTATGTATCTGTATAACACTGCTCAATAGCATGCAGAAACAGTAGCTAAGCTTATAGAAACAATGTTGTATCAGGATGTTCTTCCCCTATCTGATTAGCCATTTTCATATTACTGTGGCTCTGCTGCTCCCTCATCCATTACTTTGTATGAGACCTACTGAACAAGATAAACAACAGAATGTTTAAAACAGGGAGTATTACAAAAATGTCAGTAGTCTGAGAAATTTTTGTTTTGCTTTGTTTTCAGGACATAGTTTGTATATATCTGTGTATGAAAGAATTACATGGAAAACACAGAATTGGAGTTAGCCATTGTGTTTTTTTCAAGATTTCTCAGAACAAGCTTTGCAGGCTTGGAACTTAAGGAACTGGCTTACAGCTGGAAGCTAAAAAAAAATAATAATAAAAAAAAAAATGTTGATAGAAATAAAACAAATTAATTCAGCAAGTTACAGCAACATTTTATTTTCCTCCATTCTGAAGGAATGCATTGCCCTATTTGAGATGACAGTACTAGGCAAATTTTAAAGTGGCTTTGAAACCTCACTTCTACTCAGCCAGCAGCTGAAGGCCAGACCATATATCTTGATAAGGAAAGCTCAACATCAACCAAGTTGTTCTTCCCATCTAGCTTTTCTGAACAAAAAAAAAAAAAAAGGGGGGTTTCAGAGCTTTAAACGGAACATGAGGGGCATCTTATGACAATCATATATCTGGGAAAAAAAAAAAAAAAGTAGGAAACTCAGAGTTATCTTCATCTATATGGCTAGAGATCATTGCAATCATATCAGGAGCAATCTTGCCTTCCATTTATGTCATAAAGGAGACAAAAATAGCTTTCTTATAACATGGTCTGAAAGTCATTCAAAGAGATATTTAGAATTATCATCCAACTTCATCTGCACCTTCAAAGATCTTTCTCTTTTGCCTACTGATAATAAATGTCATGTATCTTTCACACTTATGCCAGAAAAGAAAAAGCATCTCTGCAGCAGACTTAACATTCTTTCATCCCTTAAAAATGATAGACATCCACAGCAGGAGATTACAGTATCAATGACTGAGACTTTAATCCATCTAACTTTGAAAAGAACTTCCTTTAACACCTGAACTACCCCTTCTTGCAAATATGAAGGCCAGCCATAGATAATTTTTCTTAACAGTAAAAACTATGTGCTACTAATGCCCACAAAGTTTTCAGTATTTCTTTGGTGATACAGATATTACTGTTTAGCAGCTGTTAGAAATGTTGTTTTGAGCTGTAAGCAGTGCAACTATTGCCTAGCAGCTCTCACCATGTCAGTCATTAAGACACTGAGATGCATCATAAATCACACATCAAGGGTTCAAACTGAACAATATTCTTAGAGAAGAATTGAAAGAAACAAAAGATTTTGCTTATTTGTTATTTCATTCTAACTATATGATTCCACTACTAACAGAAGACTGACTCACCAGGGCAAGAGCAATCAACAGACACAACCTGGTCCTCTGCACTGTACAGAATGAGGAACTGCTCTCTCAAAACCATTATAAATGAATATGGAAAACTATGTCTGAAATGTCCACTTGAATGTTGAAATCTTTTCAGACTAATGAATCTACCATCACATAAGTTAAAACAAGAAGACATTTTAAAATTATTGTGTCGAGTAGCAGGTTAATGAAAGCCTTCAGTGATACTCTTGCTCTCTGAACACTTAGAAACTTCTGTGATTAAGATTATTTAATAGAAATTTGTCTCTGTAGTGATCTTGCGATCAGTTACTATTGCCTCCATCAGCTGGACAGGAGATAGCATGGTGTTATACTCTGATAATGATTATATCAGATTCTTCTGTCATCTCATATTTCATTATTGCTTTATTTCCTTTCTTCAAGGCACAGCAGCACCTATGGTGCATGATGTGATCTCTGTAGTATTAAATCTCTTCCCCCTGCAGTGCAAGTCTACAACCACAGATCAGTCGAATAGTTCAGCATCCCAGATACTTGCCATGGCCCAGGTGGGCTCAGTCCCTGCAGCTCTTCCCTTTTGGAGTTCAGGCCAGTACATGCATTCAATGACACCAAATTATTTGGTTATTTTTTAGTTAAAACAAAGAAACCTTTTGTCCTGGTTTCAGTTAGGACAGAGTTAATTTTCTTCCTAGTATATGATAGAATGCTATGTTTTGGCTTAGGATGAGAAGAGTGCTGATAACACCCTGATGTTTTAATTGTTGCAGAGCAGTGCTTATACTAAGCCAAGGACATCTCAGCTTCTTGCTCTGTGCTACCAACGGGCAGGCTGGGGGTGCAGCAGGAGCTAGGAGGGGACAGACCCAGGACAGCTGACCCAAACTAGCCAAAGGGGTATTCCATACCATCTGACATCATGCTAAACAATATATAGGAGTGGCCAGCCGGGGGAGGGGGGCCAGACTGCTCAGAGTTAGGCTGGGCATTGGTCAGCGGGTGGTGAGCAATTGCATTGTGCATCACTTGTTTGTACACATTATTAGTAGTAGTACTATTATCATCATTATTGTTATTATTATTATTGTTATTATTATTTTCCTGTCTTATTAAACTGTCTTTATCTCAACTCATGGGCTTCACTTTCTCATTTCTCTCCCCCATCCCAGAGAGGGAGGGGGGAGGGTGAGCGAATGGCTGTGTGGTGTTCAGCTGCTGGCCAGGTTAAACCATGACACCTTTCATCTCAACAAGAGAAGGCAGAAAAAAGACCAGGCAAAGTTTTTAATGCAACAAACAATCTGCATGTACATATGTCTCACTTGAAACTGAGGTCAATGTCTTCCCTTACAATCTGATAACAAAAGTCAATGTGAGTAAAGCCATCTTTCTTTTTTTTTCTCTCTCCCTGTTTCCCAAGTTGATGGTGCTTTTCGTTGTTGTTGTTGTTTGTTTGTTTGTTTTTTAACCCACTTCTAAGTTCTTGAACTTATCCTCTGTCTTTTCAAATTCCTAAATTCTTTATCTCCATGACATCTCCAAAAAGTCTGCCAGCACCTTGCTGCACAAAGGCAAACTCAAAGTGATTGAGTTTAGAGAAGCTGCACACAGAACATCCTCAATGTACTGCCCACTTTCCAGACAACACATTGCTTACAGTTCTCAGAATTTGTCCCTCCACAGAGCAAACCACATAATAACAAATGGATGAGTGTATAGCAATAATAATGTACCATAGCTATCAGCCACTGCAAGAATGTGTGTACAATATCTTGAAAAGCAGGTATTACACTGAATTAGCTAAGTACTGCTCAGTTTCTGAAAATTATCAGTGTTTGTGCTATTTCACCATAATAATATCAGCAAAGAAGGTGCTCAGAACTGTCTGTACCTCCAAATGGAGGAAAAAGCATTTTCCTTTCAGGTCCTTGATATCACATCTTACTTCCAGGTTCACCTGGAACTGATTCTTGTTCCCTCTGTTGCCTTACCTGAAGCAGAGCACTCTTTTCCATTGAAGTCCCTCTGATATTCTCCTTCCCTCTGGAACAGCTTGGTGGTAAATCCATGCAACTTTCCTGCTATTTTAGCATGTTATTTTGTAGTCTAAGCTATCACATGTTGCAGGCCTTGACTTTGTTTCTTAGAGTTTAAGAAACTGTGTCTACTTTTCCCTGCTTTAGTTTGCATGCCGAAAATACAGAAACACCAGCCTCACGGAAGATGTTCTGTAGAATTTCTAAAGGAATAAATTGCAACTTTCTGAGCAGCTGCCTATTACAGGCAGTTTCTTGCCCTCCATCTCCTCTCAGTGACCTGATCTGTGTTTAGTTCTGTGATTCTGCTACACTTCACCAAGCACTCAGCAATCACACTGGAAAATGCAATCCTCATCTTTCTGAAACATTGGCAGCACCTTACCTCTGGCACCTTACCTCCTTCCCCAAGGTGTATCAGACAGCTACAACATTTAGATTCAACCATCCATTGTGGTCCCAAGAAAATACCCAAAATTACATTTGACTCATCTGCAAGAAAAATATCTGTTCCTACAGGAGATGCTAGGAACACAAATTGCTTCAAGACTAGCTACCTTTCAGTTACAGATCTGTCTCGGGTTTTTTTGCAACCTGACATTGATGCTGAAGTTTCTTGTCTGCTGTCCCCAGATGCCTGACACTATTCTGTCTCCTGAGCCTTCTTTCTTCTCTTTGCATCACTTATGCCTCTCCTTAATTTCTGTCTCCCTGGCCTTTTCCCTTCATTTGATGAAGTCTTAAAAATCAAATTGAAGTTCAGTTCTCTAATATAGCTCATAGAAAGCAATCTAACAAGCAGGTGAGGTCAGAAAATGGCAGTGTGTTGAGCCCAAACTTTTTTGCAATAAGTTTGCGGGTTAATAACTGTTCTGAAAGCAGGGATACTTTAACTGAATACTACAGGGATTTCTTGTATTGGCTGCCAGGAAAGATCCTACAGTAGTTGACCATCAGATGTCAGTGTCACAGAGTCACAGAATCACAGAATGGTTGAGGTGGAAAGGGACGTTTGGAGGTCATCTGTTCAAAACATCTGCTCAAGCAGGGACACCCAGAGAGGGCTGCACAGGACCATGTCCAGTTGGCTTTTGAAGAACTCCAAAAAGGGATATTCCACAGCCTCTCTGGGCAACCTATTCCAGTGCTGTCACCCACACAGAGAAATGCTGTCTGATGTTCAGAGGGAACCTCCTGTGTTCCAGTTTGTGCCCTTTGTCTCTTGTCCTGGCACAGGGCACCACTGAAAAGAGCCTGGCTCCATCCTCTTTGCACCTTCTATTGAGGTATTCATAGACACTGTTAAGATTTCTCCTGAGCCTTCTTTCCTCCAGGCTGAACAGTGTGATGACCACACGGACACCAGGGTTCTTTTAGGATCAATAACTGCTATTTATTGATGACGTAACTTCAACCCTCTCTTACTGAGGGCATAACTTCATCTCTCTTATTGAGGGCAGGCTCCCTTATACCATTCGCCCCACAGTACTTTTCCACTAACTATTCATTGGTCAACAGCTTTGCCCGGAAACAGCAAACACCCAGCAACTTCCATGCCTTAACACCTGGAGAACCAGCAGTCCAAGACAGCAAGGCATCTCCTGAAGCACCCTTCTTTGTTCCCTCTAAATTCTTTACATTCCTGATGGTGCCATCATTAAGAGTCCAATGTTATCACCAACCATGGGGCTCGTCGACCCACATGGCCACACTCCCACAGAACAGTCCCAGCTCTCTCAGCCTTTTCTCACAGGAAAGGTGCTCCAGTCCCTTCATCATCTTGGTGGCTTTAGGTTGGACTCTCTACAGTGCATCCATATGCCTCTTTTACTGGGACACCCAATACTGGACACAGTAATCCAGGTATGGCCTCACCAGTGTTGAGTAGAAGTGAAGGAACACCTCTCTTGACCTGTTGGCAATACTTTGCCTAAGGCAGCCTGGGACACTATTAGCCTTACCTGCATCAAGGGCCCATTGCTGGTTCATGTTCAACTTGGTGTCTGCCAGGGCCCTCCTGTCCTTTACTGCAATGCTGCTTTCCAGCTGAGTGGACCCCAGCATGTAGTGGTGCCTGAGGTTGTTCCACCCCAGGTGCAAGATTTTGCACTTCTCCTAGACGAACGTTATGAGGTTCTTGTGAGACCATCTCTCCCACCTGTTGGTGTCCCTCTGGCATATCAGCCACTTCCCTAGTTTGGTATCGTTTTAAAATTTTCAGAGGGTACACTCTGATCCACTATCATTATCATGTCATTAACAAAGACATAAAACAGGACTGCACCCTGTACTGACCCCCATGCTACTCTGCTTGCTACTGGCCTCCAACTATACTGGTTTCCAACTAGACTAGACCAACTCATTCTCCAGGTGAGTAGGTCTGTCCTAGAGCAGGATCCCTAGGGAGACCTAAGCAGCCAGTTGGAACTAGTGACATACTCAGGGTGCATTTCACTGTGGTTTTAAGTATGGAAATTAACAAAAATAGTCCCAACCCATGACTAGAGTTTCTCTATGGTGTAATGCAATTAACTGATTATTTGGGGTTTGTAAACACCTTTGCTTTCTTGTTTGTTTTGCTGATGCATTTTATCTGCTTAGTATTCTCAAGTTATTATCTGCAGATGTTTATGTTCAGAGCCCTGCTCAGTGACACAGTGAGTAACATTTTTCTGAGTGAAAGTAACAGTAGGCCCTGTAGGAGAGGTTACAGCACAGAATACAGCCACAGCTACATCACAAACATATTGTTTGACTTGCAGATTGCAGGCCTTTTCATAGTAGGAACTGATCATGACCTTTAGCATTCTACATTTAGTAATTCCTTACATACACTAAAAGGGTGGAACCAAACCAAGAAATGTATTTCTTTTTCCAGGAGTCTTCTTATCTGATACTTTTTAAAAGTGATTTCATTTACCACTTAATCTGTTTCTTTCTCTTTTCTAAAACCACACAAATGATTCACAATAAAAAAATACACATTAGCGACTCTTTTCTGTTTGCATGTGATTAGATCTTAACATATATTCTCAGCTCTCAAAAATTTTGAAAAATGATTTGTTTAAAGGTATTTCCTTGTATGGTTACCCACAAGCTATCTATCTAATTGTTGTTTCCAATATTGTCTCTGCATAAACATGTTTGTGAATTTTGATTCAGCTTACAAACAGTTACACAACAGAAAATAGGAAAGTAGGAGTACACATTTCATTCCTAACCTGTCTAGGAGGTGAGATTTCATTCTCACCATGTAATATGAGTGCTTATTGCTGCCAATAAAGTCTTTCTCCTTTGGATTTCTCTTTAATCCACCTTTCACACTGAATTTCTGGTTAGGAAACATAAACCTCTTCAAAACTATGCTACCAGAAATTCAGCATCAGAGTAGAAAAGAAATAAACACTGAGTGATTATGAGCACTGAGTGTAATTAACTCGGTCCAGAATCACAGTTGGCATAATTAGGTGTGTACTTCCCTGGGGGATTACAAAGCTATTTTCCTCATCACGAGGATGGTTTCTTGGCCTGCATACTATGGAACTCTACAAAGATATCTTTTTAATACCTAAATAATACCTACATAATACCTACATAATTTGTTAATACAAATAGACTGAACAGAGAAAGCATATAGTTTACTTTTCCTGGAACATATGCAAGAAAGCATATTCTCAGAAGGTAAAAGTAACCCTTATCTCTAGCAGTTCAGTCAATGTATTACGCATGTCTATGTCTAACATTGGAAAAAAGTAATTCTAACCATTTGTAATTTCGTCTTGGTATCTTTCTACTAAACGCTTTTTAAGTGCTCAAGGAATGCACTGTATAGTAGAAACAAAAGGAAAATGGCTTCACACACACACACACCAAAAAATAAAAATAAAAAAATCTGTCTGATGGGAGACAAATTTATTTACATTTTAACTCTCTCAATCTTGTCTTTTTATGTCATGGGCAGCATCTGGGTGCCATAAAACTATATGCAGCCACAAATATAAAGTGAAATTTCCATAGACTACATAAATTCTACAGATTTATAGTAACATTTCATTTCTTCCTCATCACTCTATATGCAACCACACATTCAGTGGAAAAAAAAAAAAATCTTCAGATTTTCCAAAATTAATTCCTGAAAAGATAGTAGTTCCTTGCTATAAAGACTGAGAATTGTTTAACACTTTACTGATATTAATGTCTCCATCACAGCATTACAACAGTTAAATATTTTAATTTAATTGAAGTATGAAAGCTGGAAATCTTCTATTATTAGGTGTTATCACTGCTTAAATTTTGTTTTCTTTGCTATAGAATTCACTAAAATAATCATGACAGGCAGCCATTATCTTAGTAAGGTTTCATTCAAAGCTATATATATTTTTGATCAGAACTACTTCCCACTGAGAATAATATGTTTTCCATGAGAGTAATCCAGCACAATTATCCCCCCAAATAAAGTCAATGTGTTATCATTTTTATTTTTACAAGGTGATGCTTAGATGCACAGATTTTAATAACTGACAATGAAATGACCATTGACTGTTCAACGGTATTAGTAATTTGTTATCTAGTTATCGCAGACATTCATTATTTAGTAACTAACCAGTAATATTTCCTTTTTGTATGGAAAGGTCTGGTTCAATTCCATCAAATTCTAAGGGGCACTGTATCAGAACTTCCACATGAAAATCAATTAAAAGTAAAAATAAAAAAAGGTTTTCCTATTGAGAGATATCAAGGATAGACGTATTACATAACATACAGAGTTTCTTTCTTTTCCTAATTTTTCAAAGTAGCCCCAATCAATTCAATTTTTAAGTAATCAGAGTGTAGATGACTTTAGGGTTCTAAAATGATTGTGATAATAAGCATAACATAAGATATGATAATAAGCATAACAGAACAGAACGGAACAGAACAGAAAAGAAAGGAAAAGAAAAGAAAAGAAAAAAGAAAAGAAAAGAAAAGAAAAGAAAAGAAAAGAAAAGAAAAGAAAAGAAAAGAAAAGAAAAGAAAAGAAAAGAAAAGAAAAGAAAAGAAAAGAAAAGAAAAGAAAAGAAAAGAAAAGAAAAGAAAAGAAAAATAGCAAAATCTATTTAAATCTATTTCTATGAAAGTGTATGGCACGATTACTAATTAAAACTGCCAGATAATTTGTAAAGAATTGTTATTACATGCAGTGCTAGTGCTTTACCTCTGTTTACTAAGTTTGATTAAACACTTTTTGTTAGGATCGGCATTTGCTATTCCATGGAATATTTGCTTTTCTATATTCCACTATGTTTAATAACTTCCTATATCTGATGTGGACTCTACCAGACACCAACAAAGCATTTGTGTGCAACTGGTATAGTGGAGGAGGACCTACTTGCAATATTTATTCTTTCATGTGTTGAAATTTTTTATGACTGTCAAGGGTTCCAAAAGCCCAGGGGAACTAACTGAAAAAAATGTTCTTTATAAGTATAAACAATTGCTCAGAACATAGTTTTTGACCTCTTTCTCAGAAGTCTCTGTTGGCATCAACGCAAGTGGATCTTGATGCAGCAGTTTTTAGAACAACAGAAGTGGGAACAGCAGGAACATTAGCATGAACAGGCTGTAACAGGTCAGTTCCCTTGCTTCATGAAGCTAATCATTCTCTGGCTTCAATATTAAATGGGTAGTCAATTTTAAAATTATAATCTCCATAAAATAATACTTCCTCTAAAGGTACAGTAATATCGAAGTACCTGTGAAGAAGCTTATTTGCACAAGAGTTACTTTTTCCTGTTTCACTGGAGATGAAAAACAAGAACTTCTGTGCCCCTATTTGAAATACTTTTGAAGGTGTGATCACAGTTTGGTCACATTTTTATCAACTACTACAATAGATGCTACTATGCTATCCTCCTCCACCTGGATACACGGTGCAGTTGCATGAAAACAAATACTGTTTTTCCTACAAAGTCTCTTAATTATTCAAGTTTTTAACTTCAACTACAATTCAAAGGGAGCTGAAGGAGGATTGATTCTCTACATAATTTTTCTATATGTATTGAGTTGATTTGGTGGCCTACAAGAATGAATAGAAGCTGAGAGGAATAATATCATTACTTACAAATGTTGCTGATATAAGTTCATATAAATCAGATATGTTACATAATTTTAATATAGCATTTGTTCTAAGTAGGCTGTCTCTTTGAAGTAAATCAAATAGCATATTTAGAGAGTTACATGTGGAAAAACAAGCTAGTAAATTTTTAGTCACATTAATCATCCTTACTGATGAATCTAGTGTAGAAAAGCAGCTGAAACAGCACCAGCCCCTTCTTCCAAACCACATAAATATTTTTTTTTTCTGGTTAAGAGGTTTGTATACAGCAGAGAAGACAGTAGTGTATGAATCAGGGAAAGAGTAGACAAGTGAAAATGACATAAATCCAGTCTCCCTGTCTCGCCCCACAGACTTAACTGAGAAAAGATAATAAATGTTAGGACATTATGTCCATTAAGGATTGGTCCTGATGAAAACTACTGTGACACCTTATAGCAGTTGTCATGGAGCAAACTGGCTGCTTAGATGTTGCTACAGTGGAAACTGTGTGTGTAGATGGCATTAACTACTTAGGCAGCAGTTTAAATGTAAGCATTTGTAGCAGGCACAGGAATCCCCATAAAGAGAAAGTCATAGTTCTTAACACACCAACAGCTTCCCATGATTCCTTTAGTTATTGCAAATATTGTTTCTAGGATATTGATGAGTATTATCTATTGGAAGCTTAAAGAACAAAATTCCCTTAGCAGGTTTAAAATTATTTTTTCTGTAATTTTCTAGATTTTTTTGTTCCCAAAAGCTTTATTTTCTTTACTACCTAAAAAAAAAAAAAAAAAAAAAAAAAACACTAAAGGGTGTAGTACAAGAAAAAAGTAGTCCTTATTAGTGTTACAGAGCTGTCAAATTAATATTTTTTTTTTAACTTTTAATCAAACAATTCAAATTAATTTATTTTTCCTTTTTTCCATTTTTTTTGCTCTAGTTTCACTTTCTCCAAAGTACAATAAATTAAACTGTACTCCAGGATAGACTGCAGATGATATTTAATTTGTTATCTAATTCATGATAAACATTCTTCTTCAGAGCTGCTAATGATATTTATTGAGATGTACATTTTATAAATGAAAGAAAACTTTTTTTTTTTTTTAATATACTATCAGAATTATTTTTCGCATTTCTAAATGCTTAATAGCAGTGGATAATAGCCATCTGTTTTTTTTTTCATAGACTGCAAAGGCATTTGATTTAGCTAATCACATTATGTTGGGGAGATTACATTAGTGCTCCAGATTTCTTCCAAACTAAACAACTGGAAGAAAAAAAAGAGTACTTTTTCCTTGTTTAACTATGAGACCACTCCTGTCTCAGATTCCACAGTTTACATGTAAACTTCATTTTTCAAACCACTCAGCAATGTCAAACAATGATTTACCTAATACATTATAGCACCTGAGTAAAAGAACCACTTGAAAGACAAGGAGTCATAAGAATATAATGTATATTGTTGTACAAAATGCCTGTATACAATTGAGTAAATTATCCAACTTCACCATGCCTTATGTTTTCTTCATTTCAACTAAGTCTCTGTACATTAAGCAACTGGATATAATGGGTGGAGAGGAAAGGAAGAGAAGACAGTCTTAAAATTGAGTGGTGAATTGATATCATTGATTTCTATACCTGGTCATGATAAAAGATGTCTTTTCCTTGATGTATGTATGTGTGTGTTCATATACAAGGAAAAAAAAAAAATCAGGATAGCAATTCTGCCTTCCTTTGTTTAGAAAGAAGAGGATAAAAAGTGAAACAATCCCAAACAGGAACAAAGAACTGCAGATTCCATTACTTTTATGGTCCCATTATTCTGGTCCTATGAAGATAAAGAGACGCCTTTCAGTACAGGGCACTCAGATGAAGTTCTTTGCATAACTAATGGAAAAGAACAGAACACCAGAAATCTGTTTATAAAGAAACCTGTGAAATTATATTTACAAGCTATGGAAGGGTAACTCAAAGGCAAATGTTATTCCCTACTTTGCACTTCAATTTTTATATTTATAAGGCACTTTGGAATTGAATTATACTATTCACTGTACTATTGTCAGTGTTTGATATGTGATGCTGTACTGAGCCTGTTTTGCCTTTAGTATACAAGCCCTCTGAAGCCCTGACCTGAATGTTTGGCACACTTTGGTTATTGTAAAAGCATCAAGTGCAGGTAACAATAAAGTTATATTAAAATAATGCACCTGTTTACTCCTAACTCTGTGCTCCAGACTGACTCAATAAAAAATGTATTTTAGCCCACCTTCAGGTGAAAAATACAGCAATATACATGTTGAACAAAGTAATACAAGATTGCTTTGTCTGATTTCAGAATTTTCTATGTTACTCAAGTACAATTTTAAGAGAGCTTTTATAAGCGTGATGTTAATGTTTCCACTAAATCACCTGGATATATTCAATTTACAGTGAAGAATTTCCAGAACTATAAATCAGAGCATTCTCAGCACTAAAAATGTCTTTTGCTTGTGCAGGCCATAAGCTGTGAGTTTTCATTATTTTCTGATGGTCCATTAAATAGCTATTCTATCTGTAACCAAGATATGTGATGGTTCCACCCAAAATTATAGGTGCAATGCAGGAATCACAGTAAGGTTCTTTGATCTATATTGCATGAGAGATCAAACTAGAGAAATATTTTAGGGCTTTTGTCCCAGACATGCATGAGGAGCAAGAAGTGATGAGATGGCCTGATTCAATCACAGCTCTCTGAATTAAACTCACCTAGCAATTATCTGTCCTTTTCTCATATAACAGAGGCTATTATTTATTTTTAACTCATTTCCACAAGTTTGGAAATGGCTGCTATTAGTCCCTCTCATCCTTCTCCCCCATTTCCTGCTTCAGACCTAATCCTCTGCAAGAACCCTTTTTCCCCTCTTTATCACACCAACCCCTGGGACCCAGGCCAATATTAACTATCAAAACCCATCTGAAGTGTCTAACTTAGGCTCCCATGTTCCATCTCTGGTCAACATAGAAAATTGCCATACTGCCATTTCTTAGAAGAACTGAAGGTGCCTTTTTACTTTCCGCAGCACCTGGGAAGACCACACAAGTCCCTCAACTGGAGGTATAAGCCTGAGACCAGGAGCTGTACTGCATCATGTTTATGGATACCATTTTAAAAGGCCATTTTTCTAGCTGTATCCCAAACTATAAACAGGAAACCTTCGGTGTTGGGATACCAGTACTGTCATAATCATAGTAGTAGGCAGCCCTCTCCCTGGGTGGTATTGCCCTCACTTCACTCCTGATCCCAGCGCACAGGAGAAGAACAACCCTTGATCACATCCTCTTATTTGTCCATGACAGATTTTCCTGCCTTTAAACTTTCAAGTGTGGTATTCTGGTCTCCATATCACTGAATCCCTCTTTCTCTCATTCATTCCATGTTCATCCAGAAGGTACCAAATGTTACATGCATGTGAATAACATGCCTGTGGCAGACATACACATTGATAAGCTCATACATTTTCAAGTCACCTCTGCTACATTTCAGGCAATTCTGCTATCTAACTGAGTCCATCTTGAAAAGATCCCATTTTTGAAACACCCACCTTTTGATTAGACCTTGACCATAGGCAGCAGCAGCCCAGACAGATGCAGCAGCCCAGACAGGCTACAAGACCTTAAGGATTTAAGGATAACTACATTATCTCGTAGTGTTAATAGGAGATCTACACTCTTCTCATTGTCTCCATACCCCAACATCTTTCCATCAAATAAAACTTCAGGGGAAAATAAAAGACAATTTCATCTTTGATCATTGATCATTTTAATCACTTTCTACTTCTCTGAAAGCAAAATCTCTTTCTTTCTAGAATAAACACAAAGAATGGGGTCTATGGATCTTAGAAAGAGAAAGAGAAAGAGAAAGAGAAAGAGAAAGAGAAAGAGGAAAGAGAAAGAGAAAGAGAAAGAGAAAGAGAAGAGAAAGAGAAAGAGAAAGAGAAAGAGAAAGAGAAAGAGAAAGAGAAAGAGAAAGAGAAAGAGAAAGAGAAAGAAGGAGAAAGAAGGAAGGGAAGGGAAGGGAAGGGAAGGGAAGGGAAGGGAAGGGAAGGGAAGGGAAGGGAAGGGAAGGGAAGGGAAGGGAAGGGAAGGGAAGGGAAGGGAAGGGAAGGGAAGGGGAAGGGAAGGGAAGGGAAGGGAAGGGAAGGGAAGGGAAGGGAAGGGAAGGGAAGGGAAGGGAAGGGAAGGAAGGGAAGGGAAGGGAAGGGAAGGGAAGGGAAGGGAAGGGATATATGCAAAATTTAAAATCCCATGATATTCCCAAAGAATGTGTATATATTGACTTATCTGGCTGTTATAATAAATTTTGCAGGAAGATTTTCAGATCTATAATCTTTCTTCTTTTTTCTTCTGTATTTCAATTATGCATGTGTAAAAAAATAAAATAGCTTTCATATCTCATTTTTTTCAACTTTAGTTTAAATACATCTTTTTAGTCATTAATAGACCAGAAATATTTTACGTGACATCAAGTGAGACATCTGTTTTCATATCATAATTTGTACTGTATAACATCTACAGAGATATTGTGAGACAGAATTTCATAAGTGATTATCAGTCGAATGCTTTGTTTCTTTCAGCATGAACCATTTAAGAAGGAAAAGATGATCCATATATGAATTCATCTCAAA
>NC_140123.1:57773070-57810570 GCF_964035555.1 Netta rufina | reverse complement strand
TTCTGTGGTCTGCAGAATTTACCTCTAACTTAGTATTTAGCAATTTCATGTGTTTAAAATTCCATCAGGGATGGTCTTTGACTACAGAGGTTAAATAGAGGGGTTTCTAAACATTCCTTGAGTATGAATCATATGTCACCAGAAAAGTTGGGTCTTTAAATCTGTTAATTTGCTTTATTAGCTCAAGAGACTTTCTAAAGTAAGATTAGAATACTTATATACTATGATTAATTGTCTTTAAATACAATTTTCCATCTGGAAACAAGAAGGTAATTTACTTCCCAGACACTATCAAAAAGTCTGTGGTCTAACAGAACTTTAACAAACTATCAGTGGTAAACACATTGCAAGTCAAGAGCTACTTGGGAAACACAAAGGAAACACAAAGGGGTGATTTGGCCTAGGTACTTAAATCACCCTTTGCATTTTTTTTGTTTCTCTCTCTTCACTGTAATGGGGAGGTAGGGCAACCAACTACCTAAAGAAAGACTTAAAGATAATGGGATAAGTCAGGCTCAAAAAATAGTTTTGAAATAAATATTTTGATTATGAAATCTTTTATTCCTTACAAATTTAGAATAGTTATTGAATTTAGGGAAGTATTACCAAGATCAAAAAAAAAAAAATCTGAATATCTATAAAACAAGAGGCACCAGAAGAGAGTGAAGAATCATTTTGTGTGTTGGATGAATTTTTTAATAGCTAAATCAAGTCTGTTATAGTACTGAAAAAAAAAAAATAATAAAATATTGCACCATTAGTATATACAAAATAATAACTTTACAAAAACTGCTTTCATAAAGAATTGTCACCATGAACTAACAATCAAGAACAAATGAATGCATATATTCACTATGCTCACTGAAACACTTCAAAATTCATTAATATCTTCACATAGTCTGTCCCAGAAATATTATTTTTCATTCTGACTAATCTATTAATTTTGCATTAGCTGTAAAACAGAGATTCTCTTTGTTACAGTAAAACTGTTCTAAAATATGAACATCTTCTTTGAAGTCTTTCGGAAGAAAAAAGAATACAGTGAGTTTGAATGTACTCTTCAAATTGATTTGCACTTTGCTGTATTAAAAGATAATCAGAACAAATTAAAAAAAAAAAAAAAAAGTCATTTTATGCTCACCTTAGTCTTGGCAATTTGGTTAAAAGCACAGAAATATAATTGTGTTTTTACAGCACTTACCTTGAGTTGATTTGCTAAATTTTTAACTTTGAGTAATATGCTAGTTGTATTTGGTAAAAAATGCTTCCCAGTGTTTCTTGGATGTATGAGACAACAGTGATCCCAAGATGTATGTCACTAATTAAAGTCATTATTTAAGAGGATCCAACACAGCTGGCCAGAAATATAATACTTCATCCACCCTACAAAATGCCACTCTCAGGCAGCAAATAGTCAGACACTCAGTAGGGTAAAGACTTTTAGCCGGAAGTGAATTTCCATAAGGTTAGTATTCACAAAAGAGAATGCCTTTTTCATCCTTGTCATTCAAAACATTTACGTACATGAGTTTGGCATGAAGGAAGAGAGGCCACAAGAAACAAAATGATTTTATGCCAGACCTATCTTGAAACTACTATGTAATGGCACGCCTTTCTTTGAGGAGGAAAATAAGCTAAAATACCTCTTCTTCCATTAAATCAGTCACCTCAGTCTCCTGAGAGAGGAAAAAAAAAAAAAAAAAAAAAAAAAAAAAAAAAAGCAAAGCTTCTCAGTAGTGTTTTTAGCATGTTTTTGTTCACCATTTGCACAATAAGCTTGGTACAATGCAATTCCTGTATCTGATAGAGTTCTTCTAGAGATTGCAATCAAATAATCAAATAATAATAACCAACAATCACCTACAACAATAAATAAGAAGCAAGATAAATAATGAATGAATAATAATGTCACAATAAATATTAATGAAGTTACATAACAATATATTATGGACTGTCACAAATTCAGACACAATCTGAATAGCTTGATGATTATCTTCACACGTTAATAAACATCAGAACACTGGTTTGGATGAAAATGAGGTTACAGCTTTATCATCCTTAGTGAGGAAAGTGCAGTCCCAAGTATCAAAATATTTATTCAAGCTTCCCCCTATGCATTTAGTGAATCACACATCTAACCTCATTCATAAAATAAAATTAAAATAAAATAAAAAAAATAATAAAATAAAATAAAATAAAATAAAATAAAATAAAATAAAATAAAATAAAATAAAATAAAATAAAATAAATAAAATCTCTGTCCCTTTGCACGAAGATGTTACTGTACTTTGGCTGGCACTGTCCTAGTCTTGCATAAGTATTTTTTGCTTAACTTCCTCACATATGTGTGAAGGTGTTGTAGTGTTCCCTAGTAATGAAAAATAAAATCTCCAAACTTATGACTTTTAGTCTTATAACTCAGTCTTAATATCACAAAAGATTAACCATCTGCCCTAATTTGTGGGTGTATAGGTTAGATGTCTATACTTAGGATAGTCATTATATGCCTCTTTTTAGTTATTATTATTATCTTTTATATTACTAGGAAAAAAATAAAAATGCATCTAGAGAACACTGATTCCCATCTAAAAAATGAGTATCTAAGCTGAGCAAAAATAATAGTCTTCTACTGACTATAAAAGGAGTATAAGTGACTGGCTTAGATTCAAAGACTAATATTTAGACAGCTAAAACCGGAGAAAATGAATCCCATGTCCCGAAATATGAGAAGGTCCTCTGACACAGACTTAAATATACCTTAATTTTTCCAGATCATACATGTAATGTTCTAAGTAATCAAAACATAAGTTCTAAGTTACCAAAAATTCTAAGATGTTGGAGGTAGACACATGGAGACAAGATTACCCTTTGAAGGCCTGCAGATCTCCAATGCCACTATGCACAGAAGCATGTACTTCAGTTAACGGACTGTTTCATGAGGAGCCCAAGGAAAAAAATACCTAAATTAGGCAGGTGGGGTTCTACCCAAATAATGTTCAATAAAAACAAGTAGACTCCACTTTCCTGTATTCACCCTTGATTACACTACTATGCCATAAAGATTGTTTTTATAGCTGAATTATCAACCTCTTAAACTCTGTGTTTCAATAATGGAATTGTTGACACCATCGCAACCGTAATAGTGTAACAGTGCCATTATAATTATCATTATAGGAACAGATCTTACAGCAAGACAGAGTGGTGCATTCATTAATTTCCCTGTCTGATGCAGCTCAGATTCAGATACAGCTCAGAGTCTAAAGGTCAGAAGTCGAATCAAACTGCTCCATGGATGTTCAGTTTAGCGAAATGCAATGTCATAAGGGGATGGCAGAGAAAAGCTTATGTGCTCATAGAGTGACCCTGAAGCAACAAATTAAAAATGTTAATATCCATTTAGATTAACTTTCTATAACATTTTATAAAATAATGATGATAAAAAAAAAATAATAATACATTTAAAAATCAGTACATTAACACCTGATTAACAGATTTAGCAGTGGATTTGATGTTGTTACTGCATTTAGAAAGTTTGTTTGTAGGAGGGTACCATATGTACTGTTATTACTTACAGAAATTGTTGTGTTTTGATATCCTAATTTTAGATATCAGTACCGATATGTAAGGACCTGATTTTTTTTTTTTTACAGGAAATTTAACTTGTAGTTTCCCTAACTCTTGCTTAGGGAATTTAAATTCTCTGAAGGCTTGTGTATTTAAGAAAACTGTGGGACAACTAACATAATTTGGACAACAATTTTTAGCTTGCTCTATGCCCTAAGCAATGATTACATGATACGATGATATTTCTTTCTTTTTTTTTTTTTTAACATGGTAGTAATGAATCAATTAGGAGTCAAACAACATCACAATACAGCATCAAACCCTTATATATAAATAATAAATAAATATATTAAATAATATTAATAAATATTAAAAAGATATATAATATATAGTATATATTTAATATATAATAAATACACATTGTATGTATATATATAATAAATAGAATATATATATAATAAAAAATAAATTCGGATATATACTGGAACGCTGGTGATCAAACTAAACTTCACATCTAAACTTCACATATATCAATGTATTTTTTATTCTTATCTTTTGTGTCTATGCTTTGCAGTGAAGCTTAGAGTAACTGCAGTTTACTCTGCTAGATCACCACTAAATGAATTGAGTTCTCAAGCCTGATTAACCTGAATGATCGGAATGAAATCCAGTTGAAAGCTGTAGTCATTTATGTAGGTATTTATATATTAATGAAAGTTTTGTGTTCATGGGAGGACTTTAAACCTTTGTTTAATTATTCTTGCTTATTTCTTGCCTATTTAAGCGTGTTTACATCTTAACGCACATACAGTTGGCAATTTACAAAAGAAATTGTAGATGCTCTTGCAGTCTTTCCTTTCATCATTTCCAGTGTTCTAACAGTGTTCTAAAGTTGCAATGCTTATTAATCCAAAAGGACCATGCTGGCATGTTTCATTACAGGTTCGAGCTTATCATTTGACAGACAGTGCTATATATAAAACTTTCCTCAGAAAATTGTCAAAGCCAATAGCGAACACAGATACAGGATTCAATTTACAGAAATTTTAAAGGCAACTCAAAATAAATAAACAGATATATAAGTGTTGTGTTACTGACAAACTACTGTTCTGTGCACAGCAAATCGAAATCCCTATCCTGCCTCCACATGTGACCCATAGAAAACACCTCTGCCCTGCACAGTAAGCTTGATGCAAGGTATAAGGCACTTTATAAAACTGGAATTCCTTAAGGAGATTTTCCAGAGAGCAAAATGCATTGTCTTGTTCCTCTAGGACAAAACGTGGGTGAAATTATAGAAGTGTCACAAGCTGAGAGGTCAATTATTGCTACCAGTCTCTCAGAGGAAGCTGGATCATCATGGATGGCCTTTGCCATTAACCATCCCCGGCCTGTAAGACAGCTCTACTCAGCTGCTCGGAGTAGCTCCTGGATAGGCAGCAGAGAACCTGCATCACAATACTTTGAAACATGATCATTACAGAAAATGAAAGGGGAAAACAGAATATCTAACATATGTAAATCTGATAAAATGATTAACATTGGGTTGTTTGCACATTTTGTTTTCTTACAGAGATATCAGCACTGGCAATGGGGAACTAATAATAACAAATCAGTCCTATTATTGTGGGGTATAATTAGGGATTAATATGTGGAAAAGACTGATACTGTGTTTTCTATAAATAGCAGGATTTACTGACATATTTTCCATACCTTTTGCAACAAATTCCAGGACCCAAGAATACAAAAACTGAACCTGATTGTCCAGTGATTTCAGCACCCACAGATATTGAATTCCATCTTTTTCTTCTTCCAAGCCTGCCTTGCTCTCACTGAAACTAAAATGTTTTTGACTGAAAATTAACAGTACAAAAATCATCACAATGAACCCAACATGCAAGCATAAAACTTCCACCCACAGCAGGGATGTTGAACAGAAGCAACATTATCATTAAGAATGTCCTTAAGTGTCAGGAATGAAGCCTAGAAAATTAAATTACAGACAAGCTCAAACAGTAAGAGCAGTCAGAATGAAGTCTCTCGGAACAATGGACGGGGACAATGGAGAGTCAAATCACTGTAATAATACCTATTCCTGCTATAAGGAAAACAAAATAGATTACATAATTCAAAAGTATTTCATGAGCAGAACGAGCAGAAGAAGTGTGTTACAGTGAAAAAGAAATGGGGGAGTGTGGGGAAGGTATCTATGGTTTGGAAGGTTTTTCAGCTGCAACTGCTCCTTCCAGCAATAATATAAAAATTCTGAAACTGAGTACCAAAGGTCAGCATGGCAGTGCTAGTTAATACACAGAAAAATATAAAAACAATTTCCTCACATTAAATAACAAGAGAAAATGACAACTTACTACAGAACTGCAATTGTTGTGTTTTTTTTTTTTTGTTTTGTTTTGTTTTTTTTTTTCTGGTATTTGATTAAATTAAATGGGTTGCTGAGATTCCTTCAGTAACTTTAATAGTTCTACAATGAAATGATGTGGAAATTAAAATATAGTTTTCTCCATCATAACAGAAAAATGGCAGACATGAAAGAATGATGACAGTATATGCAGGCAAACCATATGTGCGGAAGTGAACTTTAGGGTAATGTTCAAACATATATATTTTTTAAAGATATCCATAATGTAACCAGAAATCACTTCATAAATTAATCACTTATAAGAAAAAAAAAAAGTAATAATAATAATAATAATAATAATAATAATAAGAGAAAAAAGACAAGATATATTCCTTTAGCAATAAACACATTAATAATTAGTAATTATTAGTAAAAATTAGTAAAAATTAGTATTCAGTAATCTAATAACATTTAAAATAGATTTAACATTTCTGGTTTAAACAAATCTGGTTTTAGGCATCAGCCTTGGAATGAAAAAGGTAAATTTTAATGCTCAATTATTTTATCATACTAAAACTTCATTGTGATGACTCTTTATATACATTAACATATTTGAAAATCCAGGGAACATGGAGTCAGGTTGTAACCATGGCTTTAACAAAGATTCATTAAGTTAATGTAAGGAAAAATATTAAGTTTTAAAAGCATCTATTACATCTTAAATAAATTCATGACACTTAGAGTTCTAGGTCTTTAAGTGTCTATAGCAATATACACCAATATAAATATGTCATATCCCATAAGTCTATAACTGTATAATACCTAACCTACCATATAATTGAGTAAAAAGTATTACTTACCTTGCACTAATGGGAACCTTTTAAGATTTATTGTTCATATGCACTTTCCATTGTTAATACATATGAATCTTATGGGAAAACTTAGAGACTGAAGTGTAGTAGTGTCCTTTCTTTTCACATGCAACCCAAATTTTTGTATTTGAAAGGAAAGGCTTACAGTAACCACTTCCCAGTTCCCCACTGATTCCAGAGATGGAGTCACACAAGACTCCAAGGCAGAGGTTGATGCTGGATTAGTTACAAAAGTGAATAAAGACAGCATGCCTAAGAACTCATGTTACTGTAAGATTTTCTCTTTTGACAACTACCTCTATGTGCACATACCAATTTGCGGAGCATTTCATCCAGTGTTATACCAGAACATGGAAAATCAAGCAAAGCACAATCACACTGAATGAAGCCCTGGAGATGGAAGTTTCACAGAGCATTACATGACCTTAGAGGATATGAATAGATGTCACTACATTTGTTTCTTACCTGCACTTACAGTGACTTCTTTTCCACCATGTATGCAAAGACCATTCTTAATAAGTTTATTTCATATTAATTTAAAAGCATAGCCAACGCACTGAAAAGGCCTTTTGTTCTTCTTTATCTCAGTCGTTAGGTAACTTGCACTCTTTGTCTACTGAGGGCAGGGTGTAGGCTACTTTTCTCAGTGTTCTAAATTCTTTTTAGGTAGCAAAATGAAAGAAACTCGGTTTGGAGGACTGTGGATCATTTCTTAGGCATGACAAAAGAGTATCTGCCACCTTGATTAACCCACTTAGTGGGGAGGAACATCTCCAAAGGAGCACTTTTGCATCCTTCAAATAGCAATCTTCTAGGAAAGGTAGGCAAATCCACAGGCTCTCCCCGTCTTGGGCAGTCTCTCCAATGGCAGACAATGCAGTTTGCAGTTGGAGCTTTGTAGCCCCCCTGTACTGGGTCTGGCTGGAATGTTAACTTTCCCTGTAGCAGCCCATACAGTGCTGTAATCTGCACTTGTAGCTAGAACAGCAGTGGTATCATACCAGTGTTGTGTTTGCTGCTGAGCAGTGCTGGCACAGTGTCAGGACTCTCTCTAACCCTCCTAGGGGGTGGGAAAAAAAAGTGAGAAAGAAACATCACCAGGGGAGCTGACCTAAATCAACCAAAGGGATATTCCATACCCTAGGATGTCACACTCAGCAATGAAAGGTGGAAAAAGGAAGAAGAGGTGGGCTCTTGTTGCGAAAACATCTGTCCTCCCAAACAACGTCTATGTGCATTGAGGCCCTGCTTCAAGGACATGGTCAAGCATTGCTCATTTGTGGGAAGTAGAGAGTAATCTCTTTCCTCTGCATTTCCACATAGCCTTTACTTGTTTTGTTTTGTTTTTCCCTTTCCCCCTCCCTTTTTCCCTCTCCCTTTTTTCCCTTTAGTTAAATTGTTTAATTAATAATAATCTTTCCTTATTTTTTTTCCTTTAATTACATTATCCTTATCTCAGCCTATGAGTTGTTCTTTCCTTTACTTCTTCCCCTCCTCTTCTAAGGAGGGGGAGTGAGAGACCGGCTGTGGTGTTCAGCTGCCTAGCATGGTGAAAACACCATACCCCCTCATTTTTCCTTGCTCTTTTGCCCAAGACCCATCCCAGCTGAGTTACAGAGGTTGGAAGCCAGTCTGCAGACTTAGTTTCAATGCAGTCACCATGCAGATGATCTCAGCAGAAGCTGAAGCATACCAAAGCTAAACTAGTCCCCAGATATATTCTTCCCTTATTTAATTCTTTTTCTCAAAACTCTCACTGTGCTTTCAGAGAGTGATGCAGAAATTTCTCCTGTGACCAATTTGAGCTCTATAAAATTTGCTCAATTACCACAAAGTTCCAGATAGAAGAATAGAAAATGTGTCTGTATTGAAAGACATTTGATTCAAATACTACCAAAGTTCTTTTTTTTTTTTTTTTTTTTAATTTAGAAATGTTATAACCCTCTTCCCATTGATTATATTGCCAAGTTTACCTTTTAAAAGTCAGAAGTTGAGAGACAGAAGAAAGGTCCAAAAAATTGACATCTTGATTACATTTAGTAGCCATATCTTCAGCTGTAATCCCCAGGAAATCCTCTTCCTGTTGACACTGCTATTTAAAAGTAAATATGGGCTGTGGAGGATATGTGTTTTCTTCTCCATTTGTTATCTCTGACCTCCAAAGATAGGACAGGTATATACTATGAAACACTTAGACCATTTCAGATATTTTTAAGAATATTTTTGCATTAGTTTTCTTATAGGTTATTGTTACATTTAGAAAACACAGTATGGCAGGCCAGAAATGTACAATTATTTCACAGGGAAGTTTATTGTATGACAACACTAGAATTTGGCTTGTTATGCACCGGATAGCTACAAAATAGTTCTTGATGGCTTAGTGACCAAAAAGTAAGAAACAGGAAGAAAATTCTCAAAACCTTTTTGGTGATTAAAATAAATTACAAAAATAAATTGTCTTAGAATTTGATGTTCTTACATTAAACATAGCATGTTTTAGCTCAAGGCAAATTCTATGGACTAATTACAAAACCAATGAAAATTAGATGCTGACACAATGTCAATTTTAGAGTAATAATTGCACTGCTATAATAATCTGTTTAATTGTTGTTTATTGTAGTTGAATTCTCATGGCACTCCAGAGTTGCAATTTTCTCTTCCATGTCAGCAAAGTTTCCTTTTATAGAACATTTTGCCGAAAGCAACCAGTGATGTTACAAGACAGACATTAATCAAAGGACCTTACAAAGCTACATACACCTGGCATCCTTGAGGAAAAATATTTTCCAAAACAAGAAACCCACAAAGACAGGAACATGGTGGTTTATGGGAGCATTGTTAAGCTTGGAAGCAAAAATTTTAGAATTCATTTTAAAGTATGTATTATATGAAGGAATATTCATTAGACAATATTATTCACTTAATGACCGAAATACCTCTTCTCTCATTGAGAAGACTGACAGCTAATTATAATTAACAAGACCAATAATTTTCCCATATCCATTTTCCAGATGTTAATGTAAACTAGATTGACAACAGAGATAGACATAACAAAGGAGTCTAAGAGAATTCATTTGCACCTGCTCAATACCAAAATATCACAGAGGTCAGCAGGAAATTCAGAGTTAATTTTAAGATTTTGATATATTGGAATGACATCTGGCCTCAGTGGAACTTTGAGGGCAAACTCAATGAAAATTCATACCACCAAAGAAATCTGGATGAAAAGAAAAAAAAAAAAAAAAAGAAAAAAGAACACCAAAGATAATTAATATCACTTTTACATAGCGCATCAGTAATGCTGAAGCTTAATGTGAAATAAACACTTGAGTCAAGTTAATCTAATGCTAAAATGATTGGGCAATTTATTACAGCTTAAGAAGGACATTGCCACCAGAACAGGAAATAAAGGTTTTAAAACTTGGGGTAATTATTTTCAATCAGAGCTGCTTTCAAGGTCAAATGTTTAATACTAGCCATTATTTTCTCTCTGCTAACTTTGGCAGGCATTTCACATGTCTCATCCATAAATAATTAAAGAAGTAACTGCTGCATCAGCTTAACCTTTGGAGAAAAACTTTGGAGTGTCCAAGGTAAAGATTTTATTCAGTTTTTAGTTTCCCCAAAAGACAGCAATATACAGCTTATCTGGCCTAACAAATACTGCCTACTGCTTTCTAATACAACTATATAAACACTCCCTAATAAGCTTTCTTTGTGATTTATTCTTGCATTTGGACCATACTCAGCTACTTCAGCAAATTGAGACAAATCACAAAGCCAAAAGTCCTCTGTAAATGCAACCTGCTAACACAAAAGAAATTAAGTGCAATTTAAGCTGCTGGAAGGCAAGCATGAAGTAATATTTGTCATGTGTTAGATTCTACTAATATTCTAACCATTTAAAATGTGGCATTATTGGGAAAAGAGATGGGTTTGTTTTCAAGTTGCTTGTTGTTATGCAAAGATCTTTCTCTAGTAATGCCTTCATATTAGTCTGGACCCAGCCTACAAACCACAGACTAAAATAGCATCATCAAAGAAGACCTTAGGGTAATAAGAGCATAGGGTAATAGGTAAACTATAACATGCTATGCTATTAAATTCTGAAATTAAAATTACTTCTGCAGCATCAGCATCTCACACTAGAATGTTGGTGTCCTCTATATTAATGATATTGTTTATTCAGATCATAAATTAGACAAGGATTCTATACATCAATGTACATTCATTCCAATTCAGTAAAAGTTGTATATGCTTAAGCAGTTTGTTTAAAACCAAACTAGAAAGAGAGAGAGAAAAAAAAAATGATCTATGGATTCCGTGCAAAATTTAGATAAATGTCTCACAGGAGTCCTTAGCCTTAAAAATCTAATCATGCTTTTTATTTTTAATCAGTTCAAAATTACATTTTCTTTCCTTTTTCTTTCTTTTAAATTTTAAATACACACAAATGTGTATGTCTTGTCATAGACTCTTTGTATTAACTTGAAGCCCACATTGTTTTCCAAGTGTTTCTTAAGCTCAGCACGTCTTGCTGACTTACATTTAATGTATTTATGTGAGATTTGGTTACTCACAAAGCAACTATATTGCTACCTACAGCAAAAGAGAAAAAAAAAAAAAAAAGTACATCAATAAAAAAATGTAACCTGCACTGTGGTCACAAATGCTTACAAACAGTCTAACAGTTTCTCTACTACGCCATAACAGTCAGTTGTCATTAACCGTTCAACCAATTACTGAAGACTGACTTTTGAAAACTAATTTTTCTACCTAGCCAGTCTAATACTAAATGCCTACAGGTTCACATTACAGCAACAATTGGGCTGTTGCCTATATATACTGCTGCCTAGATTTATGAAAAGAACCTCACTTTTATATAGTGTCTATTGACTAATTATGTAGGTTGCACTGCAGTTCTAATCTTTAGGATGGCTGCACATACAGAAACTTATTTTCACATTTTTTCTCTCTGGGACATGATAACTTAGAAAGCAACTTGCTTTGGCCTGGAGAGAGAGAGAGGGAGGGAGAGGGAGAGGGAGAGGGAGAGGGAGAGGGAGAGGGAGAAGGAGAGGGAGAGGGAGAGGGAGAGGGAGAGGGAGAGGGAGAGGGGGAGGGGGAGGGGGAGGGGGAGGGAGAGGGGGAGGGGGAGGGAGAGGGGGAGGGAAGGAAGGAAGGAGGGAGGGAGGGAAGGAAGGAAGGAGGGAAGGAAGGAAGGAAGGAAGGAAGGAAGGAAGGAAGGAAGGAAGGAAGGAAGGAAGGAAGGAAGGAAGGAAGGAAGGAAGGAAGGAAGGAAGGAAGGAAGGAAGGAAGGAAGGAAGGAAGGGAGGGAGGGAGGGAGGGAGGGAGGGAGGGAGGGAGGAAGACGTGCTTGGTATTTTCCATGTCATTCTTTAAAAAAAAAAAATTCACTAATTTAGAATAAAATCCACAAATTATACTGAAAAAGTATTTCAGTAATGATGTACATGGATGTTCCTTGGGTGTGTGGGGGGTGGGGGGGCGGGAGGGAGGAGGGGAGGGAAGACCTGAAGTTTTTGTACAAATCATTAAAAATCTGAAAGCCTGTGACCTAAGAATTTCATCTTTCAAGAGTGGTACAAAGCAGAGGCAAAATATGTTAATGGAGTAATACTTCATCATTCTATTATGGAAATAAATAGTCATAGATGAATTAAGAGTTTGTTATCTCTTTTGGTACTGTCAAAAAATCATAGACTCGAAAACACAAATTGGCCAGCACATACTGAACTTACATAGATCTCAACTTTTGGTTACCATAAAACACCATATCACAGTAGACTGAAAAGACAGAGAAAACAGTTCTACAGTTTTCTACAGAAAACTGTAGAGCATACTTCTTAATTCTGCATGCAAATTCAGTGTCTTGAAAAACAGGACTCCAGGAAGCTATATCACAGTATAATTACAATTGGCTATCTAAATGGACACTACCTGCTTCAGCTTGTAGATAAAAGTCTGCAAAGCATCTTTTCTTTTACTTTCTCTTTAAACTTTATTTTCAAATTTCCAGGCTTTTTTTTTTTTCTTCCTGTTTGGCTGGGAAATTACAAACCACACAGCTGTAAACAGCTGGATTTCAAGTACCAAAAAATTCCATATCTACATAAGAAAATATCATTATGTACTCAGATAAGTGGTTCCTCAACCACAAATCCATCTAATAACTTCAGTAGATGATAAAGGGATTTTGGAAGGAAAGGCTGAATTCTGCGTTTTGATTTATGAGTTAACATTAACTTCTGGAAAAAAACACCTGTGAAAAGATAAACACCTAGTTTTTAGGCCTGTCATTAGTCCTGCCATACAATGACACCTCTCCAGTCCCTCAGAAGGAAAATCATTTTGTCAGTGCCTTCCAATTTCAGGCTCCTTTATTTTGTCTAATCCCAGATGTCATGTCTTTCCATTGCCATGGAAGAACAGTATATTTTTACATCATATTTTAGCAGATGGAATACTTTTCAGCCAAATTTATCACTGCCAGATGGTTGACCCTTATTTGCTGATGAAAAGTTAGACACAGAGATAAACTTTAGTCAATTAAAACATCTACATTTCCTCAAGAAAATAGCAGGGTACCTCTTTCCTTGTCATTTCCACCAGTACCAACAGATTATCAGCTTCTACTAGGTTAATCTCAAGCAATAAATCAATAGACAACCTCAATTCACATAAGATTGTAAATTGAATCACAAGATTAGCTATCAAAGGATTGAAGCTTTTGATACTGAAAGTCATAAGGAATATACTGAATATACTTCAATGGCACTAATCTTATTTTTAAAATTAAACCTTTTTTTTCAGTGTCTACAACTTAAAAGCCGCACATGCGGCTTTTAAAGGGTCAAAATATTTGCAGGTAATACAGACACTTATGCACATGTTCTGCATTGGCTATTTTCTTAGTTAAAGAACAAACATAAGCTATAGAACTAGAAAGCTTAAGTAAAACAAAAAATTCAGCATCCAGGTAAAGATGAAGAACATCAGAATCTTAAGGATTAAAAACAAACAAACAAAACAAAACAAAACAAAAAAGTTGAACTTTTCTATTTGATTTATATGCTTTTCTTTCATCCCAGAGCAGTTCTGTACTGTGTTCTGTATGATTATTTAGCAGAGCTGCTTTTGAAAATGGTATTCAATGGTGTATACAAAGACATTTAGAGAAGTAAAAAGGAAAGATGTAATGAAGAACAGATGCCAAGAACATAGGTAACTTAGATCTTAAGATTTTGGGGCCTGAATTAGGCAGCAAGCCTGAATTCCAACAATAGATTTACAATTTGTAAACTGTGCAATGTTATGCAGTGTTGCATTATGGTTTCCTAAAATAGCTCTGAATAAAAAATTACTAGGCAATGACAAAAAGTTGTAATACTAATGCAAACCTTTCCCTTTTTTGTCTGTAAAATCATAGAATCTTCCTTTACAGTTCTCTTTGTGCCTCTGGATTCCCATATACACCCTACCAATTCACCTGTCACCTTTCCCATTTCACAGAAAGGTATTTCTCTGAATATTATATGGTAGTTACTGTAATTTTTAAAAAGGTCAGCTCTTCTTTCCAAATAAAGAGAGCAAATGCACATAGTATAATGACTTGTTTGCTGTAATTTTTCATGAATGCATTTAAAATGACAACATAAATTTATCTCTGAGAATAAAACTAGAACTCAGCATTTCAATTTCTAGTTTATCAACATGTGTCTATATATTAGGAGTAAAATTGATAGGGGACCTAAACCTTCGTGCTCCAGCAATAATACAAGTACTAACTAGCTACCTGGCAGGTAAGAAGCTTCCTCTGTGGTCATGATATTTAACAGTTGTCCACTGTGGGTTTTCTTGCACCTTTTTCTGGAACATCTGGTGCTGGATACCAACTGGGACAACGTGCTAGCCTAGTGACACTGATGCAGAATGCAACTTCAGTGTTGCATGTGGCTTAAAAATTGAATGTTTTTTTTTCCTAAACCATGTTGTATGTAAAGAGCACAAAGGAAAATAGCATTGTGAGAAATTCATGAGAATTTTACACCTCTTTCAGAAATGTACAGTAACAACCCAGTCAGAAAAATAATATGAATTAGGATCAAACATCTGATCTAATAAGACCATTTTTACCACAATACTAGAGGATCAGAAACCACATAAAACACTATAGATAAATATGTATATATATATTACTATCTTTATCAGCAAACAACAAAACAAAGATAATACAATGGGACAATAAATGAAACATAGTACAAATTAAAAGGCCTTCTTACAGTCCAGCATCTTTAATACTTAATTGCTAGTTTAAAAGTAAAACCTCTCTCTCTCTCTTTTTTTTTTTTGTTTTGTTTTGTTTGTTGTTTTAAGTTCTATCTTAGCTATTCTTTCCTCTGCAAAGTACCAGTCCTGTGAAATCTACAGTAAAGCCTGGCCTGCCTCTGTATAAAAACACAGGTATTAGGCAATATATGACAGAAGAAACTGAAAGGGTCCCAGAGTATGAAAAATATACTTTGTTTTTTTATCTCTCCTGCAAAGCTGAGGTTCCGAGACCATTAGAGACCATTCTCTACCTTACTCTTGAATATGTTTCCCATACTCCTTTCTCTGATTTGCATGTTTCTGTTTCTTTTAAATGCCATGCAAATAAATTTTTACATCAGATTACAGGTGCATATGCTTTAAATTTAGGATGTGTACAGACATAATGTTAAAGGTGATACTTTCAGATCTATTGATGAAAGTCATAGAATCATAGAATGGCCTAGGTTGGAAGGGACCTCAAAGATCATCTCATTCTAGCATAAGATCAGGGTACTTAGAGCCTCATCTAACCTGGTCTTGAACATCTCCAGGGATGGTGCATCCACAACTGGGCAACCTGTTCCCATGTCTCACCACCCTCTGAGTAAAAATTTTTCTTCTAACCTCTAATCTAAATCTCACCTTTTTTAGTTTAAAACCATTCCCCCTCATTCTGACAATACTTGATTGAGTAAAGAGTTGTTCTCCGTCTTTTTTATAAGCCCCCTTCAAGTACTGAAAAGTTGCAATGAGGTCACCCTTCTCTTCTGAGAAGCCTTCTCTTCTGAACAGCCCCAGATCTCCCAGCCCGTCTTCGTAGGACAGGTTCTCTAATCCCTTGATCATCCTTGTGGCCCTCCTTTGGACCTGCTCTAAAAGCTCTACATTCTTCTTGTGCTGGGGGCTCCAGACCTAGATGCAGTACTCCAAGTGGGACCTCACAAGGACAGAATAGGACAATCATTTGTCCTACAAATGAAAGGACAATGTTTTCTCTCATTTTTACTGTCAAACAGGAAGCAAACAGGGGGCCTGCTGGCCACACTGCGTCTTATACAAGCCAGGATGCCGTTGGCCTTCTTGGCCACCTGAGCACACTGCTGGCTCATATTCAGCTGACTATCAACCATCACTCCCAGGTCCTTCTCCGCCAGGCAGCTTTCCAACCATTCCTCTCCCAGTCTGTAGCTCTGCTTGGGGTTATTGCGCCCCAGCTGCAGGACCTGGCACTTGGCCTTGTTGAACTTCATGCAGTTGGCCTCAGCCCATCGGTGCAGCCTATCCAGATCCTCCTGCAGAGCCTTCCTCCCCTCGAGCAGGTTGACACACGCACCTAACTTGGTGTCTACTGAGGGTGCACTCAATGCCCTCATCCAGATCATCGATGAAGATATTAAAGAGGACTGGCACCAGCACCAAGCCCTGGGGAACACCACTACTGACCGGCCTCCAACTGGACTTGACTCCATTCACCACGACTCTTTGGGCCTGGCTATCCAGCCAGTTTCTAACCCAACGAAGCGTATGCCAGTCCAAGCCAAGAGCAGCCAGTTTCTTGAGGAGAATGCTGTAGGAAATGGTGTCAAAAGCCTTGCTGAAGTCAAGGTAGACCACATCCACAGCCTTTCCCTCATCCACCAAGCGCGTCACTTTGTCATAGAAGGAGATCAGGTTCGTCAAGCAGGACCTGCCTTTCATAAACCCATGCTGACTGGGCCTGATCACCTGCTTGCCCTGCAAGTGCCACGTGATGACTCTCAAGATAATCTGCTCCATGAGCTTCCCTGGCACTGAGGTCAAACTGACAGGCCTATAATTCCCCTGGTCTGCCCTCCGGCCCTTCTTGTAGATGGGCGTCACGTTTGCTAGCCGACAGTTGATTGGGACTTCCCCCGAACCTTAGGTATTAGCTCTGGGGACACTTGAAGGCAGCCCTGCTCAGCTTTTGGACCCCTTGGGCCCCTCACACAGCTACCTCAGTGTTTCCCACATGCTTTCAGTGTTCTTGTTGCTGATGTACAGGCATCACAGAACTAAACATTAATACTAGAATACTAACACGCTGGAACTACACTGATACAGAAGCCTCTCTTTACATTTGTGATGTTGCACCACCATTGCTTATTTCTGCTGTCAGTTAGGCACGCAAAAAAGTTACATCTGCCCTGTAGCTGTATCCATATCTGCATAGCTGGAATGTCTTCAAGAGAGATAACATAGAAATGCAGAACCAAAGCATTCACCTTTGCTAAAGGAATGCTTTAATTATCAAAGAATTATATTTCAATCCTTCCTTGAAAACTGAAATGGATGTCCATGACAGGATTAGACACTTCTAAATAAACCATTTTCATTTCATTTCTAGGCAGAGCTATACAGAACTGAGACTCAATATTCTTCAAAATGAAATTACATGTAATATTCTATTTTACTTGCTGCCTATGGAACACCAAATTGTAAAATTTAAGCAATAGCAATGGATCTTTTTTTTTAAATGGTATCTGTAGCTGTATCAAGAAATTAAGCCCCTAAATTTAGCTTAAATAAATATAGACTTTCAATAATGAAGTGACTGCTAAACACAACAAATAACAGCATCTAGTTCAAACATCAGCCCTAGGGCAATTTATTTCTTAAAAAGTACTTTAAGCCAAAATTCTATTTGCATTGCCTATTTTATCAGATAGTTCCTTATGACTACCCTTCAGTGCTCTGTGGAATATACTTTCACACTAAAGAATTGCTAGATCAAGTCCATGTTTAACACTCACACTTTTCAAGATGCATATTTATAAAAATAAATGTGCAATAGAATCTGTTTACAAACTTTAATAAACAGTTCACTCTCGAGTGACTGAAAAGCACATACAAAACCAGGTTCTTAAAATAAAGTATGCAAGGCCAGTAAGAATTATTTTAAATTGATGTGGTGTAATTGCCTGAAGTAACTAGGAAAATAAAACTAACATTCAAATTTTTTAAGGAAAAGGTACAGCATTGAAGAGGTTTTCAGGGTAGGGCATAACTGCATTACCTGAGCATTCCCTAGGCTCCCAACCTTAGATGCTATTGTGCTGGGGAAACTTGGTGTGCTAGCTCTAAGGAAAAGTACGGAGTGTAGAGTGGAGTGGAGACACCACGGCTAGACTCTGTAATCAGGTGGGGCCTCGATTGTTCTTGTGCACAAAGCTGCACTTTTTGCCACCCTGACCTGTCATGTTTTGACAAATGCTGTACCCTAGTGTACTTTTTGCTCATTATAATATCATTATAATACCAAAACACACCTCCATCCCAAAAGCTACCCGCCTCCAAGGTGCGACCACCCCTCACTGAGCATGCGCCCTGAATTTCTCGGAGCCTATTACTTTAAATGGAGATGGGAAAACTTTACACCAATCATAACTAAGATATGCTTGACTAGAGCCACTCAAGCTCCACCTAAAAGACAGAAAATAATATAAATTGGCCTAAGAGAGAGGGGATGTTATGGAAGATACCACCATCAGGGGAGATACCATCCCGAGGAAATACAACATCCTTAGGACCTCCTGACTTCTGGGATCAGTCGACGGGCTGAGCCTCTCTTCCCCCCCCCCCATTGGGACGCCTTTGGGTGAGATCTGAATACTTGCTTATAAATCTCTATAGAGTCTTTAATCCTTTTAACGCGTTTATTTCTAGGCTGCACACCTGTAATATCTGTAACACCTGTAACACCTATAACACCTGTAACACCTGTGTATTTCATGCATGCTAGCTTGCTTTTGCAGATAGTCACTATCACCAGCAATCCAAAAGAACCTGATTATCTGTTGCTGTAATAAACCATACTTGATTGCATTGTGATAGCTCTCATTAAGTGCAACAAGGGTAAGGGTGGTTATCTGTGATAGTTCAGTGTTCTGAATCCAACCAGACCCCCAGACAGTTAATGCATTTTTGGTGAATGTCTGACTGGACCCCCAGACGGTTAACGCGTTTTTGGTGAATGTCCAACTGGTTCAGTACCCTGAATCCGACCAGGCTCATAACGGTTAATCAGCTACACCCCTTAATGCGACAATTGATTATCAAATGAGATTCTGAAAATTGTAAATTGGCTTCACCCATTATTTTTACGTGCAGCAGTAAAGTGTGTGTCAGTGCTATAGAGGTAATTAATACAGCAAAACTGACTTGCAAGAATTTCTTCTTGCAGGTGTGTATACACATTTTTCTCTAATACTTAACCCACACTTTTCAACATGATAATATTCTTCCTACTGAGGAACACAGGTTTGCAAAATTTATTCTTCCAGCAAAATAAAAAGGTATCTTTTTTTTTTTTTTTAACAGAGTAGAAAGATCTCTACAGTTTCTTTCTCCTTCTAAATTACTCCTTGCATACACCTACTTTAACAAGAGCATCACAATAGGATTGAATCTGTAGAGCATAATATTTAGTGTTGAAAACCAGTGATTCCCACATCTTGTGGGTTTTGGGGGCTTTTCTTCAGACTGACTCTGCTCTGGTCCTGTTGACTGACAACCACTAGCATTTGGAGTGCATTAGAAGAGATCCTGAAGAGCATCTTTTGATGTAGTTTCATAGAGAATATATTCACATAATGTGCTACAAGACTGGTTCATTGTGTGAAGGAGAGCACAGATTGTGGGAATGACTGTGTAATCCACTTCAAAAGCTCACTAGCCTGATTGAAATTAAAATGCTAATGCAGATGTACCCTATAACTGCCCTATTCTCCTTACTACAATAACCCTCTCTCAAGGGTCTAAAACAACTTCCACACCCTTTAGATGTAGCTAGTGCTCTTGACACTAGAAGGAAAGGCTACAATCAAGTCATTACAATTGCCATGACCTTACCTGTCACCACACAATTCCACTTTAACATTTTAAGGAACTTGATAGAATAAAAATAAGTCCAACTGAAATATACACCTGCTTTTCTAGCTCTTATGATTCCTAAAGTTTCAAATAAAATAAGAAAATAAAGAATTAAAAATTCTTTAGTAATATTTAATGAGCCATATGTGATAATGAAATGTTTCTGGTTGCATTTGATCTTTCTCTTTATGAGGCATCTAATTCAAGTGTCGTGGTTTAACCCGGCTGGCAGCTAAACACCACGCAGCCGTTCGCTCACCCTCCCCCCTCCCTCTCTGGGACGAGGGAGAGAAATGGAAAGTGAAGCCCGTGAGTTGAGATAAAGACAGTTTAATAAGACAGGAAAATAATAATAACAAAATAATAATAACAATAATAACAATAATGTTACAATGGTGATAATAGGAAAGTAATAATAATATGTACAAACAAGTGATGCACAATGCAATTGCTCACCACCCGCTGGCCGATGCCCAGCCTACCCCCGAGCAGTCCGGCCCCCTCCCCCCGGCTAGCCACCCCTATATATTGTTTAGCATGACGTCAGATGGTATGGAATACCCCTTTGGCTAGTTCGGGTCACCTGTCCTGGGTCTGTCCCCTCCCAGCTCTTACTGCACCCCAGCCTGCCTGTTGGCAGGACAGAGCAAAAGGCTGAGGTGTCCTTGGCTTGGTATAAGCACTGCTCTGCAACAATTAAAACATCGGGGTGTTATCAGCACTCTTCTCATCCTAAGCCAAAACACAGCATTCCACCAGCTACTAGGAAGAAAATTAATTCTGTTCTAACTGAAACCAGGACATCAAGGTACTATCTTCTCAAGTTCCCTGTCATAGAGATATGGGACATATTTCCCTTTTCATTATGTTCAACCCGCTTAAGCATACAATGCTCCCCACATCATTTCTTCACTGCCACGGGGTAACATCATCATAGTCTATCATTTGTTACAGGTGATGAACTCTCTTCTTTCTTAACAGAATAACAGACATCTTCTCACTTGCCATTAAGCATTTATTCTTCCTGCAAACTCTATTATACTGAATGGCTGTTTTTTCAAGTCTGAGGTCAAGAGCAGCATAGCAGCCTGTAGTATTGACGTCTCATTTCCAGACATGTAGTTCTTAAGAGAAAAATATTAGAACTTCACCATTTCTGTCAGATTTTGGACTCGCTCAATTTCAGCGAAAATGTTGTGCTTCCTACAGCGTACTATAGGCCTATTCAAAATGCATACAAAATAGATAATTCAGATATGAAAACCTACATGATTTTAAAGTAATTTCTACTAATAGCTATTGTATTTCTATTGAATTTTATACGTTAAAACCTTGTTTTGAAATCCCACTGTGGTCTTTGTGTTCATGGCAATAAATCATACTGCACAGAATATGTAAATTTTATGTTTATTGGCGTAAGAAGTAGAACTGCTTATAGCAAACTTTATTGTATCTTTCCTCTTACTGTCCCAAGGGACTGCTAAATTATGGTGCAGAAACAAACAAACAAACATGATGTACATGATTTTTCTAGCTAACCACCATCCTCCCTTTCCCAGTCTTCCTCTTGGCTAGCCAATTTTGCTGAGTCATTCCTGGTCATAGGTTTTTACAGGATCTGGTAAGGTGTCTCTGTTTTGGGTCTCCAAGGTGTTGGTCTCCAAGGTGTTGTGCTTTGAAAGTATACGTAAGTCTTTTAACTCTAACTATCCAGCATGGATGAGAACAATCCTGTTGGGTGTGTTAGTTACCCTACAGAATCTTCAAAATATAAAATATAACTGTAAAACTGATTTTTTTTGTTGTTACAGTCCAGTGTTACAGAACTGAATATCTTCTTAGAGTCATTAGCTTACCTTTTTTCTGATGATATGATAAGGAAAACAAAACAAAACAAAACAAAACATTTTTGTTAAAAATACATCCATATATGCCAACACCAGAATAGCTTAATTTGGTTTTGTCACATAATTTCTTCTTCTAAGAAGAAAAGATATAAAAAGGTAAAAATAAGGATATTTTCTGTAAAGAGCATAAACAATGGTTCATATTTCCAAAAGTAACATGTGGTGGAAAAAAAAAAAAAAAGAAAGAAAACAAATCTTGAAATAATAATATAAATTAAAAAAAAAAAAAGTAAGAAAATAAATACTTCAGCATATTTCAGATCATGTGCAGGATAAAGATATTTTCCTTGACAAACAAAGTATTAAATTCTTGTCATTGCTCCCATTCTAAATAATTTCAGTAGGTCACCATTCAGCATGTAGCCCAGAGCAGAGTACTGAAGTGTTTACCACATTGTACTGTAACATAAAATGCTTCCTCTTGTCCAGCATTTTTCCCTGATGAAGCAAAGATTAATAGAATTAGATTCCTTTCCTTAGATCAGTCTGGCTGTTATTCAAGCTGCTTGTTGCTTGAGAACATTTTGGTGTTTTTCAAACATTTCTCCTTTCATTATTTGACTTTTGATCATCTTTCAGTTTCCTAATGTCCCTCCCCCTCTTTGCTTCTTTAAATAATTGCATTGTTATCAAAGCACCTGAAGAAATTCTGGACATTATGTCTCACATTGGCTTCTGCTGGAGAGCAAAGGATTAAATACCCACCCAGCTGATAATACCCTCACTGTCTTTTCACAGACATACCATTTTTGCATATTCCTGATTTCCTCCTACATTGTTTCTATTTCCTGGTTAACTTGTAAAAATTTATTTTCATATTGGGCTGCCAGGGCAACAGCAATAAAAGAGAAAGCATACACATTGACTTTACAGAGGACACAGTAATTTTATTGACTACAAAGAGACTCCTTTGTTAGGGTTATCAGACAGACACAAATTTCTTTAGACTGTGCTCCTAGACACTGAAAATATGGGAGCCAAGTCCTGCCCATCAGTCTCACAGCTACATGAACACAACCCAGTAAACTTGGCTAATAGACTTTTTTTTTTCTTTTTTTCTTTTTTCTTTTTTTTTTCTCCAGAAGCAAAAGAAGAACTGACATCTATGGACACAGGCACGCATTGAGTGTTCCTAATTTCTAACCTGTAATAGACTCCCTGAGACATAATGAGCAAAATCAGGAGATACAGACTGCGTATTTAACCACAGTACATAGACTTTCCAGACCTACCTGGATGCAGAAGACTGTTAATCCAGGTTCATCTTGATATGTAGCCTTCACCATGTGTAGGTAAGTGTGTGTCCTGCAGTCTGGGTAACCTTGCCATAGTAGTCTTACCATACCTCTGGCAAGACTACCTTGCCAGTGCTTAACTGTTTTACACACTCCCATTTCCTCCCATGAAAAGTGACAGGTGAATTTAGGTATTTACATTACCCATATTTTTTACACCCTGAAGATATTCAGATAAATGATGTGCAATGCAGTGCTTCATACAATGAGGGTACTGTACAAATAACAATTAAAAATATGTTCTTCTTTCATTTCACCATGTTGTTGTATGTCTGAATTGGGTTTACTTAGGACAGCTAATTGTTTTTATGCTTGGAAGCCCATACATACACATTCATAAAACATAAGTAATTAAAACTGTCTTCTCCAGTTTTGTCCTTCCTAACAACACACAGTGCACTTCTATGTGATCAGTTATATAAATTAAACTGTTTGTCTGTGTATGTACTTCCTGCTATTGAATCTGAATCATAATCCTTTTATGACCTTGCATCTTGTCTCTGTTCTACCAGTAGAGATATGTCATGGTTAAGTCCCAGAGCAAGGAAGTCTAGGACCATTCTGGAGATAGCCCCCTCCTTGTCATGCTGATGGGAATACCGTCTGTACGAAGAGCTGAGATCCCCACAAGAAGATCAGAGACCCAGTTCACACGGGCTTTGGCATTCTGACATTTACTTACAATATAAAATGAAAATAAATACTAAGTTGTAAAATTGTCAATGAAAAGAGGCGTGAGGCCTAACTCCTTTTTTCTGGGAAGGCCATCCCACTGCTTGGGGGCTCTGCAAATCCCACCCAGGGCTGAGTGGTGGTTTCACTAAGCTGGGCAGCTGAGCTCCACCACAGCTGTTCTCTCACACCCCCTCTTCAAAGGGGGAGAAAATATGATAACAAGGGCTCAAGGGTTGAAATAAGGGACATGGAGATCACACAGTTATCATCACAGGCAAAACAGACTCAGACTAGGGAGATTAATATAATTTAGTGCCTATTACTAACAAACTAGAGAAGTGAGAAACAAAGAAAACAAACTAAAAGCACCTTATCCCCCCATCTGCCCTCTCCCTGAGTGACACGGGTGAACAAGGAAAGGGGCTGTGGTCAGTCCATATTGTTTCATCTCCACCGCTCCTTCACGGTCCCTCTCTGCCCCTGCTCCATGTGGGGTCCCTCCCACGGGATGCCGTCCTTCCCGAACTGAGCCTGTGGGGGCTGCCCATAGGCAGCAGCTCTTCAAGCACTGCTCCCACACATCTCTGTACCGCAGGGTCCATCCATCCCCCAGGAGCAAACTGCTCCAGCACGGGTCCCCCACGGGTGGGCAGCAGCTCCCCCCAGACCCCCTGCTCCTGCATGGGCTCCTCTCCATGGGCCGCAGCCTCTTCCAGGCCACACTCACCTGCTCCACCAGGGGCTCCTCCACAGGCTATGGAGGAACTGCTCCACTGCCTGGAGCAATTCCTGCCCTCCTTCTGTACCAACCTTGGTACACAAGGCCTTTTTGACTCCTTGCTCTTCCAGCTGCTGTTGCAGAGCAGTGTTTTTTTTTTTTTGTTTTGTTTTTTTTTGTTTTTTTTTTTTTCCCCTTTCTTAAATCTACTCTCACAGTGACACATTATTTAGTGGCTTGGCTCTGGCTAGCAGCGGGTGCCTTTGGAGCTGGCTGAAACCAGCCCTTACATGGGGCAGGTGCTAGATTCTTCTCACAGAAGGCAGCCCATGTAGCCCCCCACTACCAAAACCTTGCCACACAAACCCCCTACACACTGTCCACCTGACATACATGTACTGTCCAGGCAGGGAAGAGGCTGTGCTCTCTACTTTCAAGGTAAACTGCATCCCCAGTCCAGAATTGTGTAGCAGTAAAGTGCTTTCAGTAATGATTCATCACTTTTATACCACCAAAGCAAAGGTCTTGGGTCAGACTCAAACCAAAGTGTTGTTCTGTGTGGTTAGGCTACATGTAGGTACGAAAACAAAGTATATATGCTTTGAATAGGCCACTTGCAACAATGGAAGGTGAAGTCTGAAGCCTTGTACGAACAGTCTAGTGATAGATCACCTAAAACTTTTCAAACCTTATCTCTCTATTTATCAAGGAACAGAATGCAGTCCACTATGAGCAGTTGTCCTGTCTATTCTTGCTGGCACTGAACCAGTTTAAACCATCCCAATGCACACCATATCCCCAGTAAATTTGGTTTCTGTAGTAAGATTCATACCCATAAGACACTTTCAGAGCCTAATTCCTGTTTCATTGATTTATTTCAGCAGTCTTTTAGGTGCCTGAATTAGAGCTAGACACCAAGAGGTCTTAGTAAATTTGTTGTTAAATATTTTATTTTCATCAGACATATGTACAGCAGAATCTGACTGTAATCAATCATGTAGGAAAACACTGTACCCATTTTCCTGCACACTGTGAGAAGGCATCACCAGAGGCAGCTGTCTGTCATCAAAGTCATGAAAAAAAGCAGCTTTTACAAATGAGATGGTTGATCATAGATGCAGAACCTTTTCTGCTACTTGGTTAGCCTGGAATAGCCAGTCTTTAGCTTAGTTCTTTTATCTTCATTTGCACAAATAGCAGCCATTAACCAAGGAGTGAATTCAATCAGCTTGTCTCCAATGGGAGATAAAGTTGAAACCATCTGCTAGTTCTTAAAAGCAATGAGGCAAATTTTATTACAGAGTGATTTGGTTACTCTTGCCCTTGTTTCAGCTCATATCAAAGGCCTTCTTTTCTGAGAAGTCTGAGTTCAAATGTTGTCTAAGGTCTGAAATGAGACTGGTATGTCCAATGTACTACTTATAAATATCAGAAGAAAAGATGAAACTACTGGAAGTTGCTGTTCAAAGGTGACATACTAGTCTTACAGGTAAGGATCAACATATATTGATAGAATTTGTGTAAGTGTTTTACAATGTATTGATGTTGTTTAGAGCTTTCTTTTTTTTTTTTCCCCTGTTCTTCTGTCTTGTACGGATGCCAGTTTCCCTAAGGGAAAAGAGTGGGAGAATGGAGTGTTAAACTTAAAAGTTAACGTGAAAATTACACGTGATCTTTTGGACTGAAATTTATTAGAAAATAATGCATAACCAATGTCAGGTATAACAAAAGGTAGATGTTTGCACTGCATTCACCATAGCTCACAACATTTTAAACAAACCCACATATTAATGTTAACTTAGACCTCTCAGATATTGATACTGACATCAGTATGAACATCCCTGCTAACCCTGCATTTAGAAATAAACTAAAGTTGTCTGGACTTCCTTACTGAAGGAGTTAAGGTATGGGCAGAGCCATTTACTCTCTGAATTCTCATAAAAAATATTCAAATTCCTTTCTGAACACAATCAAACACACCCCTTCACTAGTCTTGGGTGAATTAGGTAATTAAAGTTTATCAGATTGGAAATCATGGGGGGAAAATAAAATAAATAATCACATTATCATTCACATCCTCTTTCAATAACAGGCTAGAGAGGTTGGAGTTGAAGTGCTGTTGCTACCTGAAAGTCAAGAGATCTAAAAATCTTTATGCTTACTAATGTGAAATAAATTTTCAGATTATTTTTCACAGTCCTATTGCCAATAACTGGAAGCATTTTACAAGCTGCTAGCTACACATGCTGGGAAGAACTGAGGACCTACGTGTAGATGGGCTATACTAAGGACAAACATTTGAGCATAGACTCGCTAAACAAAAGTTAAGCACACCTGAGAGAATTAGAAACCTGAATGTACTGTAAGGACATTGAAAGATACAACCTTGATCTGCTAAAATGCTCTGATATAAACTGAACGGTTTATACTGCCGGTGCTAAAGTGACTTCTGCTTATAACTAGATACTTCTTTCTCTTCAAGGATTTCTTCTCTGGTAGATAAGGTTAAGCCTAAGATGAAACATTTCATTTGTTTCACCTACTTTATCCTCCCTGTGAAACTCAGGAGGAAATAAAAAATGCTTTCATATTAAACTCACTGAACACAGCAGCTGTTCACTCTCTTTTCTGAATGGCATGGTTGTGTTAGATCATGACCAATTCTTATTTTTCACAGTGACATTACTATGGTAGGAAACATTACTGTCTATTTGAAATTCTGTCCTAGCAATACCAACAAAAAAATACATTTCAAACTCCTGGTTGCTACCTCTATTGTAATGTTATGACATCCCCTGGCATTCAGATTTATGGGAACTGTCTGAACTTCTATAACAGTAATTAGCTGGAAGTCTTAGGGGGTCTCCTTCTGCTTACTTTTCAATGCATGTATGAAATAAGTAATTACTGTTTTGGGTCAACTGGTCTCGAAGACAGATTTCTTAGTCTGAACTTCATTTAAATTTTACACAATACCAATTTTTCTCCATCTTGAGTGATTCAGAGGTTAAAAATAATAAAAATCTACTGGAAAAAAAAAAAAAAAAAAAGACAGTTAATTTAAGCAGCTTAAGAAGTTATTAGATAGTGGAATACTTCCATCATTTTTTTCTGGAGCAAGAAAAAATAATGGAAATGCAGTTACATTTATGAGAGTGGAATGAAACAACTCTTATTGGGATTTTAAATAATATAAAAATGTCTATACAATTTTTTAAAATGAAAACTGCTATTTTATTCTTGGAAAGCAAATCTCTTGAGTAAAGTCTTGAGTATTTTGGGGGGTAGCATATAGGAAAAAAGAAAAAAAAAAGTCAAAAAAAAAAAGTTCAAAATAAGCATCTCCTGTAATAATAATAATAATAATAATAATAATAATAATAATAATAATTTTAAAAAAAAAAAGGCATCTGTTATATAGATGAAAATATGGATCCAATACACTGTTGGCAAAATGTCGAATGTCTATAAAGTATGGGAGGTTGCATATATGTGTAATTTAAATATGGATTAACAAAGGGCCCTAGTTTAGTATATTTATAGAGCAAATTGATATGTCCAATAATAAAATCAGATTGCTTACAGTCATCCAGTAATCTCAGTCTAGAGAAAAAGATGTTATTTCACTCAAGAAGACACACAACTGCTTTGTTTTATATTCCCTTTTTTACTTTATCAGGACCTATAGGGCATAAAAAACAATGCAATGTTGTGCGGGGGAAAAGAAAAAAAAAAAAAGTTTTAGTCATTCAGGACAATGAAATCAAAGGACTTAATTTTATGCAAACAAAGAATTCATTGCATGTGGCCACTATGAATACATAAAGAGGTGAGTGTATATTTTAAGATTCCAGGTTAGCAAATTTTAGAAGGCAGATTAATCACACTACCCCAAGGGATGAATTAGGTGCTTAATAATCTTAGCAATCTCTTACTACATGGTGCATGTAGGGCACAAAGATTCTGATAATGTCTATGGAGCCAGAACTCTCTTTGTGGTTTCAAGTTTAAATAAACCATTCTAGGCAACCATCTGTAGAAAAAAAAAAGCTTGAGTTGTTACAGAGCATTACTTTAGCGTATCTGCCTGAAGTTGTAGCAATATCAAATATCTTTGAAGAACTGTTTGTATGGAATAGTTTTTTCTTCCTTATTAATGAAAAAAAAAAAAAAAAATTGTGCTAAAATATTTCATTGACTTCTGCAATGTTTCATTCTCATTGACAAATATTTTTCTTATATTGTGTATTGTTGTGCCATAAAGGGTATGGGTCTTCTGTAAAGATGTGGAGTGTAGCAAGGTACCAGTTCCCCTTCTGTGTTTGTGGTATAGTTCTTATAGAATATGAATAGATTCTAATTTAATATTTTTTCCACACATAAGGAGTTCCACATATTAAGAATTCAGTTTTTGTCATTGTTTCTTATATGTATTTTAATGACTTCAGACCTTTTTTTTTGCTATGTGGGTTGAATTACAAGTTTGTTGCTTTTTTGTTGTTGTTGTTGTTGTTTTGATTTGTTTTATTTTTGAAAGGGAGTTGTATGATCACAAACAAGGAGGAAATACTTATAAGAAAAGTTGTGTTAAAGAAAACTGTACATATTATACATCTAACTCTTTATTTTTGCAGAACAAAGTATTTCCACTTTATTTTCTTGCTTCTGAAGTTCATGTACTTATTATACTGGATAGGTCATATTTTCATCCCATTACATCAATGAATGCCCACAGTGATGACTTAAGCTTCATCTAGTAAGTCTATGTCCATTGCTCTACTAAATTCCACTGTCACAGAATCGCGGAATCGTTAGGGTTGGAAGGGACCTCAGAAGGTCATCTGGTCCAACTCCCCTTCTCAAGCAGGACCACCTAGAGCAGGTTGCCTAGGATCATGTCCAGACATCTTTTGAGAATTTCCAAGGAGACTCCACAGCCTCCCTGGGCAACCTATGCCAGTGTTCCATCACCTACAGGGTAAAGTGCTTTCTGACGACTAGATGGAACCTCTTTTGTTCCAGTTTGTGCCCATTGCCTCTTGTCGTGGTCACCAGTACTTTGGTTCATAGTTACTTCATATTATATTATTAGATAATAAAACAGAGACAGGGCAAAGCTGGCTTCCACCTGGAGACCATACATGGACTCCTCTGTCTGTGACCACAATACATGTTTACCTGTCGAAGGTTTCATAAATGCCCCCAAACCCACATGGTATTAGATTAGACAGCTTAGTTTGAGCTAGTTGAAATGTTACAGAATTTCTTGAGTTGCATATAATCAATAACCAAGTAATTTCTAATATCTATGAGGAATTCAAGTAGCCAAGATTAAAATGTTTTCTCTGTTTAAACATTAGCCTAAATTAGGACCAATAAGAACTGAGTTATCATACACCCACAGGACTAAAAAGGACCTGAGAAAGTCAGCCATTCTTTTTCCTAGTCTAATGTAGGACTGTTAAACATATCTCACTTATGAAAGATGTTTTCCTAACTTACCCCAAAGACATTTCTTAAATTGTCACAGAGAGTTGATAGTCTTACTGTTACCATTCAGGCTGAAATCTGGGTCTAACTTTTTAAGACAGCAACAGCATGATTCACTCTACAGGGAAGGAAATCTTTTTCCTTTCAGTCAAAGAGCTGCTACAAAGCCACTTTACAGAACCTCTACAAGCTTGATGAAACATTGGTCAAATGTAGATGAAGGCTGAGAGTGAATATACAGCAAGGTGAGTAAAACATTCTGTAGCAGCAGATCTTGTGGTTCTGATCAAATTATATATCACTCATGCACTATCTCCCAGTGTCTCAACTACCTCTCCAAGAAGATGATATCTGTTGCTTTTGTTTCTTGACCAAACTTCTCTGAGCAGCAGTATTTTAAAAATGTGACAAGAAAAGAGCTCTGTGAGATAGAATAATTCTTAAAATGAATCCTTAGCACCTACATCAGGAAACCATTATTCAATCCAGAGTTAATTAAAACATATTAATGATATATGCAAAGAAACACTAAAACAGGTGTTGCCACATATTTGAATGCTGAATAGATAAAAATTAACAAATTCGTATTTCTGAAAATAACAATACTTTTTGTATAACACATTGCTTTAAGTGTGTATCCACACTGAATAAATTCAGGTGTGGTTCATTAGAAATCTAAATCCAATCCACTCACCTCAAGCTCTTTCTAGAGACAGCGAACCAACAGATACCTAATTTGGTAACAAAAGAAATTCATGTCATCCTGAAATAATCATCTAAGATTCCTCCTCCTCAGAACAATTCATTTGATTTACTTCTCTCCAGGCATGACAAAGAGAGCACAGTGTGATTTGCTCTCATCCAGATACATAAATTCTAGACACCTTAAGTGAGATCAGAAGTCACCTACCTATGAAATTGAATAGGAAAAGTAGATGTTTATGTAGCTGACCAATGCCTTTCTAGGAGCACAGTTTTGTGCAGGCTTCAAGTACTCAGAATTCTTGAGTCAAGCTGTCCCCTAAACTCATGGCAGAGGTTTAATCATCATGAGAAGATAGATATATCCTGATAAAATTAAGAAACTCATCAACACTGACTTAATTCAGTCTGTGTCTAATCTTTTAATCCTCCAGAATACAAACCCCTCAGCATTTAGCTGGGTAAATGATCATTCAAGGAGAATGAGAATTTTCCTCATGTAGGAACTGCAGGGTTCTGCTGGGCAAAACTTCTGGGGCATCCACAACTTCTCTTGGCAACCTGATCCAGTGCTTCACCACTCTCACAGTAAAGAGTTTCTTCCTTATATCTAATCTAAATCTAACCTCTTTTAGTTTAAAATCTTTACTTCTTGTCCTATCACTACACTCCCTGACAAAGAGTCCCTCCCCAGCTTTCCTGCAGTCCTTTTCCTTTAGATACTGAAAGGCTCCTTGTGGTGTCCCCTTCTCTTCTCCAGGCTGAACAACCCCAGTTCTCTCAGCCTGTCTTTACAGGAAAGGTACTCCAACCCTTTGATCATCTTCATGGTGTCACTCGACCAGGTCCATGTCCTTCTCTCATTGGAGACCCCAGAGCTGAATGCAGCATTCCAGGTGAGGTCTCACAAGAGCAGAGTAGGGGGGGAGAATCATCCCCTTCACCCTGCTGGCCATGCACCTTTTCATGCAGCTCAGGATACTGTTGGCAGCTCAGGATATTGGCATCCATGAACTCCAGGAACCTCCTGGATTTCTTATGCTGGTTCTCCAACATATATCAGGGTGGTCCCCCATGAGGACCAGGGCTTGCGAATATGAGGCTGCTTCTGCCTATAAAGGGCCTCATCTGATCAGGCAGCCTGCAGCAGACCCCCACTATAATATCCCCTGTAACACTGCCCTCCCTGTAACACTGACCCATAGCCTCTCTGTCACCTCCTCATGCATCCCCAGGTAAAGCTCCATGCACTTTAGCTGCTCATTGACATAGAGGACAACACCCCCTCCTCTCCTTCCCTGCCTGTCCTTCCTAAAAATCCTGTATCCTTCCATTTCGATACTCCAGTCATGGGAGCTATCCCACCACATCTCTGTAATGCCAATGAGGTCATAGCCCTGCAGGCATGCATGCATCTCTAACTCCTCTTGTTTATTCCCCATGCCACTATGTGTTTGCATAGAGACTTTTAGGTTGGGCCCCTGAAGAAGCTGACCTACTGATTGGAGTGGCTGAACTTCCTTTGTGCTGAAGAAAAAGCTAGATACCATCCAGGTTAACAACAACTCCATAGAAATTCTTATATGTATGAAGTACATTCAAATCAACTATTTGAAAAACCTTTCTGTTTTGTGTTAACTATTAACAATTTAGTACATAAGACCCTAAAGCTCCCAGCACTTAAATTTGCAAGCACTACTCTGGACACAGTGCTGTGATGGAAGTCCAATATGCATGCATTTACAGGATCACAGCTTTCTATGAATCATTTCTGTGAGAAACTCGTTCAAAAAGCTGATGCAGTTATGGTTTAAGGATTCCTCATCTACTTGTTGCTTAACATTTGAGAAGAGAGAGCTTACAATATGTATGAGTATAAAAAAAAGACCCTAGAATGGAAACCACTTGAATGCCTGTCTTCACTGAAAACAAAATAAAAAATCTTTTAATAAGTATTTAGGCAATTTCTTGTCCCCAAACAGCACAAGTAAAATTAAGCAAACCTCCCAAGAAAAGATCTGCCATCACAGGTATCTTTGTATTACTGCATATAGGCTCTGTGAGCCTTTTCAAGTGTGCAGTGAACAGATGGAGATTGTTACAAGCTTTTCAAATCAGTGTTTACTGCAAACTTTCAGGCAATCTGTCATGGTTTTTGTATTCCCAGGGACTTTTTAAGTCCTTGAAAAAGGAGGAAAATTGTAAATGGTCCCTACTAATTCATGTCTACCTAATTCATAAACAAACTTTTCATATTCAATATCAAAAAACTGTTTAAAAGGTGAAGGATATTATATGATCTTCTTAAACACATCAAATCACTTGTGAAGATAGGGCTATATTCATTGTTTTGTTCAGAGAAGGCAGACATTGAAAAAAAAAAAAAAGGAAAGGGAAGACTGAAAGACTGGTTCTTCTCCTGGAGAACAAGGCATATTTCCATATTTTTACTCCCAATTAATGATGAGACTTGTTGAATGTAGCAGTAGAATAATATGCAAAACTAAAAGCTTGGATCCCTGCTGTTTAGTCAATGAGAATGTGCTCTGAACCAGCTGAGACCTGCTTACTTTCAAATTGTCCAAGCTAGGGAACAAAAATTGTTGTGCCCTTAATACAAATACATTCATAGCCTCTACCTAAGCATTCATACAAGGTTAGATTCTGGTTCCCTATATACATATCAATACAATTTTTCCCCTGCCACTTTCCATAGTGGCAAACAAGCAAGAAATTAAATATCTCTCTTAGGGGCACTCACAGAAGTGTATATTTTTCTAATGCTAGTTATTTCCTATAAATAATATCTTCTACACTTATTTAAATGATATAAAGAATTCCTCCAGAAATTACATCACTTCAGATTTTCAGCTTTCATGCAGTCAAAACACAGGAAAATCATGGTGTGATCAGTAACAAATTTGTCTTCCAAATTTCATGAAAAGGTGCAAAATATAGCTTAAATTTATGTTCACATTACAGTCACAAAATTCGTGAATTCTTTTTCTCCAAATGGTTCCACTAATGAAATCATTACATCTGTCAGCACGCATTGCCAGTTGTAAATTTTTGACAGGCACAAACAAATCAAGAAGATTCTATCACAGGGTTTCTTACTCTTAATAACATAATTGATATCCCCAATTGCCTCTTTTCTCTGAAAGGTGAGAAAGGTCATCAGTTGAATGTTTTTGTTTGTTTAATCAGCAGCAAAAATATACCATCAAATGACTAAAGATACCCTGACGGACCATTAAAGAAATCTCACAAACAATAGATCATAATCCATAAAAATATTAAAAATGCCTTCAGCACTCTTGAGACCAGTCCATTCAGATGACAGAACTGTCTGTCAAATGAAAGTAAAATCTGTCTATCTTGAAACCCACAAAATAATCTCATTAGCATCTGTGTATCACATGCAGTGCCTAAGGTCTTTTCTGTAAGTTACATAAAGTTTCACAGATAGCAGAAACTCTTTTATTTATTTTTTATTCATATTTGCATACTTACTGCAAATAATATTGTTTTTTCTTCATCTACATCTTACGTCCAAGAAGAACCTAATCTTGTTTGGACAATGTATGGTGAAGCTGCAAAACTAAAGTAGAGTCTGTTCACACACTGAGCAGGTGATGAAAGTCAAACTTCCTCATCAATTTCTAATGCTCATGGGGATATTGTGGGCTTTGTTGCTAGTGACAGAATGTTGTCTGGGCAAATCTTTCTTGCTGGCCCAAGGGTAAACTCCCTGTAATAGCCAAGCAACCAAAAACATAAGGAAACAGCATGTGTGGTCCTCACAGTCTTTCAATTCCCCAGTCCCAAAAGGCTAAGTGATTGACTATCCAAAGTCTTTGAAATTTCCCAAGTAATTTAATATGAATGATGCAGCTCAGCTTTAGAAATTGTACAGGTTCATTCCAGGAAGCAGCTAACAGATATTCACAGTGCTCTCATTCTGTGACTGGAGATTGAGGAGCAGTGATAACTATCCAGCAAGGAGTACAAGGACTGCAGGGCTTTCTTCAAAGATTTTGCTTTTCCAAGGGGTCAATCAAAATCACTAATAAACCATTAAGTTATATAGTAAGCTGATAGAATTCACATTTTAATGTACAGCTTTTTCAGATCTAGCAGCAATAACCTTTCTTGCATTTGAAGGCCAGGCAAAAGCTTGGCAGCCTGCTAGTATTTTAGTTGGCATTTCACTGTAAGGGGGGTTTAAACTTCAGTGAAACTGCATTGTTACCCGAAGCATGTGAACCTATTCAGAAATCATTTCAAAAGTCAACCATCTGTAGATTTTGCAACTATAAGAACACCCCAGGCAGCTGAGGATTTCTATTGCTGGATAATGTGCAGCATGATAAATTTAAAATGGACACTTGTTTTCTGAACGGTAAAATTGCAAGTATCATTAGGGCTATCAAACGCCTGATATCCCATAAGGATATTATGGCCATTTGGTTACCAAAGATTCTCTCCTGAACCCTAGGAGCATTAAATGATTATTACTTGCCCAAATAAAATCTCTCTCTTCTCCCCAGTGTGACTCTCCAAAATGGTCCAACTTAAGCTACATTTCTAGACTGCTAACACTGCAAAGAGACTGCAAGAACTCCCCAGTGACTGTTCATGCAGGCAGAAGCAGCAGAGCATTACTGTGTCTGCAGGCTCTCAGCACAACAGACACAAAGTGCAATGTATGCAGGGGATTTCAGCCAGGCCACATGCCTATCCACTACTCCATACATACCCATAATTCATAGAACATATCTGTTGTTCCATATTGCTCCACAGAGATGAAATACAGTCTGCATTTCATATGATGGCCATTTCCTCTGAGCATCTTTTTAGGGATTGTGAGCATTTGTTCATCTAAACTATTTGTTTATTGTGCATGAGTAATGGTAAAGATGTAGGAATGGGCAACCATACAAAGTTGGCCCAGTCAACCACCTGCTAGTGTTTGAACTGTGGGGGGTTTTTTCTGCTCCTCATCCCAGACATCTAGGTCAGGAGAATGAGTACCCTGAGGACAAGTGGTCTGGCTAGTAAAGACAGATGCAAAGAAGACATTAAGAACCTCAGCCATTTTTTTATCCTCTGTCGTCATGTACCCCCCTGTGTCCAGTAAAGAATGGAGACTCTCTTTGGCCCTCCTCTTTCCATTAATATATTTATAAAAACATTTTTTGTTATCCTTGACCATAGCGGCCAGGTTGAGCTCAGGCTGGGCTTTGGCCTTCCTGATTTTTTCTCTTCATATCCTGGCAACTTCCTTGTACTCTCCTTGAGTTGCCTGTTCCTTCTTCCACCAGTCATAAACTCTCTTTTTCTCCAAATACACAGAAAAAGTTCCCTATTCAGCCACGCTGGCCTTTTTCCCTGCCAGCTCATCTTATGGCACGCAGGGACAGCCTGCTCCTGCACCCTTAAGACTTCCTTCCTGAGGACCGTCTGGCCTTCCTGGATCACTCTGACCTTCAGGACTGACTCCCAAGGGACCCTCCCTACCAGTGTCCTGAACAGCTCAAAGTCCGCCCTCCAGAAGTCCAAGACAGCAGTTTTACTGATCCTCCTCCTAACTTCACCAAGAATAGAGAATTCTACCATTTTGTGGTCACTCTGCCCAAGACAGCTCCCGACCACCACATCTCCCACCAGTTCTCTGTTCATAAACAGTAGGTCTAGCAGTGTGCATGCACACACACACACGCACACACACCAGTAGGCTCACTAAGTGGCTAATATTCCACACACTCCTAAACTGCTTCCTCAGGGCTGTATTGTATTTCAATATTTCAGTGCAGGGCTGTATTCTATTACGAGATGATCAAGGGGCTGGAGCACCTCTCCTATGAAGAAAAGCTGATACAGATGTGTTGTTTTTTTTAACCTGAAGAGTAGGCTCAGGGGTGACCTTATTGAAGCTTTTCAATAATTAAAGGGGGCTTATAAAAAAAGGTGGAGAACAACTTTTTTCTTAGGTAGACAATAAGACTCAGGCATTGTCTGCTCAGGCAGACAATTAGAGGGGAAATGGCTTTAAACTGAAAGAGGGGAGATTCAGATTAGAGGTTAGAAGGAAAATATTCACTCATAGGATGGTGAGGCACTGGAATTGGTTGCCCAGAGAAGCTGTGGATGGTCCATGTTCAAGGCCAGGTTGTATGAGATCCTGGTCAACCTTATCTAGTGGGTGGTGTCCCTGCCTATGGCAGGGGGGTTAGAACTAGATGATCTTTAAAGTCCTTCCAAGCCAATCCATTCTATGATTCTAAGATTCTATGATTCTGTGAAAGCCTTTCTATTTACCATGCAATAATCTTAGCAGAAATAATCTACCAAAAAAAGCTCTTCACATAGTAGCAATATAACTTAATGTATATTTTAACACATTAATAAAATATTAAAAAAAAAAAAAAAAAAAAAACTGTCTCTGGGCACTTGAGTCTATTGAAGACTCAAGAAGAAAGAATCACCTTTCAGTGCACTGCATGGCCATGGTGTTTTGTTGTGTCCTCATTCTACAGTTCAGTCTTGATTTTCAAGTACCCCATGATAACTTGTGGAAACAAAGTGCCTGCAAACAGCCTATGGAGAGGTTGTGGAAGAGGATTTCGGCTAGCTGTTTAGGAATATCAGTATGCTAGACCTGCAAAAAAAATAGTCTCCAACAAAAGCAAGT